>NC_134596.1:10274166-10598333 GCF_037038515.1 Microtus pennsylvanicus | reverse complement strand
ACAGAGCCTTCATCCAGCAACTGATGGAGGCAAAGACAGAGACCCACATTGGAGCACTGAATTGAGCTTGCAAGTCCAGTTGATGAGTGGAAGAAATGAGAATATGAGCAAGGTGCTGAAGACCATGATGGGTTCACCCACTGAAGCAGTTTGCCTGAGCTAATGGGAGCTCACCAACTCCAGCCATACTGAGGAGGAACAATCATAGGACCAAAATAGTTCCTCTGAATGGGGTTGACTGTTGCAAGGCTGAGGCAGACTGAGGGGTCCCTGGCAGTGGTACCAGGATTTATCCCTCCTGCATATACTAGCATTTTGGGATCCTATTCTCTTTGGATATATACCTTGCTCAGCCTAGATATAGTAGGGAGAACCTGGACCTTCCACAAAGCACTGTGCCTTCTACTCTCTGAGGATGGGATGGGGTGTGGGGTGGGATAGGTGTGGAGGGAGTGGGAGGAGGGGAGGCAGTGGGAGCTTGGATTGGTATTTTTAAAATCTAAGAAATTAATAAAAATAAAAATATGACTTTGAAAGGAAATTTATATTTTTCATCAGTAATGTTGGCTACTCCAAACAGACATAAGGTACTCCTTTGGAAGTAACGTGCTAAATGAGGTTTACTAATCCAGTTTGAAGAAGAAGAAATAAGTACACAGGGAATCCTCCAGAGAATCTTTCATTGCTGATAGATAAAGCAAACACTGCCCTAGTCTTTGCTTCATCCATCTCCCCCTTTCCACCTAAAGAGAGAGCCTCTGAAAACCCCATCATGCTGTGTCTGGACATAGGGGAAGGAGAGAGAAAGAGTAGCTACCATAGCAGCCAAGTGAAGAAGAGCTGCCATTCCCCTAGGTCAGAGGTGAACAAGTTCTTATAATCTATACTTAGAGCAGGAGGGCAGCTGTCTCAGCTCCTGTGCTTCCATGCCCAGCTCCCTATTTCATACAGCACTTTGCGGAGCTGGTGGAATTTGCTGCAGGGTAGGAATGAGCAGTTAAGGATGCTCCTATCTCAACTTGTGCAATACTGTGACAAGGGGTATGAGGTCCCTGAAACCTTCTGTTTTCCTGCTGGACAGTCAGTCCCTCTGCAGCTAGAGCCAGATTTTGAAAACGTTAATGTGTGCTGAAAAAAAAATACTCCTGTACCCTTGCAATCTCAATATACTTTCAAATATTTTTTTTGTTTTTTCTTTTTTTTTTTTTTTTTTTGGTTTTTCGAGACAGGGTTTCTCTGTGGCTTTGGAGCCTGTCCTGGAACTAGCTCTTTAGACCAGGCTGGTCTCGAACTCACAGAGATCCGCCTGCCTCTGCCTCCTGAGTGCTGGGATTAAAGGTGTGTGCCACCACCGCCAGGCCAAATATTGATTCCTGACATGTGATAGCCAACAAAACTGCAGGGCAATAGACATGTCATGTCAAAATTGTGAGAGGATGCCTGGCAGCAAGTTCTCAATAAGTCTTAGCTCTTTTGCTATTATGAAAGATGGTGTTTCCCTCAATAGCTCTCTCTGGTCAGGAAGCTGCTTTGTAGACTAGGGTGGCCTTAAACTTGTGCTATTCCATCAGCATCTGTCTCCTAACACAGAGATTAGAAGTTGTTCAATTATGACTAGTCTGGTTTCCAGATTTTACACAATACTCACAAAATTCAAGGATTATATGGAAGTTAGCAAAATAACAAAACCAAACAAAGATTTTTTTTTACCTAATAAATATATTGTAGGTCAAAATGGCATCAGGGCACTGTGAGACCTAAAGAAATACCTGTATTTTTAAATAGAATACAATTTTAGTCATATAAGTTATAACTAATTATGTAATATTGTTAAATCCTGACTCAAGATACAGAAAGTCACTTTTTAGTGTAAAGGCCAATGCTAAGGATTCCCAACTTGGCAAAAAAAAGTTCTAAAAATTAGCAGCTTTGCTTTTCAGTATTTTTTCAAAATATAATAATTTGCATATATATATATATGTGGACATATATGTGAAGTATGATGGAAATATGATTCTTTTTGTTGTTGTTGTATTTTCTTTAAGACATGCTTTCTCTTTGTAGCCTCAACTGTCCTGGTATTAGCTGTATAGAACAAGATGGCCTTGAACTCAAAGAGATCCACTCTGCCTATGGAGTGCTGGAATTTATAAAATGTGCCACCACTCCCTGGCTGGGAACATTATTTTTATCTTGTAAGTGAAAAGCTGTCTTAGTTACTTTTTCTGGGGCTAAGATAAAATACCCTCCCACTTCGGTAAGGAAGGTTAAGTTTGGTTGACATATCCCATCATTGTGGGAAAGTCACAGTGGTCAATACTGATCAAGAAGCAGAGAGCAATAAACGACAGAACTTAGCTACTATCCTCCAGTTTTGTAAAGTCTTGAACAGGTCTTCCTATCCCAATTCAATTAATGTAGACAATTCTGCTCAAGCAAGACAGAGACTGGTGTCCGCGTGATACTAGATATCAAGTTGAAAACAGAGAGTAGCCATCTCAGTGGCATCTAAGAATAAAATTAACTATATGATGTGTGTGGAAGTATCTATTCTTTGATACTCTACAAATAAATCCATGCCTTTGTACTGTGTGCTTTTGATTCTATATCTAGCACTGACAATATTGTTAGCAGGGCAAGATACTTAACATTCTGTGTACCACTTACCACATCTGTATAAAGAAGAGTATTTATTCTGACCTATTTCAATAATTAGTTAACATGAATATATAGAACTGTTTTAGTAGTATAAATTATTGGGTCTTAACATTCAACTAAAGGGTACAGGGAACACTATCTGGAAAGGTAAAGAATTGTGTATTTATTGTTTTTATCATACCTGACAGAAGTCTAATATGTGTACCCTCAATTTTTCCACAGTCCCTCCTTTTCATTGTACAGAATTCTAGCTTACATGTGACAGTCATTTTATTCATAAATCTTGGGCTTGTCCTTGCCTCTGCAGCAGAACTTGGTGGATTTGGGCACATGGTACTGGTTTTACAGTTTAGCATAGTAAAAGAGGTTATGCAGTTTATGTGCAAACCTAAGGAAAAATGCTGAGGTTGAGCATGAATCAGGGGTTTCCTAGAATGGGGGCCAAGAGATACCATTTTGTGAAGCTGTGACATTGAAACCTGGATTGCCTTGGAGAACCCAAATGTTAGAGATGTCAGAATAATAGGATATCTGCTAAGGATACCTGCTAACAGGGAGTGTACCCAGTCCAGGAGAAAGAAGTGTCATGCAGTGAACAGAGCTGAATAAAAACAAAGACGTAAAAAGGGTTTTGATCTCAGACAAGTAGAAAGAGTTTGGAGTTTTCCCAGATGACTCAGTGAGCCACCCCAATTAAATGTTTTCCTTATAAGAGTTACCGTGGACATGATTCTTTTTCATAGCAATAGAAACCCTAAATAAAACACTGGAGGATTTAAAGTGACATCAAAACACACATTTTTATATTTCACCAAGAAAAAAATTTGAAATTAGGTAAGTGGAATGATAGAATTTTTTTTTTGAGTAAATTAACTCCAGCAGCTGGGGGAAATCTTCCAGCTGAACGATTTACAGTGGCATGACCCTGGTAGGTCCACTGTTGGGTGGGAGGCCACAGAGGGTGGGAGGCAGACAGATATGACATGTAGATAGAGCTTTGGTATAGAGTTTACTTAGTGGGTATGATGAATGATATGAGAGTAAGGGAATTATAAAGGGAAGAGAGAAAGTGAGAGAGAGAAAAGGGGAAAAGGAGAGGCAGTGGTTAACTTTTCAGAAGAAGGACAGGCAGAGAGAGAGACAGACAGAGAGAGAGAGAGAGAGAGACAAAGAGAGAGAGAGAGAGAGAGAGAGAGAGAGAGAGAGCGAGAGAGAGAGAGAGAGAGAGAGAGGAGAGGAAGAGAGGCAGGAGGTGAGTTTAGCTTGCATTGGTGGTGAGCAGGGGGATATTGAGGGTGGGTGTAATTTGTCTCTTAAAGGGAAAGCGTACCCAGGTTACAGGGAAGGGCAGCAGAATTATAACATTTCCACCTTTCTCTTATAATAAAAAGACAAGGCCGTAGGCTCAACAGGTTAAGGGGATGGAGCTATTGATTTCTCAACTACTTCCTGCTGGTTTGTGGTCATTGGAGTCTTAGGAGACCTGAGATAGCTGTGTGTTAGTCACAATCTGGGGTAGCTGGTTGCATTTCTCTTGCTCAGGATTTGTGACATGAAACTTTTCAGTGTCTCTTTGATGCAGCTTTTGTTGGCAGAGCAGAGGACAAGGTTAACGTGAGAAAGAATAAAATTTCCTTTAGCTCCTGGTAAAGAACCTTGAGGGGGAGGACGGGGTCAGGACCAGGGAATTGAGAGAGGGGCATATCTGACCTCTTTCATGTGAGGGATGGGTGTATCCAGTTTAAGGTGAACGCTTCAGTTAGAATCCATAGAACTCACAAGAATTTTTGAGTTTGTACAAACAGCAGCATATTTCTGCCAGATTGACTATGACAGATGTTTTTTGCCCAAAAATATGTCTTTAGAAAATGACAAAAGAGAACTCAAAATCTTGATGAGACTATGAAAAGCAGCATGAGAGAAAAACTTGATAGCTTGTATTTGCCCTCAGACCTTTATAACTTTCAGGTACACATTTTAATAGCCTGAATTTGTCCATCTTAAAAAACCCTCTCTTTAGGACATGGTAAGAAGCTATACTGAAATTTGTTAGGTGAGGTTGTCCTTTAAACCGACAAAACTGCTCAACCATCAAACTGCATCAGAGATCTTTGAGAAGGATACGATTTTACTTGATTATTGAATTTAAAAAGACAGAGAACTTACTCGATTGACTACCTACAGCCACTCCTCAGGTTCCTCCATGGTCGTCAAGGGCAGGAGCATCAGGGTTGTATTTGTTTTCTGTTGGCTAAGGGCCTGCCAGTCTCGGGAAGACCCTGTGGGTTAGGAAATCTGTAGGAAGACAAACCTACTTGCCCTGAGCAGTTAGGCTGTTGATTCTAGTCATTAGGTCCACTATCTGGAGAGATCTTCAGGAGTTTAGATCAACCCAGTGGTGAACATATGAGGAAGCATATTGTGGCTGGATTTTGTTCACTGCCCATCTGACTTCAGTCTTCTTTGGAGGAAATGGGATGCTGCTGTGAGGAGCCAACTTCTCCCTTTTTACGAAAAGCCTTTTAATAATTAAACATTTAAATGCCATATTTCCCACTATCTCTGAGAGCTCAAGGGCTATTTATTGGGCATATATTTTAAATTATGACCACAGTATAGAATCTGCCTGGAGATCTCTGTCCAAGCTTGACTGCCACCACCGTGCTCCCGTGTCTGCACTCTGTGCGCTATTACCCAGTTCCTGAGCTTCAGGCAAGGGGGCTGGAGATTGAAATACACAAACACACACAGACAGAGAGACAGCGACACGGGTCATCCTTGAATTCCCCCAGAATGCCCCCTTTTTTGTGTTCAGGGGCAGATTATATAGAGATAGCCACACCCTAGCTAAACCCACCAGAATCCACTCTCCTGACATCAGGAACTCCTGAAGGTCTTGTGCTCAGAGCAGCTGTAGGCACTCAGATCAGGGTATTACAAAAAATTCAGGATCTGAGGTTTCACTGCTCCCAACACTTGACCATACTGGTTTTTAACTTAACGTGTGAGATTAATCTGAGTCACAGGAACAATGAAAAATTTACCAGTGGCATGACCCTGGCAGGTATGCTGCTGGGTAGGAAACCACAGTGAGTGGGAGACAAGCAGATACACCTTGTGGAGGAGCTTGGATACAGAGTTTATTTAGTGAGTATTGGGAAGAATATAAGAGTACGGGGAATATGGAGAGAAGAGGGAAAAAAGAGAGAGAGAGAGAGAGAGAGAGAGAGAGAGAGAGAGAGAGAGAGAGAGAGAGAGAGAGAGAGAGAGGAGAGGTGAAAAGGCAGATTAGTTTGCCTTGGCATGAAGGGGGAGATGGAGGGTAGAATACTTTTGAGAATACTTTTGTCTCTTAAAGGGATAAGGTACCCAGGTGACATGGAAGGCCAGCAGAATTCTGACATTTACTTGCTTTGGGCATCTAGCACCTTATGAAATGTATCCTTGTTCCTTTAAAAACAAACCCACAAATATCCACATTGTTTCTAGACTTACTGATTAGCTATACTTTGTGTCCAATCCATCCGCCTCAGGAACTTCTCCTCAATCATTCTATTAAAGTATTCTAATTAATCATGAAAATCAGAAAAAGTTTCATTCATTAGCATTATCATCACCACATCGCTCCTGTACACTACATGATTGACGTAATGACACTGACAAGGGATTGTTTTTAAGATCAAACAAACTGTGTTCAGATTCTTGGTTCTGATTCAGGACCCACATAAGTGCTACGTATTAGTTATTAGGAACATAGTTAAACAATTTTAAAAAGAAACACGGACTTGAAAATATACTAATTTTTTGTCTTGCAAGGTATATACCAGGCTTCCCTTTCTTTTTGTTTGACTTTTATGTAGTGATTACTGCTAGCACGTAGCATCACCAAAATTCTGTTAGGAAGATTTAACCTTCAGGTGTAAATTGTTGGTCAGTGTGAATCTACTGATACCTAGGGCAAGCTTGCCTGTAATTTGCACTAGAGCCCCCTGTGAAAATATGATTTTCATCCCCCCATAGATGAGAAATGTTTATTCTTTCAGTTAATGTAAATTTACAAAGAAAAGCTATAAGGGAAATGGAAACAAAGGTAAACCACAAATAGAATATTTGTGGGAATATTCACAGTCACACCTATACACTCCTACACTCATTTATGCATGTGCCTACTTTAAAAGACAAGAAGTAATAAAAAATATCTCAAATGGGTCTATTAAGACAGTTTAAGAAGCACAGGCACTGGGCTTTAAGCACTTCTGTTCCACTTGACTGAATGTAATTTCAGTGTCTCAAATGGTAGAAACAGAGAAATGTGAAACTCAAGTCCTTTTTCTCATTTCCATACATGCCAGGATGCATACATATACATATTGCACTTATGGCACCCACCAACATAAACGAATGAATAAATCAACAAATACATATTTGGAAATTTAATTGTATATATAAAATGGTAAATATGGTAATCATTGGTACTCAGAAATAAATGTTTTCACATTGCTATGTAAATATTTAAATATTTTGGATATACTAAGTGATTTCTAAGATTCGCTGACTGAATCTTGTTAAGTATGGTGATGCACACAGAATATCTGATTATCAGGATACGGGTATCTTTGGTGATGGTGATGTCATGTCTCTTGCCACTTTTTTCAGTATCAATACATGAATAAAAATATTACACAGAAGCCCTTCTGTCATGTCCTGTGTTTCAGTTCTGAAGAGCAGCCCGTAGCTAGTTCCTTCATGATTCTGTCATTTGGAAGTTGGTACCTTCACCTCATGGAAGACTAGATAGATGGTCCCTTAGACTTCAAACGTTTTCTTAGCTCTGGGTTTGAAGACAGGAATGTTTATCACCTTAAAGGGACAATGATGACAATGAACACCACCTGTTCTAAAGAATGACTGATTTGGGAGATGGGACAAAAGAAGAATTACATATTGCTATGATGATGATGATGATGATGATTTTGATGACAAGAAAATGAAGTTAAGAAACTATAAACTAGTAAAGAAGCCAGTAAGTGCTAATCCAGGATAAATTAAACAAAAATCAAAACTATTAACACTGTGATTAATAGCTCAGAAACTTAAAAAAAGAGAACAGGAACAACTATAAAAATGCCCAAGGGACCAATTTCTGTTGGCAGTAAATAAAAATGAAATTATTGAAAGATGCAGACCGTCATACAGCCCTTTGGTTTGGCAGCCATGAAGATCTACAACAAAGACACAGCAAAATGTAAGCTCCTGACTCAGCAGAAAGTTATGAGCCTCAAACCTTGCCCTAATTACTAGGGAGAAACTGCCCAGATAGCCACCATCCTGAGGACCTGTCTTTGCCTGACGTTGCCCTAATTACTTGGGAGAAACTGCCAGATAGCTTCTATCCTGAGGGCCAGATCTTGTCTGGTTTGCCTTAATAACTGGGGAGAAACTGCCAGACATTTTCCATATGGTAAGGAACCAATCAGAAGTCACAGAAGTCAGCTGGCGGGCTATGGACTTAATTTACTGATAATGGTGGAATCCAGAGTCAGAAGTCAGAGCCCCGTGATTGGCCTCCAGGTATAGTGAGCATTCTGCAGCTGCAACTGACCAATTAACTCAGGACAGCCAATCCAGAGACTGTTTCTATGTAACTTGCAGACCATCAGATGCACCCCATGGCTGTACCCCTAATAAATGCCCCACCCTATTGCAGTTTGTGGGTTCCTCATAGTTCACACCCAGTTTTGGAAAGATAGAGAATTTAAGTTAACTCGTATTTAAACAGACTTTGCTTATCCATTGGATCTGGGCTCTTGGTGGTTCTGGGTGGTCCAATTCTGGGCACATGAATAAAGACTAAAGTTGATTTCTTAATAAAGGAGTCATGTCACCATTTATATAGAGCATTACTTCTCATTGAATGAACAGTAATCTATCAATTCAAGATCTATTCCTCAGTGGTTATGAGCTTCTCTTGTTCACATAGGAACATGCCTTCTTTTACCAGAATCAATATTTTGGAATAAAGCTTTCTGTAATTCTGTTACAGAAATTTATGGGAATATACCACATAATTCTTGATCAAGAATAAATATAGTACCACAAGCTCATCTGAGTGAATATCGCTGACAACTTTGAACTTCATATTTACCTTTTTAACATCCTTTTTTCTTCATTTTGTGAATAAAGTAGTACAGCATAATGCTATTCATGTGAGTATTAGCACTCATAGTTTGAAGAAATAATGGCCAGAAAAGATGGCATGGGCAAGATATCCTTCCTTCTTTATAAGGAAGCATGAATTGGCTCCCTCAACTCCATGAATTATCTATTACAATTGTCGTTGAATTGAACCTTTAAAATGGCTGCTGTACACTGAACACATTATGTTTTCTTTTACCACCTGGTATGAGATGTCCTTCTGTATAGGTGTTGCTTTTATTGGCTAATGAATATAGAAGCCATGATGGCCTTTGATAGGACAGCTTAAAGCTAGGCAGAAAAACTAAACAGAATGATGGAGGAAAGAAATTGGAGTCAGTGAGAGGCCATTTATCCATTGCAGGAAACTGATGTACAGGAACCTTGCTGATAAACTAAGAGCCTTGTGGTAACATATAAATAATAGAATTGGGTTTATTTGTGGTATAAGAGCTGGCTAGATATACGCTTAAGCTATTGGACCACAAGTGTTGTAATAATAGACTGTCTGTGTTATTATCTTGGGTCAAGTTGGCCAGGAAACAAAACAATAGGCTCTGCTTGCAGCCATCATCTTTTCTTTTTTTTCTCCTTTTTTTCCTTTTCTCTATTTTGTTTTATTTAATTTTGCTTCTCAAGACAGGGTTTCTGTGTGTAACTTCTGTGGCTGTGCTGCAACTCACTTTGCAGATCAGGTTGGCCTGGAACAAAAGGACATCCATCTGCCTCTGCCTCCTCAGAACTCGGATTAAAGGTGTGCATCCCCACCACCTGGTCCATCTTTCCTTTCTTATGTTTTAAATGACCTTTCTTTAAACTCCTTTATTTCATTGGATGTTAGGAGGAACTGTAAGCACAGGAGTCACTGATTTTCCAGTGATAAAGGGCCATGAATACTAATGAGAGAAAGACAGGTAGGTAGACCAGAATTTCATAATTTATTTTCAATCACTATATTTTATATCTTGCTTAATCAGAAAATTTAAAGGAAGCATTATTTTATCCATAAGTTTAGAATTAGACTGGAAAGATAATTATTATTGAATTACACATATCTAAATAAACATTTACATATTCTGATTTGAGTAGTAAAGAGTGGTATAAAAGTCAGTTGCTTTGCTCACTCCAAATCTCAAGATCAAGCTTATTGTTTTCTCATTACTTTTTTAAAAAACTATTTTTATTGAGCTATATATTTGTTCCACTCTCCTCCTTTTTTCCTCCCTCCCCATCTACCCTCTCCATGAATTCCATGTTCCCAATTTGCTCAGGAGATCTTGACTTTTTCCACTTCCCATGTGGATTCGATCCATGTATGTCCCCCCTTAAGGTCTTTTTTATTGTCAATTTTTTCTGTGGTTGTGAATTGTAGGCAGGATTTTTTTGTTTGCTTTATGTCTAGAAGCCAATCATGAGTGAATAATCTCAATGATCCTACTATTGTAATGAGGTATATATTTTTATTTCTAAGTAACAAGCCACAGAAGAGCCTTGGCATAGTGTCATCCTTGGAGTGAAAGAATCATCTCATTTCATAGATAATTGTAGATAGAGTCACTGTGTAAATCTTCCATGTAACGACACAAAGAAAGGTAATCCATAATTACTATTGGCAATAGCATTATAAATGTTTGACACATTACACAGAAATTCATATGGGAACATGTGAATCTACAAAGCACAAACTGTCTTGAGAAAAGCATATTCATAGAACTTTATTTCAAAAGTTAGCTCAACACTAGAGCATTAGGAGGTTGGGGTACTTGTGTAAAGACTCTATGAATCAGGTAACTATGTTGTGTTGAACAAATATACAAATAAGGTATCAACTTATTTTGAAAGATTGGTAAGGCATTGAATTATAAAATATTCTTTGTATTTTCTCACAACTGTACTTTGGAGAATCTGATGTTCACATGCAAATTTATGTTTCATCTCCCAGTGAAAATTCAACTGACTTAAAAGTTCATACCCTAGATGACGATTGTTATGATTTTCATGATGAGAAAATGAAGTTTAAAAAGTAAAAATTAATGAACATTTCTGTAAGTTTTACTCCAGGTTTAAACCAGAAAAAAACCCTAAGTGATTAACACCGTGATTCATAGTTCATGAAACTTAAGATATACGGGCAGGGGAACTCTCAAAATGCCCAAAGGACCTAGTTCTTTTACCAAAAATATGAAAGTATTAAAAGGTCCATGACCACACCAAGCCCCCACTTTGGCAGCCATGACTGCCTACACAGAAGACACAGCATGATACGTGGCCCTGACTCAGTAGAATGTGCTGAATCTCTGTCCTTACTCTAATCACTGGGGAGAAACTGTCACGTAGCCTCTATCCTGAGGCCCTGACCTTTCCTTGATTTTTCCTAATACTGTGAAGAAACTGACAGGCATCCTCCATATGGTAAGGAACCAATCAGAAGTCACAGAAGTTGGCTGCCGGGCTCTTAATGTTCTTTCCAGATATAGTCAAATGGAGCAGCAGCAGTACATGGCCCAGGGATGGCACTCAGTTATAGAAACCTTTCTACAGCTGAAACAGACCAATTATCTCATGACAAGTTCCTCCAGCCCAATCCTGAGACTGTTACTATGCAACTTCCTCAGCTACACCCCCTGGCTCTTACTGGAATGAATGCCAAACCCCCAGCATATAGGGAGTCTCCTGTACTTTTTCTGCTCTCTTGTATGGATAGAGAATGAAAGTTATCTTGTAAATCAAAAGACTCTTTGCTTTTGCATTGGATCTGGTCTCCTGGTGGTTTGGGGGGTTCCAGACTCAAGGCACAACAGTACAGACTAAAGTTGTTTTCTTACCAAGGAAGAATGTCACCTTTTATATTGGGAATTAATTCTGCTTTTACGTATAAGAATCTATTTGGGACTTTTGTTTGCCTGTTTAGAGCTTTTATTGTTTTTGCAGAAATCTTTCTTTCACAACCCAGAATCAATATTATGGCATAATATATTTTGTCATTTTGTTACAGAGATCTAACCCCAACATCTCAATTCCAAGGGCACCAGGCCCACATGTACTACAACATCATACACTCAAGTAAAACAATTACAGTCATATGAGAAAAGAAATTAATCAAAATTGATTTCAGACATCAAAGCTCATCAGGTAGAAACACTTTTTATTTTTTTATTTCTTCAACAGTGGATAACCGGTTGTCCTTCCTACACTGCAAAATGGTAGCATTCCCTAACTATTTTTGATAAATCTTTCTCATTTTCATAGCCAAGAATGTGGTCTCTAAAATTCCTGAATTGTTCTTAAAAGCAGAGCTCTCCCCTTTGACATTTTTTGTTTAGATATATATATAGAAAGTGCTATTAAAATTCAGTAATAACTTGGCCAGTTATGGAATATGGACAAATGTATGAATAATATAAACTCTACATTTTAGTAAAGTGAAAAAAATAGTCCATATGGAAGAACACACAATGACACGCTGTAATATTAGCATATCTATGAGGAGAAAGCACCAAACATCTAATGTGGGGACCACTCTCGCTGTCCAGTGGTAGGAGTCAATGGCACAGGAAGAGTTTCCATCACTGTTTTCCCCCTATCTTTGTCTTTTGTCATTTATTTTTCCCCATAAAGAAAGGGTAGTTTATGTGGATAAACATGGAAGAATTTATAGACAACTGATAGATGAGACAATCATGGTAGCAGGTCTTAGTCATTTGTTTGTTAATGTCTGCCATTTCATCTTGCCATCTCCAATGCCATTGCAACCTTTCCTTCCTGTGTTAAAAACTTGAGGTAAAATAAAAGCTCTTAAAATATTTTAAGAGTCATTACCTTTTGGTTACACACACATTCTCTGAACTGTTTTTGTTTTCAACAGAATTATGAATTAACTTGTTTCTTTATGAATTTTTTTAACTATAAAGATTTTTTTATAATTGTGAACCATAGAGAGCTGAAGAGCAAAAATATTTATAGGAATGTACCACATAATTGATGATCAATAATAAATGTGGCAGCCAAGATCATCTGAATGAATATCACAGACAACTCCGAACTACATATTTGCCTTTTTAACATACTTTTGATTCTCCATTTTATAAATAAATTAAGCACCGCATAATACTATTCATGTGAGTATTGCACCCACAATTTTTGTCTAAGAAATGACAGGAAAATATGACATACTCAAGCAGTCCTTTCTTCTTTATATGGAAGTATGAATAGGACCCCTCTATTCCAGGAATTATTTATTAGAATTCTCATTGAAATGAACCTACAAAGTGCTGATCTACTCTGAACACATTAAGTTTTTATTTCCCACCTTTGTGTTAAGTCCTTCTCTATATGTGCTGCTTTCATTGGTTAATGAATAAAGAAGCCATGATGGCCTCTGATAGGCCAGTGTACAGCTAGGCAGGAAAACTAAATTGACAAAGAAGGTGTAGTCAGTGATAGGCCATTTATCCAATGCAGGGGACAGATGTGCAGGAAACTTGCTGATAAACTATGAGGCCCGTGGTAACATATAATTAATGGAATTGGGTTTATTTGCAGTATAAGAGCTGGCTGGCAATATGCTTAAACTATTTGACAATAAGTGTTGTAATAACACAGTGTCTGTGTGGTTATTTTGGGTCAAGGTGGCCAGGAACAAATGAACAGGCTCTGGCTCCAGTCATCATATATCTTTTCTATCTTTTTTTCTCTTCTTCTTCTCTCTCTCTTGTTTTTTTTTTTTTTTAAAAAAAACTACCCAAGACAGAGTTTTTCCTGCTTAACCACAGTGGCTGTACTGGAACTCAGTTTGTAGACCAGGTTGACCTTGAACACAAGGAGATCCACCTGACTCACCCTCCAAAAAATGGGATTAAATGTGTCTATATGACCTTTCCTTAAGCTCCATCATTTCATTGAATGGTAGGTAGAATTGTGGGCACAGGAGTCACTGATTTTTCAGTGTTAATGGTCATGGGATTCTGAAATGTGGGATAGACCTGTTGGTAGACCACAGTTTTATAATCGATTTTCAGTCACTGTGTATCGTTATACTGTGCATAATCAAAACTTTGAATGAAGCTTGTGTTTTCTATATAAGTGAACAATTGGGCTAGAAAGATAAGACTTCTTGAGTTACATATACCTAAGGAACACATATTGTGATTTGAGTCATAAAGGGTGGAATGAAAGTCAGTTGTTTTACTATCTCCAAGCTCAAGATCAGGTTATTATGTTTTATCATTCTTACTTTATTTTTTTCAAAAGTGTTTTTGTTGAGCTATATATTTTTTCCACTCTCCTTCATTCTTCCCCACTCCTCTTCAATACTCTCCATCATTTCTGTAATCCCAATTACTCAGGAGATCTTGTCTTTTTCCAAATACCATGTAGACTAAGTCTATGTATGCCTCTCGTTAGGTCTTTTTTGTTCTGTAGTTTCTCTGGAGTGTGATTTGTAGGCAGGATTTTCTTTGCTTTATGTCTAAATGCAAATTATGAGTGAATACTGTCATTATTAATTTTAGTGATGAAGTCTATATTTTTTATGTCTCTAAATCACAATCCACAGATGAGCCTTGACACAGTGCTATCCTTGGGTTGAAAGAATTAAATCATTTCATATATGACTGTAGATATAGTCACTGCGTACATCCTCCTTGTTATGATGTGAAGAAAGGATATTCTTAATGTGTGTTGGCAACAGCCTTATGAATGATTGAAAAAAATAACAGAAATTTATGTGGGACCATATGAATCTACAAAGCATAAACTGTCTTGAGAAAAGGATATTTATATAACTATATTTCAAAATTTATCCCAACATGAGTGCACCAGGGAGTTGGGGTACTTGTATGAAGACTGGATGAATCAATTAATTATTTTGTATCAAAAATATTGAAATGAAGTGTCAACTTATTTTGAAAGATTGACAAGGCAATGAATTATAAAAGATTCTTTTTATTTTCTCATAATTATAGATGAAGTAATATGTGTCCACATACAAATTCATGTCTCAACTCACTGTGAATTTTGAACTGAATTAGGAGTTTACACACTAAGTGATGAATATGATGATGAGAAAATAAAGTTAAGAAAATAAAAATAATTTACGATTCTCTAAGTGCTACTCAAGGTTCAATCCAGAAAAAACGCTTAATGTTTACCACTGTGATTAATAGCTCATGAAACTTATTTAATAGTGTGGAAAAGCTCTCAACATGCCTAGAGGACATAGTTGTGTTGACATAAAGGCAAATATGAAAGTATCAAAAGGCCGCACCTCACCAAGTCCCCCATTTGACAGCCATGATTGCCTACTGAAGAAACAGAGCAAGATGTAAGGCTGTGACTCAGCAAGATGTGGTGAGTCTCTGACCTTACCTGAATCACTGGGGAGAAACTGTCACGTAGCCTCTATCCTGAGGCCCTGACCTTTTCTTCTTTTTTCCTAACACTGGGAAGATACTACCAGACATCGTCCTTATGGTAAGGAACCAATCAAAAGTCACAGAAGTTAGCTGCTGGGCTCAGGAAGTTCTTTCCTGATATTGATCAAATGTAGCAATAGCAGTAGTGGTCCCAGGGATGCTCTAGTTACATTAACATTTCTAGAGCTGTAACTGAGCAATTAACTCATGGCAGGTTCTCCTAGCCCAAAACTGAGTCTCTTCCTATGCAACTTTGAGAACACCAGATGCATTCCCCTTGTTCTTCCTCTAATAAATGCCCAAAACTCCTTCAGCTAAAGAGTGTGCTTTACTCCACCCGATTTGTTGGATGGGTAGAAAACCCAAGTTAACTTGTAATTCAAAAGACTCTTTGCTTTTGCATTTGATTTGGTCTCTTGGTTCTATTCGGGTTTCCAAACTCTAGGCAAGAAATCAAAGAATAATTCTGTTACAGAGATCTAGCAACAACAAAATAATCCCATGGGCACAAGGTCCATATGCAGTGCAAAAACATACATTCAAGCAAAAACACTTATACTCACAAGACAAAATACATTAATCTAAAAAAGGTTTTAGATAACAAAGCTTGTTAGGTAGAAATACTTTGTCTTCCTTTATTTCCTCAACATTGGACAACTGGTTGGCCTTACTATACTACAGAATGGTAGCATTTCCTACCTGGTCCTATTAAATTTTTCTAGATCTCATAGCCAAGAATGGGGCCTCTACCTTTCCAGCATTGTTCTTAACTATACATCCCCACTCTGTCACATTTTATTTAGACATGTATAGAATAGCATTAACCATTTAGTAATATCTGTGGTCAGCTATAAAATAATTGAGAAATGCCCGAATAAGTAAAAATGGTGTTTTACTAAAGGCAAAAAAAAAAAAAATAGAACACTCGTATAAGAGCTCATAATTATACACTGCAATATTCGCATGTCTATGAGAATAAAGCACCAGACATTTAATTTGGGGACTGCTCTGGCTATCTAGAGGTAGGAATCAATGGCACAGAAAAAGATTCCCTCACTGTTTTCCCCTGTTATTGTCTTTTGTTATCTTTAGCTTATTTTATCCCCTAAAGGTAGTGTAGTTCACATGTATAACCGTGGAAGAACTTAAAGACAAATGATAGCTCAGACATCAGAGTAGCAGATCTTAGTGATTTGTTGTTAACATCTGCCATTTCATCTTGTCTTCTCCAATAGCATTGCAACTTGTCCTTCTCATATCAGATATGTGAAATAAAAGCTATTAAACTATGAGTCATTACTTTTTGGTTACACATTCTACCATCTGTTTTGCATATTTAATTTTCTACAAGATTCATGAATGGTTTAACTTAAAGACCTTTTTGGTCTTGTGAACCATAGAGCATATAAAGAGAAAAATGTATTTATGGGAGTATACCATATACTTGATGACCAAGAATAAACATGGTAGCACAAGATCATCTGAGTGAATTTCACTGACAACTGTGAACTACATATTTGCCTTTTTAAAATTGTTTTGGTCATCAATTTTTTAAATAATATAAGTACAGCTTAAAATTCATGTATTCTCTCACACTATGTATAAGAAGCGGCTTGAAAATATGAGATGGGTAAGAAATCCTTCCTTCCTTATATGGAAGCATGAATTGGATCCCTCTACTCCAGGAATTATCTATTATAATTTTCATTGAAATGAAACTTTAAAATTGCTGAGCTACACTGAACACATTATGTCTTTCATTTCCCACCTGGTATGAGAAGTCCTTCCGTATATTAAGGAATATAGAAACCATGACGGCCTTAATTAGGACCAAGTAGTAAAAGGCAGAAAAACTAAATGTAATTCTTGGAGAAAGAAGTTAGTGAGAGGTCATATAGCCAATGCAGGAGACAGATGCACTGAAAACTTGCTGATAATCTGTGAGCCTCGTGGTAAAAGATAAAATAATAGAATTGGGTTTATTTGAGATATAAGAGCTGGCTAGAAATTCACTTAAGCTATTGGACAAGCAGGGTTGTAATAATACAATGTCTTTGTGGTTATTATGGGTCAGGGCAGCCAGGAAACAAACTAACCGATTATGGCTGCAGCCCTCATCTTTCTTTTCATTCTTTTTTTCTATCTTTCTTTTTTCATTTTTATAGCTCTTGAGGCAGTTTTTCCCTCTGTGTAACCACTGTGGCTCTCCTGTAACTCACTTTGTAGACCAGGTTGTCATTGAAAGCACAAAGATCTTTCTGCCTCTGCCTCAAAAGAACTGGGATGAAAGGTGTGTGGTGTGTGCTGGCATCATAGAGTTTATCCCTGAAGCTCCTTCATTTCATTGGATGGCTGGTCAATCTGTGAGCACAGGATTCACTGATTCCACAGTGTTAATGGGCCGTGGGATTCTGAAATGTGGGAGAGACCTGAAGTTCTACCAGAATTTCCTAATTGATTTTCAATCATTATATCTTAATATTGTGCACAATGAAAAGATTTAAAGGAAGCATGTGTTTTCTCAATATGTGAAGGGCTCGACTGGAAGGATAAGGCTTCTTGATTACACATATCAAACTAAACACGTATTCTGATTCACTCCAAATCTCAAGATCATGCTTATTATGATTTCTCATTTTTACTTTTTTAAACCTGTTTTTATTGAGCTTTGTATTTTTGCACTCTCCTCTTTTTTTTCAGCTGTCTACCCTCTCCATGACTTTCATGCTTCCACTTACTCAGAAGATCTTGTCTTTTTCTATTTCCATGATATTTGATACATGTATGTCTCTCTTAGGGTCTTCTTTGTTCTCTAGCTTCTCTGGCATTGTTAATCATATGCAGGATTTTCTTAGCTTTATGTCAAATTTTTTTTTGTGTGAGTACTCTCTTTGTTCCTTTTAATGTAATGAGGTGTATATCCCTATGACTTTAAATAACAATCCAGGGAAGAGCCTTGACATAGTGCTATCTTTGGGGTGAAAGTGCCATCTACTTTCAAAGAGGACTGTAGATATAATCACTTCATAAATCTTCCAAATTATGAGAAAAAGAATGGAAATTTTTAATGACTATTGGCAATAGCATTACTAAGTATTGAAAAAATTAACAGACATATATGCGACCGGATGAATCTATAAGGCACAAACATTCTTGAGGAAAGGATATTTTTCTAACTCTATTTCAAAATTTGTCTCAATATGAGAATTCAGAAGGTTGTGGTACTTGAATAAAGACTGTATGAATCATTTGACTATGTTGTGTCAAAAAATAACTTGTTTTGAAAGATGAACAAGGCAAGAAATTATAACAGAATCTTTCCATGTTTCACAAGTATAATTGAAACATTTGATGTCCACATACAATTTATTTCTAAGTCAGAGTAAAATTACACCTGATTGAGTTCATACTTTAGTTGAAGATTATGATGATGGGGATAATTTTTTTTTTGATTTTTTTGAGACAAGGTTTCTCGGTAGATTTTTGGTTTCTCTCCTGGAACTAGCTCTTGTAGAGCAGGCTGGCCTCGAACCCACAGAGATCAGCCTGCCTCTGCCTCCATAGTGTTGGGATTAAAGGCGTGTGCCACCACCGCCCGGCTGATGGGGATGACTTTTATGATGAGAAAATGAAGTTAAGAAAATAAAATAAATGAAGAAGTCTTAAAGTGCTTCTGAAGGTTCAAACCAGAAAATAAAATATCTAAATGATTAACACTGTGTTAAATAGCTCAGGAAACTTATAAAATATAGGGGAAAAACTCTCAAAATGCCAAAGGGACCTAGTTGACATTGAACCATCATGAAAGCATTGGAAGGATCAAAACATCACCAAGCACCCCACTTTGACTGCCATGTCTGCTTACAGAGAAGACCAGCAAGATGTAAGGCCCTGACTCAGCAGGATGTGCTGAGTCTCTGAGCTTACCCTAATCACTTTGGAGAAACTGTCACATAGCCTCTATCCTAGGGCCTGAACTTTTCTTGTTTTCTCCTAATACTGGGAAGAAAATGCCAGACATCCGCCATAAGGTAAGGAACCAATCAGAAGTCAGAGAAGTTAGCTGGCGGCTCTAGATGTACTTTCCTGATAATGGTCAACTGCAGGAAAGGCATTAGCAGTCCCATGCGCTGTCCCCAATTAGGGTAAACGTTGTGCAGCTGTATCTGACCAATTAACTCATAGCGATTCCCAGAGCCCAATCCTGAGACTGTTACTATGCACCTTTCGGACCCCAGATGCAACCCCTGTCTCTAGCTCTAATGAATGCCTCACCCTACTGTGGCTACAGAGTCTGTTCTAGTGCACCCGCATTATTGGATGGATAGAGCACCCAAGTTAACTTATAATTCAAAAACTATTTGCTTTTTTATTGGATCTAGTCTCTTGGGAGGATTTTAGGGTTACAGACTCTAGGTTTGAAGAAAGTAAATCTTTAATGACTGTTGGCAGTAGCACTAGGAATGATGGACAAATTAACAAGTTAACAAATTAACACTGTGATAGTGAAACCTGGATTGCGTTGGAGAACCCAAGATGTTAGAGATATCAGAGTAATAGGATATCTGCTATGGATAGCGGCTAACAGGGAGTGTACTGAGTCCAGGAGAAAGAAGTGTGGTGCAGTCAACAGAGCTGAATAAAGATGAAGATGTAAAGACGGTTTTGACATCACACGGGGAGAAAGAGTTTGGAGTTTTCCCAGATGGCTCACAGAGTGAGCCACCCCAATTAAATGTCTTCCTTATAAGAGTTACCATGGTCATGTTTATTTTATAACAATAGAAACCATAATTAAAACACTAAAGGATTTAAAACAAAATCAAAACACCCATTCTTAAGTTTCACCAAGAAAAAATTCGAAAATAGGTAAGGGAAATGATATCAAATTTTACCTTTAGTAAATTGATTCTATAAGCTGAAAAAATGTTCTATATTTTGTCTACATTTAGATTTACTGAAAAATTCACAGTGGCATGACCCTGGCAGATCTACTGGTGGCTGGGAGGACACAGTGGGTGGAAGACAGACAGATATGGCATGCAGAGAGAGCTTTGGCATAGAGTTTATTTAGTGGGCATTGTGAAGGATATAAGTGTAAGGGTATTATGGAGGGAAAAGAGAGAGAAAGAGATAGAGGGAGAAAGAGAGAGATAAAGAGAGAGAGAGAGTGAGAGTGAGAGAGACATTGTGTGTGTGTGTGTGTGTGAGAGAGAGAGAGAGAGAGAGAGAGAGAGAGAGAGAGAGAGAGAGAGAGAGAAAGAGAAAGAGAAAGAGAAAGAGAGAAAGGGAGAATCAGCTTGTGTTGGTTAGCAGGGTGAGATTGAGCACTGGTGGAATTTTTCTCTTAAAGGGACAGGGTACCCAGTCCACAGAAAAGGTCAAAAGAATTATAACATTATAACATTTTCAACTTTCTTTTAAAATAAAAAGACAAGGAGTTAGGTTCAACAGGTGACAGGGAAGGGCTTTTTGAGTTCTTGACTACTTCCTGCTAAGTTGTGGTGATTAGGAGTCCTAGGACACCAGACAAAGCTGGGTTTTGGTCACATCCTGGGGTAGCTGGTTGCTTTGCTCTTGTCCTGGTTTTGGGATGTGGAACTATTTGGTGTCTCTTTGACCAAGCAGGGTGTTGGCAGCGCAGAGGACAAGATTAAGTTTAGGAATTAAAAACTTTTCTTTAGGTCCTGGAAATGAAGAAAAGGAGGGTATCAGGACCACAATTGGGAGAAGGGTACGTCTGCCTTTTTCCGGTGAGAGAGCTCTCTATCTGACTTGTTTAAGGTAAATGCTTCACTTATATTCTATGAAACTCACAAAAATTCTTTGAGTTTGTACAAAGAGCAGCATACTTATGCCAGAATGACTGTGACAGATGTTTTTGCTCAATGAAAATTATCTTTAGAAAACGGACAAAGAGAATTATATCTTGATAAGATTATGAAATGCAGCATGACAAAGAAAGTTGATAAGTTGTCTATGTCCTCAGACCTTTATAGTTTTGCAGGTACACACTTTAATAACCTGCATTTGTATATCTTAAAACACCTTTTATTCAGAAGATGGTAAGAAACTATACTGAAATTTGTTAGTTGAGGTTGTCTTTTGAAACTGGCAAAACCTCTCATTCATCAGATTGCATTAGAGATCTTGAGAAGGATACAATTTTACTTGATTATTTAATTAAAAGTATATAGAATTTACTCGACTGATGACCTAGTGCCATGACTCAGGTCAACCATGGTCATCATGCCCAAAAACATCTGGGTTGTGTTTGTCTTCTGTTGTTTCAGGGCCTGCCAGGCATTAGAAGACCCAGTGGATTAGGAAATCTGTAGGAAGACAAGCCTACTTGCCCTGAGCAGCTAGGCTCTCGATTCTAGTCAATTTGATCCACTGTCTGGAGATGTTCAGTAGTTTAGTTGAAAGGCAGTTCCACACAGTGGTTAGCACTTTCTCTTGATGAAGCAAATTTCGGATGGATGTTGTTCTGTGCCCATCTGTCTCCTGTATCTTTGGAGGCATTGGGGTGCTGCTGCTAGGATTGATACTGTCTTTGTGTTATGAAAAGTCTTTTAACAATTAAACATTTAAATGCCATGTCCCCCATGATCTCTGAGATATGAGGGCTGTTTATTATGTGTATATATAATAATTTATGACCACAGTATAGAATCTGCCTTGCGATCTCTCTCCAAGATTGGCTGTACTGGATTTTAACTTAACATGACAGATTTATCTGATTCACAAGACCAATGAATAATTTTCAAGTGGCCTTATCCTGGCAGGTACCTTGATTGGTGGGATACCACAGTGAATGGGAGCGAAGCAGATGCACATTGTAGATGGAGCTTGGGTACAGAGTTAATTTAGTGAGTATTAGGAAGAATATAAAAGTAAGGTGATTATGGTAGTAAGAGAGAGAGAGAGAGAGAGAGAGAGAGAGAGAGAGAGAGAGCTCCTTCAAGATTCAATTCTTTGGAAGCTGGTACCTTCACCTCATGGTAGACTAGATGTTCAAGGACATGGTCCCCTTACACTTCAAACTTTTTCTTAGGTATGGATTTGAAGACAGGAATGTTTATCATTTTAAAGGGACAATGTTGACAATGAGCATCACCTGTTCTAAAGAATGACTGATATAGAGCATGGGGCAAAAGAAGAATTACATATTGCTACAATAATGATGATGATTTTGATGAAGAGAAATGAAATTAAGAAAATATAAACTGATAAAGAAGGCTGTAAGTGCTAATCCAGAATCAAACCAGAAAAAAATTAAAACTATTAACACTGTGATTAATAGCTCAAAAAACTTAAAAAACACAGTGGAAAAGAATCTCCAAATGGCCAAAGGACCTAGTTTTGTTGGCAGTGAAATAAAAATGAAAGTGTTGAAAGACCCAGAATGTCATACAGTTCCCTGGTTTGGTAGCATGGAGACCTACAGAAAAGACGCAGCAAGATGTAGTCCCCTGACTCAACAGAATGTTCTGAGCCCCAAACCTTGCCCTAATTACCAGGGAGAAACTGCCCAGATAGCCACCATCCTGAGGACCTGACTTTGCCCTAATTACTTAGGAGAAACTGCTAGATAGCCTCTATCCTGAGGGCCAGATCTTGTCTAGTTTGCCTTAATAACAGGGGAGAAACTGCCAGCCATTGTCCATATGGTAAGGAACCAATCAGAAGTCACAGAAGTCAGCTGGCAGGCTCTGGACTTAATTTACTGATAATGGTGGAATCCAGAGACAGAAGTCAGAGCCCAAGATTGGCCTCCAGGTAAAGTGACCATTCTGCAGCTGCAACTGACCAATTAACTCAGGACAGCCAATTCTGAGGCTGTTCCTATGTAACTTCCAGACCACCAGAAGCACCCGTTGGTTGTACCCCTAATTAATGCCCCACCCCACTGCAGCTTGTGGGTCCTTCATAGTTCACACACAGTTTTGGAAGGATAGAGAATCCAAGTTAACTCATAATTCAAAGGACCTTTGCTCATCCATTGTATCTGGTCTCTTGGTGGTTTTGGGTGGTCCCAACTGGGGCACATGAGTAAAGACTAAAGGTTTTTCTTACCAAAGAAATCATGTCACTATTTATTAGAAAAATTACTTCTCATTGAATGAACAGTAATCTATCTATTCAAGATCTATTCCACAGTGGTTATGAGCTTCTCTTGTTCTTATAGAAAACATGCCTTCTTTTTACGACAATCAATATTTTGGAATAAAACTTTCTGTAATTCTGTTACAGAGATTTATTGGAATATACCACATAATTCTTGATCAAGAATAATTATAGTACCACAAGCTCATCTGAGTGAGTATCACTGACAACTTTGAACTACATGTTTATCTTCTTAACATACTTTTCTCTCCATTTTGTAAATAAGGTAAGTAAAGCATAATACTATTCATGTGAGTGTTAGCACTCAAAGTTTGTAGAAGAAATGGCCAGAAAAGTTGACATGGGCAAGTATTCCTTCCTTCTTTATAGGGTAGCATGATATAATCCCTCTACTCCAGGAATTATCTATTACAATTCTCATTGAAATGAACCTTTCAAATTGCTGATCTACACTGAACACATTATATTTTTCATTTACTACCTGGTATGAGAGGTACTTCTGTATGTGTGTTGCTTTTATTGGTTCCTGAATGAAGCCATGATGTCCTTTGATAGGACAGATTAAAGCTAGGCAGGAAAAGTAAACTCAATGATGGGAGAAAGAAGGTGGACTCAGCGAGAGTCCATTTATCACTGCAGGAACCTTGCTGATAAACTCCTAGCCTCACGATAACACAAAAAATAATAGAATTGTTATTTTTGGTATAAGAGCTGGCTAGAAATATGCTTAAGCTTTTGGACAACAAGAGTTGTAATAATACACTGTGTTATTATTTTGGATCAACATTGTCAGGAAACAAATGAATAGGCTCTGCTGGAAACCATCATCTTTCTTTATTTTTTTCTTTTGTTTTATTTTATTTTGCTTCTTGAGACAGGGTTTCTGTGTGTAACTATTGCAGCTGTCATGGAACTCACTTTGCAGATCAGGTTGTCCTGGAACAAAAGGAGATCCATCTGCCTCTGCCTCCTCAGAACTTGGATTAAAGTTGAGCATCACCACCACCTGGTCCATCTTTCCTTTCTTATGTTTAAATGACCTTTTTAAAACTGCTTTATTTCATTGGATTTTAGGAGGAATTGTGAGCACAGGAGTCACTGATTTCCCAGTATTAATGGTCATGGGATTCTGAAATGTGAAATAGACCTGTTGGTAGACCACAATTTCCTAATCACTTTTCTTTCAACCTCTGTGTATCATTATATTGTGCATAAGCAAATGAAGTTTGTATTTTCTCAATAAATGAACAATTGTACTAGAAAGATAAGGCTTCTTGAATTACACATATCTAAATAACCACTTACATATTGTGATTTGTGTCATAAAGGGTAGAATAAAATCAGTTGTTTTTCTATCTACAAAGCTCCAGATCAAGGTTATTATGTTTTCTCATTTTTATTTTATTTTTTAAAAAATCCTGTTTTCCTTTGAAAGAAGTGTGGGAGTTTCTCTGGAAATTTGGTTTCAACCTACCCCGGGACCCAGCAATACCACTCTTGGGAATATACCCAAGAGATGCCCTATTACACAACAAAAGTATATGCTCAACTATGTTCATAGCAGCATTGTTTGTAATAGCCAGAACTTGGAAACAACCTAGATGCCCGTCAATGGAAGAATGGATGAAGAAACTATGAAATATATACATATTAGAGTACTACTCAGCAGTAAAAAATAATGACTTCATAAATTTTGCATGCAAATGGACAGAAATAGAAAACACTATCCTGAGTGAGGTAAGCCAGACCCAAAAAGAGGAACATGGATGTACTCACTCATATTTGGTTTCTAGCCATAAATAAAGGACATTGAGCATATAATTTGTGATCCTAGAGAAGCTAAATAAGAAGGTGAACCCAAAGAAAAACATATAGGCATCCTCCTGAATATTAACATTAATCAGGCAATGAAAGGAGACAGAGACAGAGACCCAAATTGTAGCACCGGACAGAAATCTCAAAGTCCAAGTCAAGAGCAGAAGGAGAGAGAGCAAGAGCAAGGAACTCAGTACCACGAGGGGTGCACCCAAACACTGAGATAATGAGGATGTTCTATCGGGAACTCCCCAAGGCCAGCTGGCCTGGGTCTGAAAAAGCATGGGATAAATCCGGACTCTCTGAACATAGCGGACAATGAGGAATACTGAGAACTCAAGAACAATGGCACTGGGTTTTGATCCTACTGCACGTACTGGCTTTGTGGGAGCCTAGGCAGTTTTGATGCTCACCTTACTAGACCTGAATGGAGGTGGGTGGTCCTTGGACTTCCCAGAGGGCAGGGAACCCTGACTGCTCTACAAGCTGACTAGGGAGAGGGACTTGGTCGGGGGAGAGGGAGGAAAATGGGAGGCCGTGGCGGGAGGAGGCAGAAATTTTCAATAAATGAATAAATAAATAAATAAAATAAAATAAAAGAAAAGAATTAAACTCCTGGGGGGGGACCCGTTTTCATTGTGCTGTATATTTTCCACTCTCATTCCTTCTTCCCCCCTCCTCTTCAACCCTCGAAATGAGTTCTTTACTCCCAATTAATTACTCAGGAGATCTTGTCTTTTTCCAAATACCATGTAGACTAAGTCCATGTATGCCTTTCATTAGGTATCTTTTGTTGTTTAGTTTCTCAGGAGTGTTATTTGTAGGCAGGATTTTCTTTGTTTTATGTCTAAATGCCAAGTATGAGTGAATACTGTCATTATTACTTCTATTGTGATTAAGTATATATTTTCATGTCTCAGAATCACAATCCACGCAAGAGACTTAACACAGTGCTATGCTTGGGGTGAAAGAACTATCTCATTTCATATATGAGGGTAGATATAGTCACTGCATAAGTCTTCCTTGTTATGATGTGAAGAAAGGATATTCTTATTGAGTGTTGGCAACAGCTTTATGAACAATTGAAAAAAATAACACAGGAATGTACATGGGACCATATGAATCTACAAAGCACAAACTGTCTTGAGAAAAGGATATTTATATAAATCTATTTAAAAATTTATCCTAACATGAGTGATCAGGAAGTGGTGGTACAAGTATAAAGACTGTATGAATCAATTAGTTATGTTGTATCAAACAATATTCAAATGAAGTCAACTAAATTTGAAAGATTGATAAGGCAATGAATTATAAAAGATTCTTTTTATTTTCTCACAATTATAGTTGAAGAATTATGTGTCCACATACAAATTCATGTCTCACCTCACTGTGAAATTTGAACTGAATTAAGAGTTTACACACTAGGTGATGATTACGATGATGGTGATGATTTGATGATCAGAAAATAAAGTTAAGAAAATAAAAATTAATTTACAATTCTCTAAGTTCTACTTCAGGTTCAAGCCAGAAAAAATCTCTTAATGTTTAACACTGTGATTATAGCTCATGAAATTTACTTAATAGTGGTTAAAAAAATCTCAACATGCCTATAGGACATAGTTGTGTTGACATAAAAGCAAATATGAAAGTATCAAAAGGCCACACACTCACTAAGTCCCCCACTTTGGCAGCCATGATTGCCTACTGAAAAGACACAGCAAAATGTAAGGTCCTGACTCAGCAGGATGTGCTGAGTCTCTGACCTTACCTGAATCACTGGGGAGAAACAGTCACGTAGCCTCTATCCTGAGGCCCTGACCTTTTCTTCTTTTTCCCTAACACTGGGAAGATACTACCAGACATCCTCCTTATGGTAAGGAACCAATCAAAAGTCACAGAAGTTAGCTGCTGGGCTCAGGAAGTTCTTTCCTGATATTGATCAAATGTAGCAATAGCAGTAGTGGGCCCAGGGATTCTCTAGTTACATTAACATTTCTACAGCTGTAACTGAGCAATTAATTCATGGCAGGTTCTCCTAGCCCAAAACTGAGTCTCTTCCTATGCAACTTTGAGAACACCAGATGCATTCCCCTTGTTCTTCCTCTAATAAATGCCCAAAACCACTTCAGGTAAGAGTCTGCTTTACTCTACCCTGTTTGATGGATGGGTAGAAAACCCAAGTTAACTTGTAATTCAAAAGACTCTTTTGCATTTGATTTGGTCTCTTGAGTCTATTCGGGTTTCCAAACTCTAGACAAGAGATCAAAGACTAATTCTGTTACGGAGATCTAGCAACAACAAAATAATCCCATGGGCTCAAGGTTCATACGTAGTGCAAAAACATACATTCAAGCAAAAACACTTATACTCACAAGACAAAATACATTAATCTAAAAAAGCTTTTAGATAACAAAGCTTGTTAGGTAGAAATACTTTTCTTCCTTTATTTTTTCAACATTGAACAACTGGTTGTCTATACTATCCTACAGAATGATAGCGTTTCCTACGTGGTCCTATTAAATTTTTCTAGATCTCATAGCCAAGGATGGGGCCTCTACCTTTCCAGCATTGTTTTTAACTGTAGATTCCCCACTTTTTTGCATTTCATTTAGATAAGTATAGAACAGCATTAACCGTTCTGTAATATCTGTGGTTAGCTATAAAATAATTGAGAAATGCACGAGTAAGTAAAAACGGTGTTTTACTAAAGGAAAAAAATAGAGCACTCGTATAAGAGCTCATAATGAGAGTCCAGTTTTATCCCATGCTTTTTCAGTCACAGTCCAGCTGGCCTTGGTGAGCTCCCAATAGATAAGCTCCACTGTCTCAGTGGGTGGGTGCACCCCTCGTGGTCCCGACTTCTTTGCTCATGTTTTCCCTCCTTCTGCTCCTCATTGGGACCTTGGGAGCTCAGTCCAGTGCTCCAGTGTGGGTCTCTGTCTCTATCTCCATCCATCACCAGATGAAGGTTTTATGATGATATGCAAGATATTCGTCAGTATTGCTATAGGATAGGGTCATTTCAGGCTCCCTATCCCCAGCTGCCCAAGGAATTAACTGGGGACTTCGGCTTGGGCACCTGGGAGCCACTCTAGGTTCAACTCTCTTGCCAACCCTAAGGTGGCTCCCTTAACTAAGAATTGTGCTTCCGTGCTCCCCTATCCAACCTTCTTTATCCCAATCCTCCTTTATAGCTGATGAGACGCCAAGGACAATGGCAAGGGGTTTTGATCCTATGTAATGTGCTGGCTTTGTGGGAGCCTAGCCAGTTTGGATGTTCATCTTCCTAGATATGGACGGAGGGCGGAGGACCTAGGACTTACCACAGGGCAGAAAACCCTGACAGCTCTTTGGATTGGAGAGGGAGGGAGAAAGGAGTGGGGGGAGGAAGAGAAGGGTGGGAGGAGGGGGAGGGAAATGGGAGGCTGGGAGGAGGTGGAAACTTGTTTTTTTTTTCTCATTTTCTCAATAAAAAAAAGATTAAAAAAAAAGAGCTCATAATGATACAATGCAATATTCACATGTCTATGAGAAGAAAGCACCTGACATTTAATTTTTGGACTGTCCTGGCTATCCAGAGGTAGGATTCAATGGCACAGAAAGAGATTCCCTCACTGTTTCCCTCTTGTCCTTGTCTTTTGTTATCTTTATGTTATTTTATTCCCTAAAGGTAGTGTACTTCACATGGATAACCATGGAAGAACAAAGACAAATGATAGCTCAGACATCAGGGTAGCAGATCTTATAGTGATTTGTTGTTAACATCTGCCATTTCATCTTGTCTTCTCCAATAACATTGCAACTTGTCCTTCTTATATCAGATATGTAAAATAAAAGCTATTAAAATTATGAGTTATTACTTTTTGGTTACACACTACCATCTGTTTTGCATATTTAATTTTCTACAAGAATTGTATTAAGTTTGTTCTTTATGAATGCTTTAACTTAAAGACCTTTTGGGTCTTGTGAACCATAGAGCATCTAAAGAGAAAATGTATTTATGGGAGTATTCCACATACCTGGTGAACAAGAATAAACATGCTAGCGGTAGCACAAGATCATCTGAGTAAATTTCACTGACAACTCTGAACTACATATTTGCCTTTTTAATATACTTTTGATCATCAAATTTTAAAATAATATAAGTACAGCTTAAAATTCATGTATTATCTCTCACAGTATGTGTACGAAATGGCAGGAAAATATAACATGGTTAAGCAATCCTTCCTTCTTTTAAGGAAGCATGAATTGGATCCCTCTACTCCAGGAATTATCTATTATAATTCTCATTGAAATGGACCTTTAAAACTGCTAATCTCCACTGAAAACATTATGTCTTTCATTTTTCTCCTGGTATGAGAATACCTTCTGTACAGGTGTTGCTTTTATTGGTTAATGAATTTAGAAGCCATGATGGCCTCAGATAGGACCAAGTAGCAAAAGGCAGGAAAACTAAATGGAATGCTTGGAGAAAGAAGTTAGTGAGACCATATAGCCAATGCAGGAGACAGATGCACTGGAATTTTGCTGATAAATTGTGAGCCTCATGGTAAAAGATAAAATAATACAATTGTTTTTATTTGAGATATAAGAGTTGGCTAGCCTTTTTTAAGCTATTTAACAAGCTGTGTTGTAGTAATACAGTTTCTATGTGGTTATTATGGTTCAGTGAAGCCAGGAAACAAACGAACATACTATGGCTGTAGCCCTCATCTTCCTCTCCTTTTTTTCTACCTTTCTTTTTTCATTTTTTTTTTTTGGTTTTTCGAGACAGGGTTTCTCTGTAGCTTTGGTTCCTGTCCCGGAACTAGCTCTTGTAGACCAGGCTGGCCTCCACTCCCAAAGAACCGCCTGCCTCTGCCTCCCGAGTGCTGGGATTAAAGGATTGTGCCACCACTGCCCGGCTCTTTTTCATTTTTATAGCTTCTTGAGGCAGTGTTTCTCTGTGTAACCACTGTGGCTCTTCTGTAACTCACTTTGTAGACAAGGTTGGCCTGGAAAACACAAGTATCCTTCTGCCTCTGCCTCCAAAGAACTATGATTAAAGGTGTGTGTTGTGTGCTGGCACGAACTGGTGTATACCTGAAGCTCCTTCATTTCATTGGATGGTAGGTGTATCTGTGAGCACAGGAGTCACTGTTTCCCCAGTGTTAATGAGCCATGGGATTCTGAAATGTGGGAGAGACCTGAAGTTCTACCAGAATTTCCTAATTGATTTTCAATCACTATATCTTAATATTGTGCACAATCAAAAGATTTAAAGGAAGCATGTATTTTCTCAATATGTGAAGGGCTAGACCGGAAGGATCAGGCTTCTTGTTTACACAAATCCAACTAAACACGAATTCTGATTTCAGTAGTAAAGAGTGGAGTAAAAGTCAGTTGTCAATTCACTCCAAATCTCAAGATCATGCTTACTATGTTTTCTCATTTGTACTTTTTTAAACCTGTTTTTATTAATCTATGTATTTATCCATTCTCCTCTGTTTTTCCTCTCTCCCTGTCTACCCTCTCCATGAGTTCCATGCTTCCACTTACTCAGAAGATCTTGTCTTTTTCTATTTCCCATGAACAATGGATCCATGTATGTCTTTCTTAGGGTCTTCTTTGTTCTCTAGTTTCTCTGGCATTTTTTATTGTATGCAGGATTTTCTTTGCTTTATGTCTAAAATCCTTTTTCGTGTGAGTATGCTCTTTGATACTTTTAATGTGATGAGGTGTATTTCCCTATGACTTTAAATAACAATCCAGAGCAGAGCCTTGTCACAGTGCTGCATTTGGGATGAAAGTACCATCTCCTTTCATAGATGACTGTAGATATACTCACTTCATAAATCTTCCAAATTATGATAAAAAGAAGGGAAATTTTTAATGACTATTGGCAATAGCATTACTAAATATTGAAAAAATTAATGCAGACATATATGGGACCGTATGAATCTACAAGGCACAAGCTGTCTTGAGGAAAGGATATTTATATAACTCTATTTCAAAATTTATCTCAATATGAGAATTCAGAAGGTTGTGGTACGTGTATAAAAACTGTATGAATCATTTGACTATGTTGTGTCAAAAAATAACTTGTTTTGAAAGATGAACAAGGCAATGAATTATAAGAAAGTCTTTGCATTTTTCACAACTATAATTGAAAAATTTGATGTCCACATACAATTTATTTCTCAACTCAGAATGAAATTACAAAATATTGAGTTCATACTTTAGTTGAAGATTATGATGATAAGGATGATTTTTATGATGAGAAAATGAAGTTAAGAAAATAAAGTAAATGAAGAAGACTTAAAGTGCTTCTACAGGTTCAAACCAGAAAATAAAATATCTAAATGATTAACACAGGGGTTAATAGCTCATGAAACTTACAAAATACAGGGGAAAAACTCTCAAAATGCCAAAGGGACCTACTTCTGTTGACATTGAAGCAAACATGAAAGCATTGAAAGGCTCAAACCCTCACCAAGCACCCCACTTTGACATCCATGTCTGCCTACAGAGAAGATACAGCAAGATGTAAGGCCCTGGCTCAGCAGGATGTGCTGAGTCTCTGACCTTACCCTAATCACTTTGGAGAAACTGTCACATAGCCTCTATCCTGAGGGCCTGAACTTTTCTTGTTTTTTCCTAATACTGGGAAGAAAATGCCAGACATCCGCCATATGGTAAGGAACCAATCAGAATTCAGAGAAGTTAGCTGGCGGCTCTAGATGTACTTTCATGATAATGGTCAACTGCAGTCCCATGTGCTGTCTCCTATTAGGGTAAACGTTCTGCAACTGTATCTGACCAATTAACTCATGGCAGATTCCCAGAGCCCAATCCTGAGACTGTTACTATGCACCTTTCAGACCCCCAGATGCAAGTTCTGTCTCTAACTGTAATGAATGCCTCACCCCACGGTGGCTAGGGAGTCTGTTCTAGTGCACCCGCTTTGTTGGATGTATAGAGAACCCAGGTTAACTTATAATTCAAAAACTATTTTCTTTTTTATTGGATCTGGTTTTTGTGTGGATTTGGGGGTTACAAACTCTAGTTTTGAAGAAAGTAAATCTTTAATGACTGTTTATGGTAACTATGAATGATGGACAAATTAACAAGTTAACAAATTAACACTGTGATAGTGAAACCTGGATTGCCTTGTAGAACCCAAGATGTTAGCCATGTCAGAGTAATAGGATATCTTCTCAGGATAGCTGCTAACAGGGAGTGTACCGAGTCCAGGAGAAAGAAGTGTGATACAGTCATCAGAGCTGAATAAAGATGAAGACGTAAAGAGGGTTTTGACATCAGACAATGAGGAAGTTTGGAATTTTGCCAGATTATTCATACAGTGAGTTACCTCAATTAAATGTTTTCCTTTGAAGAGTTACCATGGTCATGTTTTTTTTCATAACATAACTAAAACACTGGAGGATTTAAAAGAAAATCAAAAAACTCATTCCTAAGTTGCTCAAAAAATTCGGAAATTATGTAAGTGAAATGATAGCCAATTTTACCTTGAGTAAATTGATTCCATCAGCTGGAAAAATCTTCTACATTTTGTCCACATTTAGACTTACTGAAAAATTTACAGTGGCCTGGAGTCTTGGTCCACGATTGGCTTTACTAATTTTAACTTAACATGTGATATTTATCAGATTCACAGGACCAATGAAAAATTTACCAGTGGCACGACCCTGGCAGGAACCCTGGTGGATGGGGACAACAGCGAGTGGGAGAGAAGTAGATGCACCTTGTGGATGGAGCTTGGGAATAGAATTTATTTAGTGAATATTAGGAAGAATATAAAAGTAAGTGGATTATGGTAATAAGAGTGAGAGAGAGAGAGAGAGAAAGAGAGACAGTGACAGTGAGAGACAGAGACAGAGAGAGACATAGAGAGAGAGACAGAGAGAGAGAGATATTGGGACAGAGGGATGGAGGGAGAAGGTGTGAGGAGGCAGAATTGTTTGATTCATTCAATAGAGTTAACATCACCACATATCTCCTGTACTCTACATGAATGACATAATGACAATGAAAAGGTTTTTTTTTTTTTTTTTTTTTTTTTTTTGATCAACCAAACTGTGTTCATGATCTTAGTTCTGATTCAGGACCCACCTATGTGCAACATATTAGTTATGAGGAAGATAGTTAAACAATTTTAGGAAGAACCACAGACTTGACAATATACTCTTTTTTTTTTTTGTCTTGAGAGGTATATAGCAGGCTTCCCTTTCCTTTCATTTGACTTTATGTAGTGATTACTGCCAAAATGTAGCATCACCAAAAAATTCTGTTAGGAAGCTTTAACCTTCTGGTGTAAATTATTGGCCAGTGTGAGTCTACTGGTACCCAGGGCATGCTTGCCTAAAATTTACACTAGAGCACCTTGTAATAATATGATTTTCATTCCCCCACAGGTCAGAAATGTTTATTCTTTCAGTTAACATAAATTTAAAAGGAAAAACCTTTAAGGGAAATGGCAACAAAGGTAAACCACAAATAGAATATTTGTGGGAATAATCACAATCACACATATACACAATCCCACACTCATTTTATGCATGTGCCCACTTTGAAGGACAAGAAGTAATATAAAATATCTCAAATGGGCTTATTAAGACAGTTTAAGAAGCACAGGGACCGGGCTTTAAGCACTTCTCTTCTACTGGACTGAATGCAATTTCAAGAACTCAAATGGCAGAATTAGAGAAATGTAAAGCTCAGGGTTTTTTTTCTCAATTCCATACATGCCAGGAAGCACACATGTATGTATGGTATGTATGGCACCCCCAACATAAACAAATGAATAAATGAACAAATATGTATTCAGAGAGTTAAAAGTATATAAAAATGTGTAAACATGGTATTCATTGGTATTCAAAAATAAATGTTTTCACATTGCTTTTCAAGTATTTAAATATTTTGAATGTACTAAGTGATCTATAAGACTTGCTGACTGAACCTTATTAAGTATGGTGATGTACACAGAATATCTGATTATCAGGACCTGATATCTTTGGTGATGGTGATGTCATGTCTCTTGCCTCTTTTTTCAGTATCAATACATGAATATAATATTACACAGAAGCCATTGTGTCATATTTTCCTGTGTTTCTATTCTGAAGAACAGCGAATTCTTAGTTCCTTCAAGATTATATTCTTTGGAAGCTGGTACCTTTACCTCATGGTAGACTAGATGTTCAAGGGTATGGTCCCCTTACACTTCAAACTTCTCTTAGCTTTGGATTTGAAGACAGGGAGGTTTATAATTTTAAAGGGACAATGATGACAATGAGCATCACAGTTCTAAAAAATATCTGATTTAGGAGATGGGGCAAAAGAAGAATTACATATTGTTATGATGATGATTTTGATGAAGACAAATGAAGTTAAAAATATAAACTAATAAAGAAGGCTGTACGTGCTAATCCTGGATCAAACCAGAAAAAAATCAAAACTATTAGCACTGTAATTAATAGCTCAAGAAACTTTAAAAACAGAGTGATAAAAACTCTTCAAATGGCCAAAGGATCTAATTCTGATGGCAGTGAAGTATAAATGAAAGTACTGAAAGACCCAGACCCTATTCAGCCAACTGGTTTCCCAGTTATGAAGACCTACAACAGAAAAGACACAGCAAAATGTAGGCCTCTTACTCAACAAAATGTTCTGAGCCCTAAACCTTGCCGTAATTGCAAGGTAGAAACTGGCCAGATAGCCACCATCCCGAGGACCTGACTTTGCCCTAATTACTTGGGAGAAACTGCCAGATAGCTTCTATCCTGAGGGCCAGATCTTGTCTGGTTTGCCTTAATAACTGGGGAGAAACTGCCATATGGTAAGGAACCAATCAGAAGACACAGAAGTTAGCTGGCAGGCTCTGGACTTAATTTACTGAAAATGGTGATATCTAGGGACAGAAGTCAGAGCCCCAGGATTGGCTTCCAGGTATACTGACCATTCTGCAGCTGCAACTGCCCAATTAACTCAGGACAGCCAATCCTGAGACTGTTCCTATGTAACTTCCAGACCACCAGGTGCACCCCTTGGCTGTACCCCTAATAAATGCCGCACCCCACTGCAGCTTGCTGCTCCCTCATAGTTCACACACAGTTTAGAAGGCTAGAGAATTTAAGTTAACTCATAATTCAAAAGACCTTTGCTTATCCATTGGATCTGGTCTCTTGGTGGTTTTGTGTGGTCCCAACTCTGGGCACATGAATAAAGACTAAAGCTGATTTCTTACCAAAAATTCATGTCACTATATATATATGAAGAATTTCTTCTCGTTGAATGAACAGTAATCTATCAATTCAAGATCTATTCCTCAGTGGTTATTAGCTTCTCTTGTTCTTATACAAACCATGCCTTCTTTTACCAGAATCAATATTTTGGAATAAAATTTTCTGTAATTCTGTTACAGAGCTTTATGGGAATATACCACATAATTAATGATCAAGAATAAATATAGTACCACAAGCTTATCTGAGTGAATATCACTGACAACTTTGAACTTCATATTTACCTTTTTAAAAAATTTTTTTCCTCCATTTTGTAAATAAAGTAAGTAGACCATACTACTATTCATGTGAGTGTTAGCACTCAAAGTTTGTAGAAGAAATGGCCAGAAAAGATGACATGGACAAGTATTCCTTCCTTCTTTATAAGGAAGCATGAATTGGCTCCCTCTACTCCATGAATTATCTATTACAATTCTCATTGAAATGAATCTTTCAAATTGCTGATGTACACTGAACACATTATGTTTTTCATTTCCCACCTGTGTTGTCTTTCTGTATATATTTTTCCTGTATTAGTTGATGAATATTGAAGCCATGATGGCCTCTGTTAGGACAGATTAAAGTTAGGCAGGAAAATTAAACTGGGTGATTGGAGAAAGAATGTGGAGTCAGTGAGAGTCCATTTAACTACTGCAGGAGACTGATGCCCAGGAACCTTGCTGATAAACTTACAGCCTTGTGGTAACATGTAAAATACTAGAATTGGGATTATTTGTGGTATAAGAGCTGGCTAGAAATATGCTAAAGCTGTTGGACAACAAGTTTTGTAATAATACACTGTCTGTGTTATTATTTTGGGTCAAGGTTTCCAGGAAATAAACCAACAGGCTCTGCCTGCAGCTATCATCTTTCGTTCCTTTCTTTTTTTCTCTTCTTTATTTTATTTTATTTATGTCTTGTTTCTCAAGACAGCGTTTATGTGTAACTCCTGTGGTTTTCCTGGAACAAAAGGCGATCCATCTGTCTCTGCCTCAAAAGAAGTGGGATTAAAGGTGAGCATCACCACCACCTGGTCCATCTTTCCTTTCTTATGTTTTAAATGACCTTTCTTTCATTGGATGTTAGGAGGAGCTCTGAGCACAGGAGTCACTGATTTTCCAGTGTTAATTCACTGTAAATTTTGATAAGAGAGAGACATGTAGGTAGACCAGAATTTCATAATGTATCTTAAATCACTATATTTTATATTTTGCTTAATCAAAAGATATAAAGGAAGCACATTTTCTCCATAAGTTTAGAATTAGACTGGAAAGATAAGGATTATTGAATTACACACATCTAAATAAACACTTACATATTCTTATTTGAGTTGTAAAGAGTTGTGTAAAAGACAGTTGCTTTGCTCACTCCAAATCTCAAGATCAATCTTATTGTTTTCTCATTGTTACTTTTAAAAAACTGTTTTTATTGAGCTATATATTTTTCCACTTTCCTCCCTTTTTCCTCCTTCCCCATTTAACCTCCATGCACCCATTTACTCAGGAGATCTTGATTTTTTCCACTTCCCATGTAGACTGAATCCATATATGTCCCTCCTAAGGGCTTTTTGTTGTCTAGTATCTCAGGGGTTGTGAATTGTAAGTAGGATTTTCTTTGATTTATATCTAGAAGCCAATTATGAGTGAATAATATCACTGTTACTATTATTGTTATAAGGTATATATTTCTATAACTCTAAGTCACAAGCCACAGAAGAGCCTTGACATAGTGTTATCCTTGGAGTGAAAGAATCATATCATTTCATAGATTAATGTTGATAGAGTCACTGTGTAAGGTTTCCATGTTTTGACATGAAAAAAGAAAATCCATAATGACTATTGGCAATAGCAATATAAATGTTTGACATATTACACAGAAATTTATACGGGACCATGTGAATCTACAAAGCAAAAACTGTCTTGAGAAAAGCATATTCATAGAACTCTATTTCAAGATTTATCTCAATATAAGGGCATCAGGAGTTTGGGGTACTTGTATAAAGCCTCTAGGAAACAGGTAACTATGTTGTGGCAGACAAATATTCAAATAAGATGTCAACTTATTTTGAAAGATTGACAAGGCATTGAATTATAAATTATTCTTTTTATTTTCTCACAACTGTACTTTGGAGAATCTGATGTTCACCTGCAAGTTTATGTTTCACCTCATAGTGAAATTTCAACGGACTTAAGAGTTCATACTCTAGGTGATGATTACGATGATTTTCATGATGAGAAAATGAAGTTAAAAAGTAAAAATTAATGAACATTTGTGTAAGTTTTACTCCAGGTTTAAACCAGAAAAAACTCTAAGTGATTAACACCGTGATTCATAGTTCCTGAAACTTAAGAAATATGGTCGGGGGGAATTCTCAAAATGCCCAAAGGACATACTTCTTTTATCAAAAATATGAAAGTATTGAAATGTCCACACCCACACCAAGCCCCCCACTTTGGCAGCCATGACTGCCTACACAGAAGACTCTGCAAGATGTATGGCCGTGACTCAGCAGAATGTGCTGAGTCTCTGTCCTTACCCTAATCACTGGGGAGAAACTGTCACGTAGCCTTTTTCCTGAGGGCCTGAACTTTTCTTGTTTTTACCTAATACTGTGAAGAAACTGCCAGACATCCGCCATATAGTAAGGAACCAATCAGAACTCACAGAAGTTGGCTGCCGGGCTCTGAATGTACTTTCCAGATTTTGTCAAAAGCAGCAGCCGCAGTAACTGCCCAGGAATGACACTCAGTCATAGCAACCTTGCTACAGCTGAAACTGACCAATTACTTCATGACAGGTTCCTCCAGCCCAATCCTGCAACTGTTACTATGCAACTTCCAGACTTTCAGATGCATTCCCTGGCTCTACCTCGAATGAATGCCCCATCCCCAGTATCTAGGGAGTCTCCTCCAGCTCTCTTGGGTTGATAGAAACTCATGTTAACTTTTAATTCAAAAGACTCTTTGCTTTTGCAATTGGCTCTGGTCTCCTGGTGGTTTGGGGGCGGTGGGGAGTTCTAGACTCTGGGCATGACAGTTCTTGTTTTACCAAAGAAGGCATGTCACCATTTATGTGAATAATTAATTCTGGTTGAATGAACGGAAATCTATTCAAGATGTATGTTGTACTTAAGGGACAATGAAAGCTCTAAAGAAGGGAAACATCCTACTTCACGAGCCCTGTGGGATGGATAGAGAATGCAAGTTAACTTATAATTCAAAAGACTCTTTGCTTTTGCATTGGACCTGGTCTCCTGATGGTTTGGGGTGTTCCAGATTCTAGGCATGACAGTATAGACTAAAGTTGTTTTCTTAAAAAGAAATAATGTCACCTTTAATATGAAGAACTAATTTTGCTTGAATGTATAAGTACATATTTGTGACCTATGTTTCCCTTGTTTAGAGATTTTATTGTTTTGTAAAAATCTTGCTTTGATACCCCAAAACCAATATTATGGCATAATATATTCTGTCATCCTGTTACGGAGATCTAACATCCACATCTCAATTCCATGGGCAACAGCCCCACATGTAGTACAACATCATACACTCAAGCAAAACAATTATACTCATAAGAGAAAAGAAATTAATCAAAATTGATTTTAGAAATCAAAGTTCATTAGGTAGAAACCCTTGTATTCTTTCATTTCTTTCATAGTGGATAACTGGTTGTCCTTCCTATAATACAAAATTGTAGCATTCCCTAACTATTCTTGGTAAATTTTTCTAGTTTTCATAGCCACAAATGTGGCCTCCAAAATTCTTGCCTTGGTCTTTAAAGCAGAGCTCTCGCCTTTGACATTTTTGATTAGATATATATATAGAATGCTGTTAAACATACAGTAATAAGTTTACCAGATATGGAATACTGACAAATGCATGAGTAAGTAAACTCTGCATTTTAATAAAGTAAAAAGATACAGTACTCATAAATGAACACTCAATGATACACTGTAATATTAGCATATCTATGAAGAGAAAGCACCCAACATCTAATGTGGGTACTACTCTCGTTGTCCAGTGGTAGGAGTCAACACACGGGAAGTTTCCATAACTGTTTCCCCCCTATCTTTGATTTTTGTCATTGTTACTTTATTTTTTCCTATAAAGATAGCGTAGTTTATATGGATAATAACCATGGAAGAATTTATAGACAACTGATAGATGAGACAATCCGGGTATCAGGTCTTAGTGACTGGTATGTTAATGTCTGCCATTTCATCTTGCCATCTCCAATGCCATTGCAACTTTTCCTATCTCTGTTAAATACTTGAGGTAAAATAAAAGCTCTCTAATTATTTTAAGAGTCATTGCTTTTTGGTTACACACATATTCTCCCAACTGTTTTACATATTTAATTTTTTACAAAATTAAGTATTAACTTGGTTCTTCATGAATTTTTAAATTAAAATATCTTTTTTATACTTGTGAATCATAGAGCACAGAGAAGAAAAAATATTCATGGGAATATACCACATAATTGATGATCAACAATAAATATGGCAGTCAAGATCATCTAAATGAATATCACTAACAACTCTGAACAACAGATTGGCCTTTTTAACACACTTTTGTTTCTCCATTTTATAAATAAATACAGCATAACACTATTCATGAGAGCATTATCACCCACAATGCATATATCCTCCCACAATGGCAGGAAATATGACATAGGCAAGCAGTCCTTTCTTCTTTATAAGGAAGTATGACTAGGACCCCTCTACTCTAGGAATTATCTATTACAATTCTCATTGTAATGAACCTTTAAACTGCTGATTTACTCGGAACACATTACGTTTTTTATTTCCCACCTTTGTGTTAAGTTCTTCTCTATATGTGCTGCTTTCATTGGTCAATTAATAAAGAAGCCAAAATGGCCTCTGATAGGCCAGTGTACAGCTAGGCAGGAAAATTAAACTGAAAAAGAAGGTGTAGTCATTGAGAGGACAGTTAGCCCATGCAGGAGACAAATGCATAGGGACATTATTGATAAACAATGAGCTTCGTGGTAACATATAAATAATGGAATTCAGTTTTCTTGAGGTATAAGAGCTGGCTAGCAATATGCTTAAACTATTTGACAATAAGTGTTGTAATAATATGGTGTCTATGTGGTTATTTTTGGTCAAGGTGTCCAGGAACAAATGAACAACCTTGACTCCAGCCGTCATCTTTCTTTTCTTTCTTTTTTCTCTATTCTTTTTCTTCTTTTTTCTTTTTACTACCAAAGACAATGTTTTTCTGCTTAACCACTGTGGCTCTACTGAAACTCAGTTTGTAGACCAGGTTAACCTTGAACACAAAGAGATTCCTCTGATTCTCCTGCTAAGAAAGGGGATTAAAGGTGTGTATATGACCTTTCCATAAGCTCCATCATTTCATTGGATGGTAGGTAGAACTGTGTGCACAGGAGTCAATGACTTCCCAGTGTTAATGGGCTATGGTATTCTTATATGTGGGACAGATCTGCTGGTAAACACAATTTGAATAAAAATCTGTTGTTTTGAATAAAAGTCAGTTGTTTTGCTCACTCCAAAGCTGAAGATCAGGTTATTATGTTTTTTCAGTCTTACTTTTTTTTTTAAAAAAAGTATGCTTATTGAGCTATATATTTTTTCCACTCTCTTTCCTTCTTCCCCCTTCCTCTTTAACACTTGCCATGAGTTCTTTACTCCCAATTACTCTGGAGATCTTGTCTTTTTCCGAATACTGTGTAGACTAAGTCCATGTATGCCTCTCCTAGGGTCTCTTTTGTTGTGTAGTTTCTCTGGAGTGTGATTTGTAGGCAGGATTTTCTTTGTTTCATGTCTAAATGCCAATAATGAGTGAATACTGTCATTATTACTTCTATTGTGATGAAATGTATATTTTTATGTCTCAAAATCACAATCCACAGAAGAGCCTTGATATGGTGCTATCCTTGGGGTGAAGGAAATATCTCATTTCATATATGACTGTAGATATGGTCACTGCCTAAATCTTCCTTGCTATGATGTATATAAAGGACATTCTTAATGAGTGTTGGCAACAGCCTTATGAGTGATTGAAAAAATAACACAGAAATTTATGTGGGGCCATATGAATCTACAAAGCACAAAATGTCTTGAGAAAAGGATACATATATAACTCTATTTCAAAATTTATCCCAACATGAGTACATCAGGAAGTTGTGGTACTTGTATAAAGACTGTATGAATCAATTAACTATGTAGTATCAAACAGTATTCAAATGAAGTATCAACTTATTTTGAAAGATTGACAAGGCAATGAATTACAAAAGATTCTTTTTATTTTCTCGCAATTATAGATGAAGAATTATGTGTCCACATACAAATTCATGTCTCATCTCACTGTGAAATTTCAAGTGACTTAAGTGTTTACAGACTAGGTGATGATGATGATAATGATTTGATGATGAGAAAATAAATTTAAGAATATAAAAATTAACAATTCTGATGTGGGACTATTTCTCTATCTCCATCGACTGTCAGATGAAGGATCTATGGTGATATGCAAGATATTCATCTGTGTTGCTATAGGATAAGGCCAGTTCAGGCACCCTCTCCTCTGCTGCACACAGAACTAGTTGGGAAAATCCCCTCGGACACCTGGGAACCCCTCTAGAGCCAAGACTCTCGCCAACCCTATAATAGCTCCCTTGGTTAGGATAACTTCTTCCCTTCTCCCATATCCAACCTTCCTCCATCTCAATTTTCCCATTCCCCCAAGCTCTCCCCAATCTTCCCCTTCTCACTTCTTTCTCCCCATCTCCCTTAACCCCCAACCCATTCCCACCCTCCTGCTCCCAACTTTTGCCTGGCGATCTTGTCAACTTCCAGTATCCAGGAGGTTAACTATATGTTTTTCTTTGGGTTCACCTTCTTATTTCGCTTCTCTAGGATCAGGAACTAGAGAGCCACATTGGATTACTGGACTGAGCTTCCAAGGTCCAAATGAGGAGCAGAAGGAGGGAGAACATGAGCAAGGAAATCAGGACCATGAGTGGTGTGTCCACCCACTGAGACAGTGGGACTGATCTAATGGAAGCTCACCAAGGCCTGCTGGACTGGGACTGATGGAGCATATGATCAAACTGGACTCTCTGAATGTGGCTGACAGTGTGGTCTGACAGAGAAGCCAAATACAATGGCACTGAGGTTTGATTCTACTGCATGGACTGGCCTTGTGGGAGCTTAGTCTGTTTGGATGCTCACCTTCCTAGACCTGGATGGAGGGGGGAGGACCTTCGACTTCCCACAGGGCAGGAAACTCTGACTGCTCTTAGGACTGGAGTGGGAAAGAAATGGGAGGAGGTGGAAATTTTTAATAAATAAATAAAAAAACTTAAAAATATTAACAATTCTGTAAGTGCTACTCCAGGTTCAAGCCAGAAAATATCTCTAAATGTTTAACACTGTGATTAATAGCTCATGAAACTTACGAAATAGTGGAGAAAAACTCTCAAAATGCTTAAAGGACTTAGTTGTGTTGACATTGAAGCAAATATGAACGTATAAAAATTCCAAACCCTCACCAAGTCCCCCACTTTGGCAGCCATGATTGCCTACTGAAAAGACACAGCAAGATGTAAGGCCCTGACTCAGCAGGATGTGGTGAATCTTTGACCTTACCTGAATCACTGGGGAGAAACTGTCAAGTAGCCTTTATCCTGAGGCCCTGACCTTTTCTTCTTTTTCCCTAACACTGGGAAGATACTGCCAGACATCCTGCTTATGGTAAGGAACCAATTAAAAGTCACAGAAGTTAGCTGCTGGGCTCAGGAAGTTCTTTCCTGATATTGATCAAATGTAGCAATAGCAATAGTGGTCCCAGGGATGCTCTAGTTACATTAACATTTCTACAGCTGTAAGTGAGCAGTTAATTCATGGCTGGTTCCCCTATCCCAATTCTGAGACTGTTCCTATGCAACTCTCAGAGCACCACATGCACTCCCTGGATGCAACACCACTTCAGCTAAAGAAAGAGTCTGCTCTGCTCCACCTGATTTGTTGGATGGGAAGAAAACCCAAATTTTAGAAGACTTTGATTTTGCATTTGATCTGATCTATTAGTTTTATTGGGGGTACCAAACTCTAGGGAAGAGATCATAGAATAATTCTGTTACAGAGATCTAGAATCCCCAACATAATTCCATGGGCACAAGGTTCATATGTAGTGCAAAAACATACACTCAAGCAAAACACTTATACTCATAAGACAAAAACATTAATCTAAAAACGTCTTTATATAACACAGCTTGTTAGGTAGAAATACTTTGTCTTCTTTTTATCTCCTTTTATTTCTTCAACATTGGATAACTGGTGGTCCTTACTATCTTACAGAATCGTAGCTTTCCCTACCTGCTCCAGGTAAATTTTTCTAGATCTCATAGCCAAGGATGGGGCCTCTACCTTTCCAGCATTGTTTTTAACTCCACTCTTTAGCATTTTATTTAGATATGTACAGAATAGTATTAACCATTCAGTAATATCTGTTGTCAGCTATAAAATAATTGGGAAATGCACAAGTAAGTAAAATATGTGTTTTAATAAAGTAAAAAAAAATAGAGCACTCGTAGAAGAGCTCATAATGATACACTGCAATATTCTCATGTCTATGAGGAAAAAGCACCAGACATCTAATGAGGAGACTGCTCTGGCTATCCAGAGGTATGAGTCAATAGCACTGAGAGTTTCCCTCACTGTTTTCCCCCACCCTTGTCTTTTGTTATCTTTAGCTTATTTTATTCCCTAAAGATAGGATATTTCACATGGATAACCGTGGAAGAACGTACAGACAAATGATAGCTCAGACAATCAGGGTAGCAGATCTTAGTGATTTGTTTGTTAACATCTGCCATTTCATCTTGCCTTCTCCAATAACATTGCAACTTTTCCTTCCCATATCAGATATTTGAGGTAATATAAAAGCTATTAAATATATAAGAGTCATTACTTTTTGGTTACACATTCTACCATCTGTTTTGCACATTTAATTTTCTACAAGGTTAAGTATTAAGTTGATTCTTCATGAATACTTTAACTTAAGGTCCTTTTTGGTCTTGTGTTTCATAGAGCATCTGAAGAGAAAACCATAATTATAAGATTATACCTCATACTTGATGATCAAGAATAAACATGGTAGCACAAGATCATGTGAGTGAATTTCACCAACAACTATGAACTACATATTTGCCTTTTTAATATACTTCTGATCATCATTTTTTAAATAATATAAGTACAGCTTAAAATTCATGTGAGTATTGTCTCTCACAGTATGTGTAAGAAATGGAAGGAAAATATGGCATGGGTAAGCCATCCTTCCTCCTTTATATGGAAGCATGTATTGGATTCCTCTACTCCAGGAATTATCTATTACAATTCTCATTGAAATGAACCTTTAAAACTGCTGATCTACACTGAACCCATTATGTTTTTTATTTCCCACCTGGTATGAGAAGTCCTTTTGTATAGGTGTTGCTTTTCTTGGTTAATGAATATAGAAGCCATGATGACCTCAGTTAGGACCAAGTAGCAAAAGGCAGAAAACTAAATAAAACGCTTGAAGAAAGAAGTCAGCGAGAGGCCACTTAGTCAATGCAGGAGACAGATGCACTGGAATCTTGCTGATAAGCTGTGAGCTTTGTGGTAAAAGATAAAATAATAGCATAGGTTTTATTTGAGATATAAGAGCTGGCTAGAAATACACTTAAGATATTGGACAAGCAATGTTGTAATAATACAGTGTCAGTGTGGATATTATGGGATAGGGAGGCCAGGAAACAAATGAACAGACTATGGATGCAGCCCTTATCTTTCTTTTCTTTTTCTTTTTCTTTCTTTTTTCACTTTTTTTTAGTTTCTCAAGACACTGTTTCTTTGGGTAACCATTGTGGCTGTCCTGTAACTAACTTTGCAGACCACGTTGGCCTTGAAAACACTTAAGATCCTTCTGCCTCTGCCTCAAAAGTACTGGGATTGAAGGTGTGTGGTGTGAACTAGCACCACCTGGTGTATCCCTTAAGCTCCTTCATTTCATTCTCTTTCGTGTCGGTACTCTCTTTGTTGCTTTTAATGTGATGAGGTACATATCCCTATGACTTTAAATAACAATTCAAGGAAGAGCCTTGACATAGTGCTGTCTGTGGGGTGAAAGTGCCAACTCTTTTCATAGATGACTGTAGATATAGTAACTGAGTAAATCTTCCAAGTTATGACAAGAAAAATAAAAAAAAATTCATGACTGTTGGCAAATGTGTTACTAATTATTGAAAAAATTAACACATACATTTATATGGGACCATATGAATCTACAAAGCACAAACTGTCTTAAGAAGAGGTTATTTATATAAATCTATTTCAAAATTTATCTCAATATGAGAGTATCAAGAGGTTGTGGTACTTGTGTAAAGACTGTATGAATCATTTGACTATGCTGTGTCAAACAAATATTCAAATAACATGTCAACTTGCTTTAAAAGATTAACAAGACAATGAATCATAAAAGATTTTTTCCATTTTTCACAACTGTAATTGGAGAATTTGATGTCCACATACAATTTATTTCTCATCTCACAGTTAAATTTCAGTGATGATGATTTTTATAATTATAAAATGAAGTTAAGAAAATAAAACAAATGAAGTCTGAAACTGGTACTGTAATGTTCAAACCAGAAAAAATCTAAACAATTAACAGTGTTTAATAGCTCATGAAACTTATGATATATAGGGGAAAAATTTCAAAATGCCCAAGTGACCTAGTTCTGTTGACATTGAAGCAAACATATAATCATTGAAAGGCTCAAACCCTCACCAAGCACCCCACTTTGACAGCCATATCTGCCTACACAGAAGATACAACAAGATGTAAGGCCCTGACTCAGCAGGATGTGCTGAGTCTCTGACCTTACCTGAATCACTGGGGAGAAACTGTCACGTAGCCTCTATCCTGAGGGCCTGAACTTTACTTGTTTTTTCCTAATACTGGGAAGAAAATGCCAGACATCCGCCATATGGCAAGGAACCAATCAGAAGTCAGAGAAGTTAGCTGGCGGCTCTAGATGTACTTTCATGATAATGGTCAACTGCAGGCAGGGCATTAACAGTCCCATGCGCTGTCCCCAATTAGGGTAAACGTTGTGCAGCTGTATCTGACCAATTAACTCATGGCAGATTCCTTCAGCCCAATCCTGAGACTGTTCCTATGCAACTTCCAGACCCCAGATGCAACCCCTGGCTCTAGCTCTAATGAATGCCTCACCCCACTGTGGCTAGAGAGTCTATTCTACTGTACTCACTTTTTGGATGAAGAATCCAAGTTAACTTGTAATTCAAAAGTCTCTTTGCTTCTTTATTGGATCTGGTCTCTTGGGTGGATTTTTGGGTTACAGACTCTAGGTTTGAAGAAAGTATTGCTGTTGGCATAAGCATTAGGAATGAAGGACAAATTAACACAGAAAAATTTATATGGAACCACATCAATCTAGAAAGCATGAACTGTCAGTCAGAAGTGCCAGATTCGTGAAGGAATGGCAGAGGTCCTATCTCAGGCCCAGTTCCTTGGAGGTCCTAGTCTCATACAAAGAGCTGCAGGGGTCCTGGTTTAGGTTTACTTCCTTGAAAGTCTCAGATTTATGGCAGGACCCTAGTGGTAACTTCCCTGTACCTGTTCTGTTGGAGTTTGCTTTCTCATGTCTACTCTCAATGAGATTGCTGACTCAATACTGGTCCTTCAGTGTCTCAGGACTGGATTGTCTCCTGGATTCTGCTCCTGTGGAGCTTGCTTTCTCAAGTTCACTCCAGCCTATTTCTGGTCAGTCCCACTCCTCTTTGAAGATTTCTTGACCAAAGTTTCCCAGTGTGATTTCTCAAATAATTAAGAAAATTTTGCAGGCTAATGTAAAGAAGGAGAAAGAACATGAGCAAGGAAATCAGGACCATGAGTGGTGTGTCCACCCACTGAGACAGTGGGACTGATCTAATGGAAGCTCAACAAGGCCTGCTGGACTGTGACTGATGGAACATGTGATCAAACTGGACTCTCTGAATTTGGCTGACAATGAGGGCTGACTGAGAAGCCAAGGACAATGGCACTGAGTTTTGATTCTACTGCATGGACTGGCCTTTGGGAGCCTAGTCTGTTTGGATGCCCACCTTCCTAGACATGGATGGAGGGGGGAGAACCTTGGACTTACAGGGCAGGTAAACCTGACTGCTCTTAAGACTAAGAAGGGAGGGAGAGAGGGATTGGGGGGAGTGCCAGGGAAATGGGAGGAGGGGAGGAGGTGGAAATTTTTGATAAATAAATTAAGAAGTAAAAAAAAAAGGTTTACCATGGTCATGTTTTTTTTTTCGAGACAGGCTTTCTCCATAGCTTTTTGTTCCTGTCCTGGAACTAGCTCTTGTAGACCAGGCTGGCCTCGAACTCACAGAGATCCGCCTGCCTCTGCCTCCCGAGTGCTGGGATTAAAGGTGTGTGCCACCACCGCCCGGCTGATCATGGTTTTTTTTCATAGCAATAGAAACCATAACTAAAACACTAAAGGATTTAAAGCCAAATCAAAACACTCATTCTTCAGTTTCACCAAGAAAAAATTAGAAATAAGGTAAGTGAAATGATATCAAATTTTACCTTGAATAAATTGATTCCATCAGCTGGAAAAACTTCTACATTTTGTCTACATTTTAACTTATTGAAAAATTCACAGTGGCATGACCCTGGCAGGTCCACTGTTCGCTGGGAGGACACAGTGGATGGAAGACAAACAGATATGGCGTGCAGAGAGAGCTTTGGTATAGAGTTTTAGTGGGCATTGTGAAGGATATAAGTGTAAGGGAATTATGGAGGGATGAGAGAGAGAGAAAGAGAAAGAGATAGTTGAAGAAGGAGGGAGAGAACGAAGAAAAAAGAAATAGGCAATGGCTTACTCTTCAGAAAATGGACTGGGAGAGAGAGAGAGACACAGAGAGAGAGAGACAGAGACAGACAGAGAAGATAGGGAGAATTAGCTTGTGTTGGTGAGCAGGGGAGATTGAGCATAGGTGGAATTTGTCTCTTAAACAGACAGGGTACCCAGTTCGCAGGAAAGGTCAAAATAATTTTAACATTATAACATTTCCTTCTTTCTTTTATAATGAAAAGACAAGGAGGTAAGCAGAACAGGTGACACAGGTGGGCCTATAAAGTTCTTGACGACTTCCTGATGGTTTGTGGTTATTAGGAGTCCTAGGACACCTGAGAAAGCTGGGTGTTGGTCACATCCTGGGTAGCTGGTTGCTTTGCTCCTGTCCTGGGTTTGGGATGTGGAACTGTTCAGTTCCTCTTGACCAGGCAGGGTATTGGCAGCGCAGAGGACAAGATTAAGTTTAGGAATATATAACTTTTCTTTAGGTCCTGGTAATTGAGGAAAAGGAGGGTGTCAGGACCACAGAATTGAGAGAAGTGTATGTCGGACCTGTTTCTGGTGGGACAGCTGTGTATCTGACTTGTTTAAGGTGAATGCTTCAATTAGATTCCATGGAAATCACAAAAATTCTTTGAGTCTGTATAAAGAGTGGCATCTTTATGCCAGAATGACTGTGACAGATGTTTTTGCTTAATGAAAATTATCTTGAGAAAATCACCAAAGAGAATTAAAATCTTGATAAGACTGTGAAATGCAGCATGCCAGAGAAATGTGATAACTTGTCTATGTCCTCAGACCTTTATAATTTTGCAGGTACAAACTTTAATAACCCGTTTTTGTATATCTTAAGACACCTTTTATTTAGAAGGGGGTAAGAAACTATACTGAAATTTGTGAGGTGAGGTTTCCTTTTAAACTGGCAAAAACCTGTTATCCTTCAAATTGCATGAGAGATCTTGAGAAGGACACAATTTAACTTGATTATTGAATTTAAAATTAGAGAGGACTTAATCAAATGACTACCTAGAGCCACGCCTTAGGTTCTTCCATGGTCATCAAGGGCAGAAGCATCAGTGTTGTATTTGTCTTTTGTTGGAGCAGGGCCTGGCAGACTTTTGAACACTCTATAGATTAAGAAACCTGTAGGAAGACAAGCCTACTTGGTTTGAGCATCTAGGCTGTCGATTCTAGTCAATTAGATCCACTGTCTGGAGATGTTCAGGAGTTTAGTTGAAAGGCTGTTCCACACAGTGGTTAGCCCTTTCACTTGATGAAGCAAATTGAGGATGGATTTTTTCTGTGCCCATTTGTTGTCTCCTATATTGTTTGGAGGCAATGGGGTGCTGCGCTAAAATCCAAACTGTCTCTGTGTTATGAAAAGGCTTTTAACAAGCATTTAAAAGCTATATTCCCCACGGTCTCTGAGAAGTGAGGGTTGTTTATCAGGTATATATTTTAAGTTATGACCTCAGTATAGAATCTGCCTGGAGATCTCTGACGAAGATTGGCTGTACTGGTTTTTAACTAAACACGTGAAAATTATCTTATTCACAGGACCAATAAAAATTTTACCAGTGGCAAGACCCTGGCAGGTACCCTAGTGGGTGGGGAGGACACTGAGTGGGAGAGAAGCAGATGCACCTTGTGGACCTTGTGGATGGAGCTTAGGTATAGAGTTTATTTAGTGAGTATTAGGAAGAATATAAAAGTAGGGGGATTATGGTAGTAAAAGGGAAAGAGAGAGAGAGAGAGAGAGAGAGAGAGAGAGAGAGAGAGAGAGAGAGAGAGGAGAAGGGGGAAGCAGGAAGGGAGAAGGAGTACAGTATATGGACAGTCAAGGAAAAAGGGAGAGAGAGCAGGGGGAGAGGGAGGGAGGAAATGTGAAGAGGCAGAATAGTTTGCCTTGGCATGAAGGGGGAGATTGATGGTAGGATGAGCTTGTCTCTTAAAGGGACAAGGTATGCAGGTGACAGGGACGGTCAACAGAATTCTGGCATTTACTTGCTGTGGGCATCTAGCAGTTTATAAAATGTATGTTTGTTCCTTTAAGAACAAACCCACAAATTTCCACATTGTTTTTGAATTAATGGATGGTTATAGTCTGTGTCCAATCAATCCAGCCTCATGAACTTGTCCTCAGTCAATTAACATATCCTAATTAGTCATGAAAATCAAAAAAAAGTGTGATTCAATAGAGTTAACATCACCACATTTCTCCTGTAGTCTACATGAATGACATAATGAAACTGACAAGGGTTTGTTTTTAGAATCAACCAAACTGTGTTCATGATCTTAGTTCTGATTCAGGACCCACCTATGTGCAACATATTAGTTATTAGGGACATAGTTAAACAATTTTAGGAAGAGCCACAGATTTGACATTATACTAATTTTCTGTCTTACAAGGTATATAGCAGGCTTCCTTTTCTTTACATTTGACTTTTATGTAGCAATTACTGCCAACATGTAGCATCACCAAAAAATACTCACGTCATGTTTTTCAAATACTCACGTAATTTTTTTTCCTTTCCATACATGCCCGGAAGCAAACATGTATGTATGGTATGTATGGTACTCCAACATAAACAATGAATAAATTAACAATTATGTATTCAGAAAGTGAAAAGTATATAAAAACGTAAACATGGTAATCATAGGTCCTCAATAATAAATATATTCACATTGTTATTTAAGTATTTAAATATTTTGGATATACTAAGTGATTTATTAGATTTGCTGCCTGAACCTTGTTAAGTATGGTAATGCTAACAGAATATCTTATTATCTGGGTCCTGATAACTTTGATGATGATGATGATGTTGATGAATTTTATGAAGAGAAATGTAGTTAGGAAAATATAAACTGATAAAGAAGTCTGTAATTGCTAATCCAGGATCAAACCAGAAAAAAATCAAAACTATTAACACTGTGATTAATAGCTAAAGAAACTTAAGAAAACAGAGTGGGAAAAACTCTCCAAATGGCCAAAGGACCTAGTTCTGTTGGCAGTGAAATAAAAATGAAAGTATTGAAAGACCCAGACTTTCATGCAGCCCTCTGGTTTTGCAGCCATGAAGACCTACAGAAAAGACACCGCAAAATGTAGTCCCCTGACTCAACAGAATGTTCTGAGCCCTAACCCTTGTCCTAATTACCAGGGAGAAACTGCCCAGATAGCCACCATCCTGAGGACCTGACGTTGCCCTCATTACTTGGGAGAAACTGCTAGATAGCCTCTATCCTGAGGGCCAGATCTTGTCTAGTTTGCCTTAATAACTGGGAAGAAACTGCCAGAAATTGTCCATATGGTAAGGAACCAATCAGAAGTCACAGAAGTTAGCTGGCGGGCTATGGACTTAATTTACTGATAATGGTGGAATCTAGGGACAGAAGTCAGAGCCCCGTGACTGGCCTCCAGATATAGTGACCATTCTGCAGCTGCAACTGACCAATTAACTCAGGACAGCCAATCCTGAGACTGTTCCTATGTAACTTCCAGACCACCAGATGCACCCCATGGCTGTATCCCTAATTAATGCCCCACCCCACGGCAGTTTGTGGGTCTCTCATTGTTCACAAACAGTTTTGGAAGGATAGAGAAGCAAAGCTAACTCATAATTCAAAAGACCTTTGCTTAACTACTGGATCTGGTCTCTTGGTGGTTTTGGGTGGTCCCAGCTCTGGGCACATGAATAAAGACTAAAATTGAATTCTTACCAAAGAAGTCATCTCACCATTTATATGAAGAATTACTTATCATTGAATGAACAGTAATCTATCTATTCAAGATCTATTTCTCAGTGGTTATGAGCCTCTCTTGTTTTTTATACAAAACATGCCCTCTTTTTTACCAGAATCAATATTTTGGAATAAACCTTTCTGTAATTCTGTTACAGAGATTTATGGGAATATACCACATAACTAATGATCAAGAATAAATATAGTACCACAAGCTCATCTGAGTGAATATCACTGACAACTTTGAACTACATATTTACTTTTTTAAAAAACTTTTTTCTCCATTTTGTAAATAAAGTAAGTAAAGCATAATACTATTCATGTGAATGTTAGGACTCACAGTTTGTAGAAGTAATGACCAGAAAAGATGACATGGGCAAGTATTCTTTCCTTCTTTATATGGAAGCATGAATTGGATCCCTGTACTCCATGAATTATCATTTACAATTCTCATTGAAATGAACCTTTAAAACTGCTGATCTACACTGAACACATTATGTTTTTCATTTCCCACTTTGTGTTAAGTCCTTTTGTATGTGTGTTGCTTTTATTGGTTAATGAATATAGAAGCCATGATGGCCTCTGATAGGAAATTAAAGCTAGGCAGTAAAAGTAAACTGAATAATGGGAGAAATAAGGTGGAGTTGGTGAGAGTCCATTTAACTACTGCAGGACACTCATGCACAGGAAACTTGCTGATAAGCTAAGAGCCTCATAGTAACATGTAAAATACTAGAATTGGGGTTATTTGTGGTATAAGAGCTGGCTAGAAATATGCTTAAGCTGTTGGACAACAAGTGTTGTAATAATACACTCTCTGGGTTATTATTTTGCGTCAATGTGGCCAGGAAACTAAACAACACACTCTGCCTGCAACCGTCATCTTTTCTTTCTTTCTTTTTTCTTTTCTTTATTTTATTTTATTTTGCTTCTCAAAACAGGGTTTCTGTGTGTAACTACCATGGCTGTCCTGGAACTCACTTTGCAGATTAGGTGTGCCTAGAATGAAAGGAGATCGGATTTATCCCATGCTTTTTCATAGAGGACAATGAGGAATACTGAGAACTCAAGAACAATCGCAGTGGGTTTTTGATCCTACTGCACGTACTGGCTTTGGGGGAGCCTAGGCAGTTTGGATGCTCACCTTAGGAGACCTGGATAGAGGTGGGCAGTCCTTGGGCTTCCCACAGGTCAGGGAACCCTGATTGCTCTTCCGAGCAGATGAGGGAGGGTGACTTGATCGGGGGAGGGGGAGGGAAATGGGAGGCGGTTGCGGGGAGGAGGCAGAAATCCTTAATAAATAAATAAATTAAAAAAAATAAAAAAAAGAATGGAGATCCATTTGCCTCTGCCTCCCAAGAAGTGGCATTAAAGGTGTGCATCACCACCACCTGGTCCATCTTTCCTTTTGTATGTTTTAAATGACAAATCTTTAGACTCCTTTATTTCATTGGATGTTAGGAAGAAGTGTGAGCACACGAGTCATTAATTTTCCAGTGTTAATGGGCCATGAAATTCTGATGTGGGAAAGACAGGTAGGTAGACCAGAATTTCATAATTATTTTCAATCACTATATTTTATCTTTTCCTTAATCAAAAGATTTAAAGGAAGCATATTTTCTCCATAAGTTTAGAATTAGAATGGAAAGATAAGGATTATTGAATTACACACATCTAAATAAACACTTACATATTCTGATTTGAGTGTTAAGAGTGGTATAAAAGTCAGTTGCTTTGCTCACTCCAAATCTCATGATCAAGCTTATTGTTTTCTCATGGTTACTCTTTTAAAAACTATTTTTATTGAGCTATATATTTTTCTCACTTTCCTCCCTTCTTCCTCCCTCCCCATCTTACCTTTCCATGAGTTCCATGCTCCCAATTTACTTACGAGATCTTGACTTTTTCTACTTCCCATGCAGATTAGATTCATGTATGTCTCTCCTAAGATCTTTTTCATTGTCTAGTTTCTCTGAGGTTGTGAACTGTAGGCAGGATTTTCTTTGCTTTACATCTAGAAGCCAATTATGAGTGAATAATCTCATTTTTACTACTATTGTGATGAGGTATATATTTCTATAACTCTAAGTCACAAGCCACAGGAAAGCCTTGACATAGTGTTATCCTTGGAGTGAAAGAACCATCTCATTTCATAGAGGATAGTAGATAAATTCACTTTAGAAGGCCTCCATGTTATGCCACAAAGAATGGAAATTTATAATGACTATTGGCAATAGCAATATAAATGTTTGACAAATTACACAGAAATTTAAACAGTATATGTGAATCTACAAAGCACAAACTGTCTTGAGAAAAGCATATTCTCAGAACTCTATTTCAAAATTTATCTCAATATAAGAACATAAGGAGATTGGGGTACTTGTATAAAGCCTCTGTGAAACAGGTAACTATGTTGTGGCAAACAAATATTCAAATAAGATGCAACTTATTTTGAAAGATTGACATGGCATTGAATTATAAAATATTCTTTTTATTTTCTCACAACTGTACTTTGCAGAATCTGATGCTTACCGGCAAATTTATGTTTCATCTCATAGTGAAATTTCAACTGAATTAAGAGTTCAACCTCTAGGTGATGATTATGATGATTTTCATGATGAGAAAATGAAGTTAAAAGAATAAAAATTAATGAACAATTCCGTAAGTTTTATTCCAGGTTCAAAACAGAAAAAATTCTAAGTTATTAACACTGTGATTCATAGTTCATAATTTTTAAGAAATATACTGGGGAATCTCTCAAAATGCCCAAAAGACCTAGTTCTTTTGACATTGAAACAAATATAAAAATATTGAAAAGTCCATACCCTCACCAAGCCCCCATTTTGGCAGCCATGACTCCCTACACAGAAGACACAGCAAGATATATGGCCTTGACTCAGCAGAATGTGCTGAGTCTCTGGCCTTACCCTAATCACCGGGGAGAAACTGTCACGTAGCCTCCATCCTGACCTTTCCTTGTTTTTACCTAATACTGTGAAGAAACTGCCAGATATACTCCATATAGTAAGGAACCAATCAGAATTCACAGAAGTTGGCTGCCGGGCTCTGAATGTACTTTCCAGATTTGGTCAAAAGCAGCAGCCGCAGTAACTGCCCAGGAATGACACTCAGACATAGCAACCTTGCTACAGCTGAAACTGACCAATTACTTCATGACAGGTTCCTCCAGCCCAATCCTGTAACTGTTACTATGCAACTTCCAGACTTTCAGATGCATTCCCTGGCTCTACCTCGAATGAATGCCCCATCCCCAGTATCTAGGGAGTCTCTTCCAGCTCTTGGATGGATAGAAACTCATGTTAACTTTTAATTCAAAAGACTCTTTGCTTTTGCATTGGCTCTGGTCTCCTGGTGGTTTGGGGGGGTGGGGGATTCTAGACTCTGGGCATGACAGTTGTTGTCTTACCAAAGAAGACATGCCACCATTTATATAAACAATTAATTCTGGTTTAATGAATAGTAATCTATTCAAGATGTATATTGTTCTTAAGGGACAATAAAAGCTCTAAAGAAGGGAAACATCCTACTCCGTGAGCCCTGTGGGATGGATAGAGAAAGCAAGTTATCTTGTAATGCAAAAGACTCTTTGCTTTTGCATTGGATCTAGTCTCCTGGTGATTTGGGGTGTTCCAGACTCTAGGCATGACAGTATAGACTAAAGTTGTTTTCTTACCAAGGAATAATGCCAGTTTTACATAAAGAATTAATTCTGCTTGTATGTATATGTATCTATTTGAGACCTATGTTTCACTTGTTTAGAGCTTTTATTGTTTTTATAGAAATCTTTCTTTCACAACCCAGAACCAATATTATGACATAATATATTCTGTCATTCTGTTACAGAAATCTAACACCCACATCTCAATTTCAAGGGCACCAGGCCCACATGTACTACAACATCATACACTCAAGCACAACAATTACAGTCATATGAGAAAAGAAATTAATCAAAATTGATTTCAGAAATCACGGGTCATCAGGTAGAAACACTTTGTACTCTTTCATTTCTTTAACAGTGGATAACCGGTTGTCCTTCCTACACTGCAAAATGGTAGCATTCCCTAACTATTTTTGGTAAATCTTTCTAGTTTTTATAGCCAAGAACCTAGTCTCTGAAATTCCTGCATTGTTCTTAAAAGCAGAGCTCTACCCTTTGACTATTTTGTTTAGATATATAGAAAATGCTATTTAGCATTCAGTAATAACTTGTTCATAAATGGAATATGGACAAATGTATGAGTAAGTAAATTCTGCATTTTAATATAGTAAAAAATCCCAGCACTTATGGAAGAACACACAATGATACACTGTAATATTAGCAAATCTATGAGGAGAACGAACCAGACATCTAATGCAGGTACCACTCTCGCTGTCCAGTGGTAGGAGTCAGTGGCACAGGATTTTCCATCACTGTTTTCCCCCTATCTTTGCTTTTTGTAATTGTTACTTTATTCTTTTTTCATAAATATAGAATAGTTTACATGGATAACCATGGAAGAATTTATAGACACCCGATAGCTGAGACAATCCGGGTAGCAGGTCTTAGTGACTGGTATGTTAATGTCTGCCATTTCATCTTGCCTTCCCCAATGCCATTGCAACTTTTCCTTCCTCTGTTAAATACTTGAGGTAAAATAAAAGCTCTTAAAATATTTTAAGAGTCATCAGTTTTTGGTTACATACACATTCTCCCAACTGTTCTACATATTTAATTTTCAACCAAATTATGAATTAACTTGGTTCTTCATGAATTTTTTAGCTTTAAAGCTTTTTTTTTTTATACTTGTGAACCATAGAGAGCTGAAGAGGAAAAATATTTATGGGAACATACCACATAATTGATGATCAATAATAAATGTGGCAGCCAAGATCATCTGAATGAATATCACTGACAACTCTGAACTACAGATTTGCCTTTTAAACACACTTTTGTTTCTCCATTTTATAAATAAACTAAGCACAGCATAATATTATTCATGTGAGGGTTAGCACCCACAATGTGTGTAAGAAACGACAGGAAATTATGACATACCCAAGCAGTCCTTTGTTCTTTATATAGAAGTATGAATAGGAACCCTGTATCCCAGGAATTATCTATTAGAATTCTTGTTGAAATGAACCTTTAAACTGCTGATCTACTCTGAATAATTAAGTTTTTCATTTCCCACCCTTGTGTTAAGTCCTTCTCTATATGTGCTGCTTTCATTGGATAATGAATAAAGAAGCCATGATGGCCTCTGATAGGCCAGTGTACAGCTAGGCAGGAAAATTAAACTGAGAAAGATGGTGGAGTCAGTGAGAAGCATTTAGACATAGCAGGAGCTGATGTACAGGAACATTGCTGATACACTATGAGCCTCGTGGTAACATATAAACGACACAGTGTATGTGTCGTTATTTTGGGTCAAGTTGGCTAGGCACAAACGAACAGGCTCTCGCTCCAGGCATCATCTTTCTTTTCTTTCTTTTTTCCCCTCTTCTTCTTTTTTTATTTTGCTTCTCAAGACAGTGTTTTTCTGCTTAACCATTGTGGCTGTCCTGGAACTCAGTGTGTAGACCAGGTTGACCTTGAACACAAAGAGATCCATCTGCCTCTACCTCCAAGAACTAAGATTAAAGGTGTCTGTATGATGCTTCCTTAAGCTCCATCATTTCATTGGATGGTTGGTGGAACTGTGGACCCAGAAGTCACTGATTCCCCAGTGTTAATGGGCCATAGGATTATGAAATATGGGAGAGACCTCTTGGAAGAACAGATTTTCCTAACTGATTTTCAATCACTGTCTCTTTATATTGTGTATAATCAAGTTTGACTGAAGCTTGTGTTTTCTCAATAAGTGAAGAATTAGACTTGAAGATAAGGCTTCTTGAATTACACATGTTTAAATGAACACTTACATATTCTGATTTGAGTCATAAAGAGTGAAGTAAAAGTCAGTTGTTTTGCTCACTCCAAAGCTCAAGATCAAGGTTATTATGTTTTCTCATTCTTACTTTTTTTTTAAAAAAAAAACCCTATGTTTTTTGAGCTATACATTTTTTTCCACTTTCCTGCCTTCTTCCCCCCTCCTCATCAACCCTTTCCATGAGTTCTGTTGTACTCCTAATTACTCAGGAGATCTTGTCTTTTTCAAAATATCATGTAGATTGAATCCATGTATGACTCTCCTAGGGTCTTTTTTGTTAAGTAGTTACCATGGAGTGTGATTTGTAGGCAGGATTTTCTTTGCTTTATGTCTAAATGCCAATAATGAGTGAATACTCTCATTATTACTTCTATTGTGATGAAGTATATATATATATATACATACATATATATATATATATATTATTGAGAAAAAGAAAAAAAAGTTTCCGCCTCCTCCCAGCCTCCCATTTCCCTCCCCTTCCTCCCACCCTTTTCCCGCTCCTCCCACCCTTCTCCCCCTCCTCCTACTCCTCTCCCCCTCCCTCTCCAGTCCAAAGAGCAGTCAGGGTTCCCTGCCCTGTGGAAAGTTTAAGGTCCTCCCCCCTCCATCCATATCTAGGAAGGTGAACATCCAAACTGGGTAGGTTCCCACAAAGCCAGCACATTAAGTAGGATCAAAACCCCATGCCATTGTCCTTGGCTTCTCATCAGCCCTCATTGTTTGCCATGTTCAGAGAGTCCGGTTTTATCCCATGCTTTTTCAGTCACAGTCCAGCTGGCCTTGGTGAGCTCCCAATAGATCAGCCCACTGTCTCAGTGGGTAGGTGCACCCCTCGTGGTCCTGACTTCTTTGCTCATGTTCTCCCTCCTTCTGCTCCTCATTGGGACCTTGGGAGCTCAGTCCAGTGCTCCAGTGTGGGTCTCTGTCTCTATCTCCATCCATCACCAGATGAAGGTTCTATGGTGATATGCAAGGTATTCGTCAGTATTGCTATAGGCTAGGGTCATAAGGGAGCCACCTTAGGGTTGGCAAGAGACTTGAACCTAGAGTGGCTCCCAGGAGCCCAAGGCGATGTCCCCAGTTAGTTCCTTGGGCAGCTGAGGATGAAGTATATATTTTTATGTCACTAAATCAGAATCCACAGAAGAGCCTTGACACAGTGTTATCCTTGGGGTAAAAGTACCATCTCATTTCATAGATGACTCTAGACATAGTCACTGCATAAATCTACCTTGTTATGACATGAAGAAAGGAAATTCATAATGACTCTTGGCAACAACAATATGAATGATTAAAAATTAAGACAGAAATTTATGTAGGACCATATGAATCTACAAAGCACAAGCTGTCTGGATAAAAAGGATATTTATATAACTTTGTTTCAAAATTCACCAAACATGTGAACATCAAGAGGCTGTGAGACTTTTATAAAGACTGTATGAATCAATTAACTACATTGTATCAAACAATATTTAAATGAAGTGTCAACTTATTTTGAAAGATTGACAAGGCAATGATTATAAATGATTCTTTTATTTTTTTCACAATTGTAGCTTGGAGAATTACGTGTCCACATACAAATACATGTTTCATCTCACAGTGAAATTTCAAATAACTAAAGAGTTTATACTCTAGGTAATGATTATGATGATGATATTTGATGATGAGAAAATTAAGTTAAGAAAATAAAAATTAATTAACAATTCTATAACTGCTACTCCAGGTTCAAGCCAGAAAAAAAAACTCTAAATGTTTAACACTGTGATTAATAGCTCATGAAACTTACAAAATCGAGGGGTAAAACTCTCAAAGTGCCTAAAGGAATTAGTTGTGTTGACATTCAAGCAAATATGAAAGTATCATAAGGACCATACCCTCACCAAGTCCTCCACTTTGGCAGCCATGACTGCCTACTGAAAAGACACAGCAAGATGTAAGACCCTGACTCAACAGGATGTGCTGAGTCTCTGACCTTACCTGAATCACTGGGGAGAAACTGTCACATAGCCTCTATCCTGAGGGCCTGAACTTTACTTATTTTTTCTTAACACTGGGAAGACATCCGCCAGACACCCGCCATATGGTAAGGGACCAATCAGAAGACACAGAAGTTAGCTGGCGGCTCTAGATGTACTTTCATGATAATGGTCAACTGTAGCAACAGCATTAGCAGTCCCAGGCATTGTCTCCTATTATAGTAAACGTTCCGCAGCTGTATCTGACCAATTAACTCATGGCAGACTCCCCCAGCCCAATCCTGAGACTGTTACTATGCAACTTTCAGACCACCAGATGCAACCCCTGGCTCTACCTCTAATGAATGCCTCACCCCACTGTGGTTAGAGAGTCTGTTCTAGTGCACCCGCTTTGTTGGATGGAAAGCGAGCCCAAGTTAATATGTAATTCAAAAGACTCTGCTTTTTCATTGGATCGGGTCTCTAGGGTGGATTTTTGGGTTACAGACTCTAGGTTTGAAGAAAGTATTGCTGTTGGCAAAAGCATTAGGAATGATGGACAAATTAACACCCAAATTTAAGTGCGACCATGTGAATCTACAAAGTATGAATTGCCTTGAGAAAAGCATTTTCATATAACTCTATTTCAAAATACATCTCAACATGAGAGCATCAGGAGTTTGTGGTACTTGTATAAAGACTCTCTGCAACAAGTGACTATGTTGTTTCCATTAAATATTGAAACAATGTGTCATCTTATTTTGAAAGATTGAAAAAGCAATGCATTATAAAAATCTTTTTATTTTCTCATAACTATAGCTTGGAGAATATGATGTCCACATACAAATTTATGTCTCTTCTCACACTGAAATTTCAACTGACTTACGAGTCCATAGTCCTATGTCAAGCAGTTGTTACACATACTTTTAATTCCAGCAGAGGGGAATCAAAGGGATATGGATCTCTATGATTTTGAGGCCAGCCTGATGTAAAAGTACTATATTCCAAGACAGGCTCCAAAACTACAGAAAAACTCTATCTTGAAAAACGAAAGAAAAACATACAAAACAAAACAACAACAACAACAACAAAAAACCCTCAAGAGCCCTTACCCCAAAACAAACAAACAAACAAAATAACCCAATAATTTCATGATCCTAAAACTACAGTCTAAAATTACTTACCTTTTACCCCATTAAAGAATACCCAAAAAGAAATTTTCTTTCTTAGAATATAGCATAGGCAACATATCTTATTTATTACATAACTGACTAAAAATTTATGAAGATGTTCATAAATATGAACTTTTGTTAGGTTTTATCTTTAATAGGAATAAAGGTGTATTTTATGCAATCCAGATACTGGAAATATTTAGAAATATAAGTAGTGTGTGTATGTGTGTGTTTTCCCTTGAATAAACTACAATAAAAATACTGAAAATACAGACTACACAATGTATACAAAGAGCAACCTTGAATGAAAATTATCCAATGAGAATTGGAAAAGTAATAATAGGAACATTACCCTGAGATCACTATTTAATGCTGTGGCAAAAGCATTAAGAGATCCTGCTTTAAATGTGTGACAATAAATTCCACCATCTGCCTCAGTTTTATTAGGGGTTTTTCTAAATAGACCGAATTTACTTCACAAATATGATAATTGGTGCCTGGCAGTGGTAGCACATGCCTTTGTTTCCAGCACTTGGGAGACATCAGCAGACCTTTCTCTGTGAATTCAAGGACAGCCTCATCTACAGAGCTAGTTCCAGGACTGAATTCTTACTTATTGAAAAACTATGTCTAGAAAATAAAAAAAAAATGTCAATTGCAAAGACAGATTTTAAAATAACTTATTTTATTTTCTGCTAGAGTGTATCAGTATTTGGATAGATGTATGTGGAACTCACTCTCTACAGATCATGGTCCAGGGTAGCAGAGTCCCACTCATCCCCTGGTACTGGTGTCTCAGATCCTTCTCAGCACAGATGTGGGTACTGTAAATTGAACACACACTCTCTGGAAGAGTATTCAGTGGCTTTAACCACTGAGATAATCTCCAGGGCAATGGCAGGTTTCTTAAGGCCAATATTAATTACTAGTATTAACACTCAGCATCCATTAAGAGCAAAACATGTTCTGAAAGCTTCTATCACCTTGAGAAAATGTAGACTTAACAGTGGTTTCCACAAGTGGAGGGTTAAGGGCAAAAGGCCAGAGATATGGAATATTTTCAGTTGGTAAGGGAAGTTTCTTTCATCATCTGGTAATAAGACACACAACTATGCAAAAAGGGTGTATAAACCATGTTCTAGAGTTCCTGGTTTAGGTAGAAATAACGGACAGCATAAAGAAAACACAGTATACAGAGAGAGAGGTCAAAGGAACTATTAACCTAAGGTAGCTGGTGAGGGACTCTAAGTCTCTCTCCTTGTCCAGAAGTAGTGTTACAATTTAAGACACAATGAAGCTGAGTTTTGATATATAATTAGAGATTTAGGTGTCAGCTCTTGTCATGAGGATGGGGACAAATTTCTTTTACCCATCTCCACAATTCCCCTGGATCTTTAGTTTGGACTCTTATTTGATCTCAACATACTTACCCACTATGAGTAGAGCACCTGTTATAGAAATTACAGTGAAAGATAATGTTCAAGGAATTAGGACTTTTAATTTCATTTTGCTATGGTGATGTTGAGAACCAGAGTAAAACCTACCAAACTGGACAAAACAGTCATAAGATAACCGAGCTTATAAAAAATATTTCAGTTGCTTATTGGAAAAGGATGGCATAGGTGATAGGGAAATATATCATTAAAAATTACTTGAATTAGTGGAATGACATTGTCAAACACCACTAGAGTACTAGGAAAGAATGGATAAAGCTCTAGAGATCGATTCCTGTCAGCATAAGGTAGAGCAAGTACAACAAAAATTACAAGAAAATTAATAAGAATAACAAAAGCACCCTATATTTAAGTCTCCTAACAATGACATTCTGTTTTCCTGAATCAAATTTCATTTAGGATTGTAGAGCCTGATTTAGTGTATCTGTACACACTCACATAAAATTCTGTATGCAGAAGAAAAGAAATCTAGGAAGAAGGAGCTCTCCCCAGGCTGACTTTTCAGTCTTTCCTACCTTAAGAGGCAATCAGGATCTTCTACCATTCAAAGGACTTCCCCATAGTACAGATTTAGTTTTTTCTAATTGACTAGATCACTTCAAGTGGACCCTTAGTGTCATACATTAATAATGGGAGACTTCAACACCCCACTCTCACCATTAGATATGTCTGCCAGACAGAAAATTACCAGAGAAATAAGAGAACTAATAATTGCCATGACTCACACAGTCTTAAGAGACATCTGTAGAACATCCACAAAAACACACACAAAAAAATTCCTTCTTCTCAGCACCTCATGGAAGCTTCTCTAAAATCGACCACATACTCGGTAACAATCCTAGAATTCAATGAAAATAAAGACACAACGTACCCAAACCAATGGGACACTATGAAACAGTGTTAAGAGGAAGGACATAGCACTAAGTGCCTATAGAAAGGAAGTGGAGAAAGCTCACACTAGTGACTTAACAGACACCTGAAAGCTCTAGAACAAAAAGAAGCAGACTCACCCAGAAGGAGTAAAAGACCGGAAATAATCTAATTGAGAGCTGAAGCTAATAAAATAGGAACAAAGAAAACAAGACAAATATTTTCGAGACAAAGAGTGGACATCCTAATTAACAAAATCAGAAGTGATAAAAGGACATAACAAAAAACACTGTGGAAATCCAGAGAATTTTTAGATCATACTACAAAAACTTGTACTCTACAAAGTTGAAAAACATAAAAGAAATGGACAATTTTCTAGATAGGTACCACATGCCAAAATTAAATCAAGACTAGGCAAACAATTTAAATAGATCTACAAACTGAAAAGAAATAGATACAGTTTTCTATCCACATTGTTCTTGTGGCACAATTGAGCACCCTTTGGATATATACCCAAAAGAGGTATTACTGGGTCTTTCAGCCATTTTTGATTCCTCTGTTGAGAGTTCTCTGTTTAGGTCTGTATACCATTTTTTACTGAATTATTGTTCTTTTGATGACAAATTTCTTGAGTTCCTTGTATATTTTGGAGATGAAACCTCTGTCTTATGTAGGATTGGTGAAGAACTTTTCCCATTCTGCAGGCTGTCATTCTGTCTTGTTGACCATGTCCTTTGCTTTACAGAATTTTATTCAGTTTCAAGGAGTTCCATTGATTGTTTCTCTCAGTGTCTGTGCTGCTTGGGTTATATTTAGTAAGTGGTCTCCTGTGCCAATGCGTTCAATTTTACTTTCCACATTCTCTTCTATAAAGTTCAATGTATCTGGCTTTATGTTGAGGTCTTTGCTCCATTTTGACTTGGCTCCATGATTCTGCTCCTGGGGAGCTTGCTTTCTCAGGATCACTCCAGCCTATGTAGCTGGTTCAGTCCCACTCCTCTTCATAGTTTTCTTGACCAAAGTTTCCCGGTGTGACTCCTCAAATAATTAAGACCCTTTTAAAGACTAATGTTTGTTTTACACAAACAAATAGTACGTCCTTACTTCCAAAGATTAACAATTATAGTTCTGACAGATGATGGAGAATCTGAGTTGGTTTCTTCATCACTCGTTGACAGCATTTCTCATATTGCAAAGGTGTTATAAACGTTCCCAAGAAGATGTTTAACACCAAAGCAGCTCTCAATCCTTTGAAGTAAACTGTGGACTTGCCTACATGATACATTGTTGTACTAGTGGGACAAATGTTGTGAGATTAAGAAACCATTATTTGATTGGATTTAAGGTCCATTCCATGACACAGAACACATTCTTGACATTGCTCTTATTGCCAAGTAAATGAGATTAAGTAGCACATGTACATAGGGGAAAGACAATTACTATTGTTTTGCCTAAGAATGAAACAATAAAATGAATCCTAACAGTTAGGGTTTCTTCTAACTAAAGAGGCCAAAGTTCTGGCAGAATGCTTAGCCACCCCAGGATCTGACACTAATTGGTTCAATGGCTGCACATGAGACATCAAGCATTCAGGCAACTTACACAGCCATCCAGTGTTCTCAAGCCCTTACATGATCTTTATGTTAAGTATGCTGAAAAACACTTCTGTAACCTTTCAATCTCAACATACTTTCAAACATTGATTCCTAACATGAGATAGCTAGGGAAACTAAAGTGTAGTAGACCTGGTTTTTCAAAATTAAAATCTCAATAAGATTTTTTAAAGAGCTTGAAAAAATAATACTCAACATCATGTAGAAACAAAAAATCCAGGATAGTTAAAAGAACCCTGCAGTGTACAAGAACTCCCAGAGGTATCACCATCACTGATTTCTAGCTCTTCTACAGAGCTAAAGTAAGAAAAACTACATGAGATTGGTATAAAACAGATAGGTGAATCACTGGAATGAAATCAAAGATTGAGATGTAAACCTACAACCTATGGTGCCTGATGTTTGGCAAAGAAACAAAAATTATACAATGGATAAAAGAAGGCATCTTAAATGGTGCCGGTGTAACTGGATGCAATCATGTAGAAGAACGCTAATAGATCCATATTTATTCCTCTGCCCAAAACTCAAGTTTACGTAGATTAAAGGGCTCGTACACTAAATCTTCATACACTAAACCTGATAGAAGACAAAATGGGAGATACTCTCAAACATATTTGCACCGGATATATATTCCTGAAGAGAACATTAATAGCATAGGCACTAAGATAGATAATTAATAAACGAGACCTTATAAAACTGACCAGTTTCCATAAGGCAAAGGACACCATAAGTAGGAAAAATTACTAGCATAAATAATAGGGAAAGATTGTCACCAACTGTACATCTGACAGATATCTGATTTCCAAAATTTATAAAGAGCTCAAGAACCTATATATCAACAAACTAAGTAATCCAATTCAAAATGGGGTACAGTTCTAAACAACGAATTCTCAACAGAAGATTCTTGACTATCTGAGAAACACATATGAAGATGTTCAACATCCTTAGCAATAATGGAAATGACAATTCAAATGACTCTGAGATTCCACCTTAAACCTGACAGAATGGCTAATACCAAAAACACAGTGACAGCTCATACTGGAGAGGATGTGGAGCAAACACTCCTCCATTGCTGGTGGTAGTGCAAACTTGTACAGTCACTTTGTAAGTCAGTGTGACTGTTCCTCAGAAAACTGGGGAATCAATCTACCACAAGACAACGAAGGTTAGTCTTTATACTGTGTGTGTATGTGTGTGTGTGTGTGTGTTTGTATGCATTCATTCTTGAATATATGTGAAGCTCAGAGGAAATTTTTTGTAGTTAGTTTTCAACACGCACTATTATATATGTTCCAGAGATCATACTCTCATTGCCACGGTTGAACATCAATACCATTATCTGCTGAGTCATTTCATTATTCTTTATTTCATTTTAATTATTAAACTGTTTTATGCTTGTATATAATACATCTTAGTCATTTACATCCCATTACTTTAATATCTATACCTTTTTTCATTGTAATCCTTATTTTAACAAGATTTCCCTTTACATTCATCACACACACACACACACACACACACACACACATAGTGTGTATGTATTTACTTTAATGAAATAAACATATAAATATTAAGGAAGTAGTGAATGTTTAACATGCTGTTATTTTATAGTTGTCATTTAAAGTTTTAAATTTAATTGTTTTTTTTTTTTTAAAGATTTCTGTCTCTGCTCCACAAAGCTCTATGAGTCTTGGGTATAAACATTACACTCTCAATGTACTGACCGGAGTTGGGCACTTGTTCTTTTCATTTTGAACAACAAAGGAAAACTACAATAGCTTCTGTATATAAAAAAAGATTCTTTGTTGAGGGCTGAGAGGTATTATTATTAATCACATTTGCTAGATGTAGTACTTTGAATGTAATGGACCCCCATAATCTCATAAACAGTGGAACTATTACAAGGTTTGTCCTTGTTGGAGTGCCTATGACCTTGACAGGGGACGGGTATGGACTTTGAGGTTTCGTGCAAGAATACTATCCAATGTTGTGGGATTTCCCTCTGTATGCTGTGATTACTATTGTTTAATAAGAAACTTCTTTGGACCTGTAGCAAGGCAGAACTTAGGGAGGTGGGGAAAACTAAACTGAATCCTGGGGAAAAGAAGGCAGAGTCAAAAAGAGGCCATGGAGCCCGACTGGAGACAGATGCCAGAACTATATTCAGTTAGCCACAGCCACATGGAAATACACAGATTAATGGAGATGGGTTAAAGTAAAATGTAAGAGTCAGCCAATGAGAAACTAGGGATAATGGGGCAAGCAGTGATTTAATTAATACCATTTCTGTGTGGCTAATTCGGGGTGACCATCTGGGAACAAACAAGCGGCCTCCTACAACAGTCCAGTATCTCAGTTGACTTTCTGTTGCTTGCACAATATAAGAATCCCAGCTACTTCTCCAGCATGCCTCCATACTCCCCACCATGATGATATTGAACTGAACCTATGTCCCTGTAAGCAAGCCACCCAAGTATGTATTTTCCTTGAAAGAGTTGTTGTGGTCATGGTTTGTCTTCACAGAAATAGAATCCCTAACTAAGATAAAAGCTGACACCCGGGACTGGGTATTGCTATGAAAGACCTGCCTATGCTTTGTATAGAGTAAAATGGACTTTGAGAGTTTATAATAGGAAAGCAATGGGATTCTTTAAGTGTGATTTCACTGGGCAATACTAGTAGGATCACGAGAGACGGTGGTGGTGAGTGCAATTTGATGAACTCTGGAGATCAAGAGGTTTCAGAGCATAAGAAAATTAGCATGTTCTGGAAACTGGTCTTGTGATATCTTGGTGAAAAATATACCTTTTTTGTCCTTGTTCAAAGAATCTGCCTGAGGCTAAAGTAATGAGTTTTGGATTAATTCCATTGGCAGAGGAATTATCAAAGGGCCTAGTACTGACCCTATAGTCTGGTTATTAGTGGTAACTCTAAGTAAGATTTATGATGAAAAGGAACAACTTGAGCAGGTCCAATTACAAAATGTGAATTTTAGGAGAAAAAGAGCAGCAAGAAATAAAATGGAGCAAAATCCTGTGTTCAAGGAGATTAACAGTTTAAGAAATGGAATTTTGGGAGTGGTGAACTCAGAAGCAAGATTCCACTCAGCTAAGTTTCCAACTTGTGAAAAGGAACTAAGGAAAAGCTTAAAACTAGGTGTGGATGAGCACACCTTTAGTTCTAGCACTTAGAAGGTAGCATCTAGCGAATCTCTGAGTGTAAGGCCTACCTAGTCTACAGAGAAAGTTTCAAGAGAATCAAGCCTGGGCAGCGAACAAAACTATGAAAAACAGAGAAATGGTGAAAATGTAATTAAATGAGGGTAGCATGTTCTATCCATGACAAGCAGCAAAACGTGGCAGATTTGGGCACATGGTTCAGGTTTTAGAATTTATCATAGATAAAAGAGGCTATAGAGTTTGTGTCCATGCCTAAGGAAAATGCTGAGTTTGAGCATAGATCAGGAGTTTTCCTGAATGGGCGTCAAGAGATACTATTTCGTGAAGCTCTGACACTGAAACCGGGATTGCCTTGGAGATGTCAGAATAATAGGATATCTGCTAAGGATAGCTGCTAACAGGGAGTGTACTCAGTTCAGGCGAAAGAAGTGTGGCGCAGTCAACAGAGCTGAATAAAGATGAAGACATAAAGAGGGTTTTGATATCAGACAAGGAGAAAGAGTTTGGAGTTTTCCTAGATGGCTCATACCGTGAGCCACCCCAATTAAATGTTTTTCTTGTAAGAGTTGCCATGGTCACTGTTCTTTTTCATAGCAATAGAAACCTTAACTAAAGCACTGGAGGATTTAAAACAAAATCAAAACACCCATTCTTCAGTTTCACCAAGAAAAAAAATTGAAATAGGGTAAGTGGAATGATAGGAAATTTTTCCTTGAATAAATTAACTCCAACAGCTGGAAAAATCTACATGTCGTCTACATTTAGACTTGCTAAAAAATTTACAGTGGCATTACCCTGGCAGGTCCCCTGGTGGGTGGGATTCCACAGTGGGTTGGAGGCAGATAGATATGGCATGTAGAGAGAGCTTTGGTATAGGGTGTATTTATTGGTTATGGTGAAGGATATAAGGGTTAGGGAATTATGGAAGGAGAGAGAGAGAGAGAGAGAGAGAGAGAGAGAGAGAGAGAGAGAGAGAGAGAGAGAGAGAGAAGGAAGATGGGATGAGCTTGCATGATGAGCAGGGGAGATTGATTGAGGGTGGGTGGAATTAGTCTCTTAAAGGAAAGGGTACCCATGTCACAGGGAAGTTCAGAAGAATTATAACATTTCCACTTTTTCTTTTATAATAAAAGACAAGAAGGTAGGTTCAACACAGTAAGGGGATAATGCTATCGAGTTCTCTACTACTTCCTACTGGTTTGTGAGCATTCATCGCTTCTCGGCCTTTTGGCTAAGATCAAGTGTGGTTTGTGGGCATTGCAGTCTTAGGAGACCTGAGAAAGCTGGGTATTGGTCAAACACTGAGGTATCTGATTGCTTTGCTCCTGTCCAGGATTTGTGATGTGGAACTGTTCAGTGTCTCTTTGACCAGGCAGGCTGTTGGCAGAGCAAAGGACAAGGTTAATTTTAGGAAAAAAATATTTCTTTAGGTCCTGGTAATTGAGGAAAAGGAGGGTGTCAGGACCAGAGAAATGAGAGAGGGGTATATCTGACCTGTTTCAGGTGAGAGAGCTGTGTATCTGACTTGTTTAAGGTGAATGCTTTAATTAGATTCCATGGAACTCACAAAAATTCTTTAAGTTTGTACAAACAGCACCATATTTATTCCAGAATGACTGTGACAGAAGTTTTTGCCCAATGAAAAATGTCTTTAGAAAATGACCAAAGAGAATATAAAATCTTGGTAAGACTATGAAATGAAGCATGAGAGAGAAATTTGATAACTTGCTTTTGTCCTCAGACCTTTATAATTTTGAGGTACACACTTTCATAACCTGCATTTGTATATCTTAAAACCCCTTTTATTTAGAACATGGTAAGAAGATATACTGAAATTTGTTAGGTGAGATTGTCCCTTTAAACTGGCAAAACCTCTCATCCATCAAATTGCATCTGAGATCTTTGAGAAGGATAGAATTTTACTTGAATATTGAATTAAAAATGAGAGAGAACTTACTCAATTGACTACCTAGGGCCACTCCTCAGGTTCCTCCATTGACGTCAAGGGTAGAAGCATCAGGGTTGTATTTGTCTTGTGTTGGCGCAGGGCCTGCCAGGCTTTAGAAGACCCTGTGGGTTAAGAAATATGTAGGAAGACAAGCCTACTTGCCCTGAGCACCTCGGCTATCTATTCTAGTCAATTTGATACACTGTCTGGAGATCTTCAGGAGTTTAGATGAAAGGCAGTTCCACCCAGTGGTTAGCACTTTCGTTTGATGAAACGAATTGTGGATGGAGGTTGTTTTGTGTCCATCTATCTACTGTATTCTTTGGAAGAAATGGGGTGCTGCTGTTAGGAGCCAACCTCTTTCTCTCTGTTATAAAAAGCCTTTACATAATTAGACATTTTAATTCCATATTCCCCATGATCTCTGAGAGGTGAGGGCTGTTTATCTGGTATATATTTAAAGTTATGTCTACAATATAGAATCTGCCTGGAGATCTCTGCCCAAGCTTGACTGTACTGGTTTTTAACTTAACATGTGAGATTTATCTTAGTCATAGCACCAGTGAAGTATTTACCATTGGCACGACCCTGGAAGTTCCCCTGGTGGTTGGGGGACCACAGCGAGTGGGAGACAGGCAGATACACCTTGAAGAGAGATTGGGTACACAGTTTATTTAGTGGCTATTGGAAAGGATATAAGAGTAAGGGGATTATGGAGGGAAGAGGGAAATGAAGAGAGAGACAGAGAGAGAGAGAGAGAGACATAGAGACAGAGAAAGAGGAGAATGGGGAAAGCAGAAAGGGAGAGGCAGTGTTTACCTCTTTAGAAAAAATATTGGGGGAGAGAGAAAGAGAGAGAGAGAGAAGTGATGAGGAGGCAGATTAGCTTGCCTTGGCATGAAGGGGAAGATTGAGGGAGGGTGGAGCTTGTCTCATAAAGCGACAGGGTGTGCAGGTGACAGGGAAGCCCGGCAGAATTCTGACATTTACTAGCTGTGGGCATCTAGCATCTTACGAAATGTATGTTTGCTCCTTTAAAAACAAACACACAAATTTCCACATTGTTTCTTGACTTTTTGGTTGGCTATAGTCTGTGTCCAATCAATCCAGTCTCAGGAACTTGTCCTCAGTCAATTAACATATCTTAATTAATCATGAAATTCAGAAAAAGATTCATTCAATAGAGTTAACATCCCCATATTGCTCCTGTACACTACATGATTGACATAATGACACTGACCAGGGCTTGTTTTTAAGATCAACCAAACTGTTTTCAGGTTCTTGGTTTTGATTCAGAATCTATCTAAGTGCTACCCTATAAATCTCAGAGTTATTAAAAACATAGGTAAACAATTTTAGGAAGAACTACAAACTTTATTATACACTAATTTTCTGTCTTGCAGTGTATAGAGCTGGGTTCCCTTTCTCTTCATTTGACTTTAATGTAATGATTCCTGCCAGCATATAGCACCACCAAATATTTCTGTTAGGAAACTTTTACCCTTTGGAGTAAAATTTTGGTCAGTGTAAGTCTACTGACAACCAGGGCATGCTTGCCTAAAATTTGTACTAGATCACCCTGTGAAAACACGATTTTTATTCCCCCATAAATCTGAAATGTTTAAAAAATTTGTTTGAGTGAATATAAATTTACAATGGACGCCTCTAAGGGAAATAGCAACAAACATAAATCATTACTAGAATATTTGTGGGAATATTCACAATCACACATATACAAACTCACACACTCGTGTGTGCATGTGTCTACTTTGAAGGACAAGATATAATATAAAATATCTCAAATGGGTCTATTAAAATAGTTCAAGGAGCAAAGGGACTTCTCTTCTACTGAACTGAATTCAATTACCAGGACTCAAATTGTAAAAACAGAGAACTCTGAAGCTCAAGTTTTTTTTCTCATTTTCATACATGCCCTGACGCAACAAATATGTATTGCTTGTATGGTACGTACCGACATAAACAAATGAATAAATGAAGAATAAGTATTCAGAAATGGGTAAACATGGTAATTATTGCTACTCAAAGAGCATATGTGTTAATGTTGCTATTTAAGTATTTAAATATTTTGCATATACTAAGTGATTTATAAGATTTGCTGACTGAACCTTGTTAAGTATTGTGATGCACACAGAATATCTGATTATCAGGATCCCGATAGCTTTGATGATGGTGATGTCATGTCTCTTGCTACTTTTTTCAGTATCAATACATGAATAAAAACTAACACAGAAGCCCGTCTGTCACGTTGTCCTGTGTTTCTGTTCTAAAGAGCAGCCAGCAATTAGTTTCTACATGATTCTATCATTTGGAATTTGGTACCTTCACTTCATCAAGACTATACAGTCAAGGACATGATCCCTTTAGACTTTAAACTTTTTTTTCTTTGGAACTAAAGGCAAGAGTCTTTATCACCTTAAAGGAACAATGATGACAACAAGTATCACCTGTTCTAAAGAATGACTGTTTTAGGGGATGGGGCAAAAGAAGAATGACATATTGTTATGATGATGATGATTTTGATGATGAGAAAATGAAGTCAAGAAATTATAAACTAATAAAGAAGTCTGTAAGTGCTAAACCAGGATCAAACCAGAAAAAATCAAAACTATTAACAACTATGATTAATAGCTCAAGAAACTTAAAAAAACAGAGCAGGAATAACTCTCCAAATGCCCAAAGGACCTAGTTCTGTTGGCAACAAAGTAAAATTGAAAGTATTGAAAGACCCAGACCTTCATACAGCCCCCTGGTTTGGTAGCGATGGAGACCTACAGAAAAGACACAGCAAAAAGTAGGCCCCTGACTCATCAGAATGTGCTGAGCCCCAAACCTTGCCCTAATTACCAGGAGGAAGAAACTGCCAGATAGCCGTTATCCTGAGGCCCCAACCTTGCGGGACTTTTCCCTAATTACTGGGAAGTAACTGCCAGATAGTCTCTATCTTGAGGGCCAGATCTTGCCTGGTTTGCCTTAATAATTGGGAAGAAACTGCCAGCCATTGTCCATATGGTAAGGAACCAATCAGAAGTCACAGAAGTCAGCTGGCAGGCTCTGGACTTAATTTACTGATAATGGTGGAATCCAGAGACAGGAGTCAGAGCCCCAGGATCGGCCTCCAGGTATACTGACCATTCTGCAGCTGCAACTGACCAATTAACTCAGGACAGCCAATCCTGAGACTGTTCCTATGTAACTTCCAGACCACCAGATGCTCCCCCTGGCTGTACCCCTAATTAAATGCCCCACCCCATTGCAGCTAGGGGTTCCTCCTCCTTCACCCACTGTTTTGGATGGATAAAAAAAAAACCCAAGTTAAATTGTAATTCAAAAGACTTTTGCTTACCCATTGGATCTGATCTCTTGGTGGTTTTGGGTTGTCCCAACTCTGGGCAAATGAGTAGAGACTAAAGTTAATTTCTTACCAAAAAAGTCATGTCACCATTTATATGAAGAATTATTTTTTATTGAATGAACAGGAATCTGTTGAAGATCTATGACTCAGTGGTTAAGAGCTTCTCTTGTTTTTACAGAAAATATGCCTTCCTTTACCAGAATCAATATTTTCAAATAAAACTTTCTGTAATTCTGTTACAGATATCTAACACCCACATACTAATTCCACAGGCACCAGGCCCGCATGCAGTGCAAAAACATACACTCAAGCAAAACAATTATACTCATAAGACAAAATAAATTAATCTAAATAAGTTTTTAGACAACAAAGTTCATCAGGTAGAAATATGTTGTCATCCTTTATTTACTCAATAGTGGACAACTGTTTCTTCTTACTATACTGCAAAATGGTAACATTACCTACCTGTATTTGGAAAAATCTGTCAAGTATTCATTGCCAACAATGCGGTCTCCAAAATTTCTGCTTTGTTTTTAAAAGTTGAGCTGCACCTTTTACCTATTTGTTTATATAGAGAGAATGCTATTAAACACACAGTAATAACTTGGTCAGATATATAAATATTGATGAAGGCTCAAGTAACTCCATATTTTAATAAAGTAAAAACAATAGAGTACTCGTGTCAGAACACACAATGATACACTGCAATATACCAGGTCTATGAGTAGAAAGCATCAGACATGTAATGTGGGTACTGCACTGGCTGTCCAGTGGTAGGAATCATAGGCAACAAAAAGAGTTTCCATCACTATTTTTCTCATCTTTCTTTTTGTCATCATTAGCTTATTTTCATCCCATAAAGATATGGTAGTTTGCAGAGATAACCATGTTAGAATGTACAGACAAATGATAGCTCAGACAATCAGAGTAGCAGGTTTTAGTGATTAGTTTTTTAAATTCTGCCATTTCATCTTGCCTTCTCCAATTCATTGCAATATTTCCTTCCTAAGTCAGATATATAAGGTGGGAAAAAAACTCTTGAAAATATTATAAGAGCCACTATTTTGGGGTCACTCATTCCACCAAGTGTTTTGAATGCATAGGCTCTGCAAGATTAAGTACTAACTTGGTTCTTTAATGCCTACATTGGCAAATAGCAATTTAATGGAAATCATTTAGGCTTTCTCTAACTAATCCATTCAGATGTTATCTTTCATTATTTTCCTTATCCAGCTCATAAAAATCAATGTCCCACATTAATTGAACTACTTACTAAGGAGACCTTTGTAACTAAAAACTTGTGAAACTCCAAATGACAATGTTCAGTTCATACATCTCTCAAAAATAAAAAAAAATACGCAAACCTTTAATGCAACAGAATGGGCAAAAAGAAAGAACCAGCTAGGAGCTAAGATTCAGAAGAATTACATAAGGAGAGATTATCTTAAGTCAGCATACACAACTCTTATACTTCCATAATTGTTTCAAAAAATGGGGCAAAAGTTCTTTGAAACTAGGATAATTTTTAAATGCGATTATAAAACAATAACAAGCATTTGAGACAATAGAGAATGTCTGATATCGATCTGACAAAGCTTATATTGATCTAGTTTTTTGGTCAATTAGAAAATAAAGACTTTGCCGCAATTACTGGAAAGAAACTTCTAGACATACTTCATAGGAACCAATTAGAAGTTACAGAAGTTAGCTTGCAGGCTATGGACCTGTTTTCCTGATAATGGTTGCTTGCAGCAACAGCAATAGTAGCTATAAAATTGCTTTCACCAGGTTGTCCAGGTGTCAAACAACACATGGAGACTCAATGACTATTCGGACTACGCTATGACATCATGGCGCTTGAAAACCCATGAAAGCTTTAAATTAAGAGACCTTTACAGTCTTGTGAACCATAGAACAACTGAAGAGAAAAAAATATTCTTGGGAATATACCACATACCTGATGATCAAGAATAAATATTGTATCACAAGTGATCTGAGTGAATTTCACAGACAACTCTGAGCTACATATATACTTTCTTTGGTAATATACTTTCATTCTCCCATAGTATAAATAAAGTAAATGCAGCCTAATAGTAATCATCTGAGTGTTAGCACTCAGAGTATGTGTAAGAAATGCCAGGAAAAGATGTCACGGGCAAGTTCTCTTTCTTTCTTTATAAGGAGGCATGAATTAGAGCCTTCTACACAAGGAATTTTTTATTGCATTTCATATTGAAATAAATATTTAAAATTTCTGATCTACTGAACACAGATTTTTTTTCCTTAGCCAGCATCTTTCTTTTCATCACTATTGAATGACCTTTCCTTAAGCTCCTGCCTTTAGTGGATGGTAAGTGGCATTGTGTGCACAGGGGTCACTGATTCTCCAAAGCAAAATGGATCTTGGGACTTTGAAATGTGGGAGAAGCTTGATGTTCTACCACAATTACCTAGTTCATTTTCAATCACTATACCTTCATCTTATGCAGAATCAAAAGATTTAATGTAAATGTGCATTTTCTCAATGAGTTAAGAGTGGAAGGATGGAATGGTTCCTTGAATTACACATATCCAAATAAACATTTACATATTCTGATTTGAGTAGTAAACAGTGGAGTTGAAGTTACTTGTTTTGCTCACTCCAAATCTCAAGATCACACTTATTCCATTTTCTCATTGTTATTTTTAATGTGACAAGGCCTGTGACCCTAAATCACAAGCCACAGAAGAGATTTGAAATAGTGGCTGTCCTCAGGGTGAAAAAGGAATCTCATTATAGAGGGTTTTGTAAATGGAGTCACTGTGTATGTCTTCCATGTTATGACACAAAGAAAGGAAATCCACAATGACTGCTGGCAATAGCATTAGGAATGATTGACAAATTTATACATGAAATCTATATGGGACCATATGAATCTATAACATACAAAACTGCCATGAGAAAAGTATTTTCATGTAACACTGTTTCAAAATTTATCTCATCATGACACCATGAGAAGGTTGTTGTACTTAAATATAGACTATAGAAAAAAAGGAGTGTGTTCTTTCAAGCAATTATTTAAAGAAAATATCAACTTATTTTGAAACATTAACAAGACAATTTTCTTTCTCACAAGTATAGCTTGGAAAATTTGATGTCCACATACAGATTTATTTCTCATCTCAGAGTGACATTTCAATGGACTTAATCAGTCATACTCTAGGCGGTGATTATGATGATGATGAGAAAATAAAGTTAAAAAATAAAAATTAACGAAGTACTCTGTAAACGCTACTCCAGGTTCAAACCAGAAAAAAACTCTAAACAATTAACACTGTGATTAGTAGCTCATGAAATTTGCAAAATAAAAGGGAAATCTCTCAAAATGTCCAAAGGACCTAGTTCTGTTGACACTGAAACAAATACGAAAGTATTGAAAGGTCCACACTCTCACCAGGCCCCCCAACTTTGGCAGCCATGATTGCCTACTGAAAAGACACAGCCAGATGTAAGGCCCTGACTCAGTAGGATGTGCTGAGTCTCTGACCTTACCTGAATCACTGGGGAGAAACTGTCACGTAGCCTCTATCCTGAGGCCCTGACCTTTTCTTATTTTTTCCTAATACGGGGAAGAAACTGCCAGACATCCTGCATATGGTAAGGAACCAATCAGAAGTCACAGAGTTAGCTAGCAAGCTCCAGATATACTTTCCTGATAATGGTCAAACATAGCAACAACATTAGCAGTCCCAGTGATTTTCTCCAATTATAGTAAACTTTCTGTAGCTGTAACTGACCAATTAACTCATGGCAGATTCCTCCAGCTCAATCCCGAGACTGTTACTATGCAACTTTTAGACCCCAGATGTACCCCCTCCCTCTACCTCTAATAAGTGCCCTACCCCACTGCAGCTGGGAAGTCTGCTCTACTCCATCTGCTTTGTTGGATGGATAGAGAACCCAAGTTAACTTGTCATTCAAAGGACTATTTTATTTCATTGGATATGGTCTCTTGGTTTTATTGGGGGTTCCAGATTCCAGGCATGAGAATATAGACTAAAGTTGTTTTGTGACGAAAGAAGATATATCATCATTTATATGAAGAATTAATTCTGGCTGAATGAACAAGAATCTGTTCAAGACCTGTTTCCCTTCTTCAGAGCTTTTATTGTCCTTAAAACTTGCATTCCTGTCCCAGAACCAATTTTGTAACATAAACCTTTCTGTAACTCTATTACAGAGATAACACCCACATTTGATTTAATAGGCACCAGGCCCACGTGTAGTGCAAAAACATACACTCAAGCAAAGCACTTAGAGTCATGAGACAATATTGATTAATCCAAAAATATTTTTGATAACAAAGCTAGTCAGGTAGAAACACTTTGTCTTCCTTTCTTTCTCCAACATTGGATAACTGGTTGTCTTACTATCCTACAAACTGGTAGCATTTCCACCTACTCCTGGTAAATCTTTCTAGTTTTCATAGCCACAGATGGGGCCTCTAGCATCCCTGCATTGTTCTTAAATGTAGATCTTCATGTACAAGTAAGTAAAATCTGTATTTTAATAAAGTAAAATAAAATAGAGCACTCATAGAAGAGAACACAATGATTCACTGCAATATTCGCATGCCTATGAGGAGAAAGCAACGGACATCTAATGTGGGTACTGCTCTGATTGCCCAGTGGTAGAATTCAATGGCACAGAAAGAGTTTCCATCACTGATTTCCCCCTATCTTTTTCTGTCATCATTAGCTTATTTTAGCTCCTAAAGATAGCATAGTTCACATGGATAATCATGGAATTATTTTTAGACAAATGATAGCTCAGATAATCAGGATAGCAGGTCTCAGTGATTTGTTTGTTGAATTCAGTCATTTCATCTTGCATTCTCAAATACCATTGCAACTTTTTTTTCCTATCTCAGATATTTGAGGTAAAATAAAAGCTATTAAAAATAATATGAGTCATTATTTTTTTTTTTTTTTGGTTTTTCGAGACAGGGTTTCTCTGTGGCTTTGGAGCCTGTCCTGGAACTAGCTCTGTAGACCAGGCTGGTCTCAAACTCACAGAGATCCGCCTGCCTCTGCCTCCTGAGTGCTGGGATTAAAGGCGTGTGCCACAATCGCCCAGCTAAGAGTCATTACTTTTGCTTACACCATCTGTTTTGCACATTTAATTTTCTACAAGATTAAGTGTTAACTTTGTTCTTTATGGATGCTTTAACTTCAAGGACCTTTTTATTCTTGTTAATTATAGAGCAACTGAAGAGAAAAAATATTTATGGGAATATACCATATACTTGATGATCAAGAATAAATATGGCTGCGTAAGATCACCATAGTGACTTTCACTGACATGTCTGAACTACATATTTGCTTTTCTTAATATACTTTTGTTTATCCATTTTGTAAATAATTTAAGTACAACATAATAGTATTCATGTGACTGTTAGCACTCACAGGATGTATAAAAAATGACAGGAAAAGAATACATGGGCAAATATTCCTTCCTTCTTTATAAGGAAGCATGAATAGGATCCCTCTACTCCAGGAATTATCTATTACAACTCTCATTGAAATGATCCTTTAAAATTCTTGATGTATACTGAAGATATTATTTTTTTTTCATTTACTACCTGGTGTGAGAAGTCCTTCTCTATATGCATTGCTTTTATTGGTTAATGAATAAAGAAACCATAATGGTCTCTGATAGGACATAGTAGAGCAAGGCAGTAAAACTAAACTGATTGCTGGGAGAAAGAAGGTGGAGTCATTGATAGGCCATTTAGCTACTGCAGGAGGTAGATGAGCTGGAACCTTGCTGATAAACTGTGAGCCCCATGGTTAAATATAGAATAATGGAATTAAGTATAATTGAGATATTAGACTTAATATGCTTAAGCTATTGGCCAACCAGTGTTGTAATAATATAGCTTCTGTGTGGTTATTTTGGGTCAGGGTGGCTGGGAAACAAATGAACAGTCTATAGCTACAGTGATAATCTCTCTTCTCTCTCTCTCTCTCTCTCTCTCTCTCTCTCTCTCTCTCTCTCTCTCCCTCTCAGCTTCTCAAGAGAGGGTTTTTCTGTGTAACCAATGTGGTTTTACTGGAACTCACTTTGTAGACCAGGTTGGTTTTGAACTCACTGAGATCCCATCTGCCTCTATCTCCCATGAACTGGGATTAAAGGTGTGTGGTGTCTGACAGCACCACCCACTCTATCCTTCTTTTCATGCGTTTTAAATAACCTTTAATTAAGTGCCTTCATTTCATTGGATGGTAGATGGAACTGTGAGTACAGGAGTCACCAATTCCCCCGTGTTCATGGTCCATAGGATTCTGAATTGTGTGGTAGACCTGCAGGTAGGCCTGAATTTCATAAATGTTTTTCAATAACTATATCTTTATATTTTGTATAATCAAAAGATTTGAAGGAAGCTTGTATTTTCTCAGTAAGTGAAGGATTAGACTGGAAGGATAAGGTTCCTTGGTTTACACATATCTAAATAAACACATATTCTTTTTTTTTTGGTTTTTCGAGACAGGGTTTCTCTGTGGCTTTGGAGCCTGCTCTGGAACTAGCTCTGTAGACCAGGCTGGTCTCGAACTCACAGAGATCCGCCTACCTCTGCCTCCTGAGTGCTGGGATTAATTCTGATTTGAGTAGTAAAGAGTGGAGTAAAAGTCATTTGTTTTCTTCACTACAAATGTCAATATCAAGCTTACTATGTTTTCTCATTGTTACTTTTTTGAAAAACTGTTTCTATTGGGCTATATATTTTTTCAACTTCCCTCCCTTCTTTTCCCCTTCTTGTCTACCCTCTCCCATGATTTCCATGTTCCCAATTTACTCAGGAGATCTTGTCTTTTTTAATTCCCATGTAGATTATATCCATGCATGTCTTCCTTAGGGTCTTTTGTATTGTCTAGTTTCTATTGTGAATTGTAGCTAGGATTTTCTTTGCCTTATGTCTAAAAGCCACTTATGGGTGAATATTCTCATTGTTGCTTTTATTGTGATATGGTATATATTCCTACGACTCTAAATCACAATCCACATAAAAGCCTTGACAGAGTGACTGTCCTTGGGGTGAAAGAGCCATCTCATTTTGTAGATGACTGTAGATATAGTCAGTGCATAAATCTTCCATGTCATGACATGAAGAAAGAAAATCCATAACGATTGTTAGCAATCCCATTTTTGACAAATTACGCAGATATTTATATGAGACCATAGGAATCTACAAAGTACAACCTGTCTTCAGAAAATCATATTCATATTACTCTATTTCAAAATGTATCTCAATGTGAGAGCATCAGGAGGTTGTGGTACTTGTATAAAGACTATATAAAACAAGTGACTATGTTGTTTCAAACAAATATTTAAATGACATGTCAATTTATTTTGAAAGATTGACAAGGCAATAAATTATAAAAGATTCTTTTTACCTTCTCACAATGAAAGCTTGGAGAATTTGATGGCCACATACAATTTTATTTCTCATCTCACAGTGAAATTTCAACAGATTTAAGAGCTCATACTCCAGGTGATGATTATGATGGTGATTTTCATCATGAGAAAATGAAGTTAAGACAGTAAAAATTACTGAAGAAGTCTGTAAGTGCTACTCCAGGGTCAAATCAGAAAATACTCTAAATGATTACTACTGTAACTAATAGCTCATGAAACTTACTAAATAGAGTGTAAAAACTCTCTAAATGCCCAAAAGACCTAGTTCTGTTGATAATGAAACAAATATGAAAATATTGAAAGGCCCATACCCTCACAAGGTTCCCACTTTGGAAACCGTGACTGCCTACAGAGAAGTAAGATGTAAGGATCTGACTCAGTAGGAATGTGCTGAGTCTCTGGCCTTACCATAATCACCTGGGAGAAACTGTCACGTAACCTCTATCCTGAGGCCCTGACCTTTCCTTGTTTTTCCCTGTTACTGGGAAGAAACTGCCAGACATCCTGCATATGGTAAGGAACCAATCAGAAGTCACAGAAGTTAGCTCACCGGCTCTGGATGTTCTTTCCTGATAAGGTCAAATGAAGCAGCAGCAGTAGCTGCCCCAGGAATGGCATTCAGTTAAAGCAACCTTCCTACAGCTGAAACTGACCAATTATCTCATGACAGGTTCCTCCAGCCCAATCCTGAGATTGTTACTATGCAACTTCCAGACCACCAGCTGCACCTCCTGGCTCTACCCCTAATGAGTACCACACCCCACTGCAGCTAGGGAGTCTGCTCTACTCCATGTGCTCTGTTGGATTGATAGAGAATCCAAGTTAACTTCTAATTAAAAAGCCTCTTTGCTTTTACTTTGGATCTGGTCTCCTGGTAGTATTTTTGGATTCCCAACTCTAGGCAGTAAAAGTCAGTTGTTTTGCTCACTCCAAATGTCAAGATCAAGCTTATTATGTTTTCTCATTGTTACTGTTTTCTTTAAAAAAAAACAAAACTTTTTATTAAGCTCCATATTTTCTTGCTCCCCTTCCTTCTTCTTCCTTACCAGTCTACCCTCTTTCATGATTTCCATGCTCCCAATGACACGAAGGAAATCCATAATGAGTGTTGTTAATAGTATTTAGAAGACTTGATAAATTATAATAGAAATTTATATGCGACCATATGAATCTACAAAGCACAAACTTTCTTGAGAATAGGATATTCATATAACTCTATTTCAAAATATATCTCAATGTGAGAACATAAGGAGGTTGTGGTACTTGTATAAAGTCTCTACAAAACAAGTGACTATGTTGTTTCAAACAAATATTTAAATAACGTGTCAACTTATTTTGAAAGATTGACAATGCAATGAATTATAAAAGACTTTTTATTTTCTCACAACTATAGCTTGGAGAATTTGATGTCCACATACAAATTTATTTCTCATCTCACCATGAAATATCAACTGATTTAAGAGTTCATAGTCCTAGGCCAAGCAGTGGTGATCCATACCTTTAATCCCAGCAGTGGGGAGGCAAAGGGAGGTGGATCTCTATGACTCTGAGGCCAGCCTGATCTAAAGGAGTTAGGTCCAGGACAGACCCCAAAGGTACAGAGAAACCCTATCTTTAAAAACCAAACAAAAACAAAAATAAAACCCTAAAAAGACAAGATGTTCATAGTCCTAAAATTACAGTCTAAGATTACATACCCTTTACTGCATGAAAGAATACACAGAAATAGATTTTCTTTTATTGAATATAAAGTAGGCAATACATATTATTTATTACATAACTGACTCAAAAATTATGATATTGTTTAGGAAATATATACTTTTCTTCGGTTAAATATTTTTGATAGAAAAAAATTGTATTGCATGCAATCCAGATACAAGAAATATTTAGGAATATACATGCAAAAAGACACAGTGTGTGTGTGTGTGTGTGTGTGTGTGTGTGTGTGTGTGTGTGTGTTCCCTCCAATACACTACAATTTAAAATACTAAAAATACAGACTACACAACATCTACAAAGAAAAACCTAGGATGAAAATTATCCAAAGACATTGGGAAAGTAATGATAGGATTATTCCCTCAGAGTACATTACATAGCACTGTGGCAGAAGCATTAAGAGAGATCCTTCCTTTAAAGTGTGATAATAAATTCCTATATCTGCCTCAGCTTTACTAGCAATTTTTCCAAATAGTTCAAATTTACTTCACAAATATGGAAATGTTTCGGAGCAGTGGTGACACGTGCCTTTGATCCCAGCACTCAGGAGGCAGAGGAAGGAAGTTCTCTTTGAGTTCAAGGACAGCTTGGTCTACTGAGGAGTTCCAACTGGTTCCATAGCTATTGAGAAACCATTTCTAAAAAACTCCAAAAAATATGTCAATTTCAAAGACAGACTTTTAAAAGATTTTATTTTATTTTTTTGGTGGTGTGTATCAGCATTTGGATAGATGTATGTGGAATTTGCTGTCTGGAGATCATGGGGAGGGCAGCAGAGTCCCACTGATCCACTGGGACTGATGTCTCAGATCCTTGTCAGCACAAATGTGGGTGTTTTTAATTGAACACAGACTCTCTGGAAGAGTATTCAGTGGCTTTAACCACTGAGAAAACCTCCAGGGCAATGGCAGGTTTCTTAAGGCCAATATTAATTACTAGTATTAACACTCAGCCTCCACTAAGAGCAAAACATGTTCTGAAAGCCTCTATCACCTTGAGAAGATGTTGTAGACTAAACAGTTGTTTCCACAAGTGGAAGGTCGAGGGCAAGAGGCCAGAAATATGTAATATTTTCAGTTGGTAAGGGAGGTTCTTTCATCATCTGGTGACAAGACACACAACTGTGCAAAACTGGTATATGAACCATATTCTAGAGTCCCTGGTTGAGGCAGAAATTATTGATAGCATAAAGAAAACACAGTATACAGAGAGAGAGGTCAAATGAACTATTGAATTTAGGTAGTTTGTAAGGGATTATAAATCTCTCTTTTTGTTCAGAAATAGTGTTATAATTTACAGACACAATGAAGATGAGTTATGACATGTAATGAAAGATTTATCTGTCCACTCTTGTTATGAGGATGGGGACAAAATTCTTTCTCCGACCTCCACAATTCACCTGCCTCTTACATTTGCCCATTTAATTGATTTCAAAATATTTTACCACCATGAGTAGTGTATCTGTTTTAGAAATTACAGTGAGGGGCTAGAGAGGTGGCTCAGTGGTTAAGAGCACTGGCTGCTCTTCCAGCAGGACCTGGGTTCAATTCTGAGCACATACATGGCAACTCACAACTGTCTGAAGATCCAGTTGCAGGGGATCTCACATCTTCACACCAAAGCACATAAAATAAAGTTAAAAATTTAAAAATAAAAAAACAAAAAACTTTATTATAAAAAATTACAATAAAAGATAATGTTCAAGGAATTAGGACTTTTAATTTCATTTTTTCTATGCTTATGTTGAGAACCAGAGTAAAACCCACCAAATTGGACAGAATGCTCATTAAGATCAGTGAAGTCATGAAAAATATTACTGTTGTTCATTGGACAAGAATGGCATAGGTAATCGGGGAATATATTAAAATGACTTGAATTATGGGAGTGACATTTTCAAACACCACTAGAGAACTTGGCAAACATGGATAAAGCTCTAGAGATCGATACCTGAAAGCATAAGGTAGAACAAAAACAACAAATATTGCAAGAAAAATAACAACAAAACAAACACACTTAAGCCTCCTTAAAATGGCATTCTTTCTTTCCTTAATCAGATTTCATTCAGTATTATTGTACCTTATTTTTAAAATAAAATAAAATTCTCTCTTAACAAGAACTGCATTTGACTGTCCAATAATCCACCAGCCTGCTCATCTGAGTATGTTTCTTATCTCTTACCATTTTCAAGATGATGTCTTATAATTCTGGTTTTTCTTGAGCCAGTCTTTCTCAGTGCTCAATAATTTCCCATTGTCTGGTTCTTCACCTATTTCTTGGATATAAATGAATTCCCAAGAACCTATAATGTCCTCTGATATAACCTTCATCTCTGTAATAGGAAGACTGTGTTAAAGATTCTTTTCTTACCATAGTGAAGAATTTTACAGACAGTTTAAAAAGAGTGTTATTTAAAAAAAAAATAACACACACACAGCTTGACACTTGAAGATGAATTATTGGCTTTGGAGCAAATATCTTAGGAAACTTTGCCCCTCACTTTCCTGTTTAGAGATATACTAACATTATAACAGAACAGTAGAATTAAATCAATTCATGTGCTAGACGTCCACTTTGTACTTTTAAAAAAATCACATCTAAATGAATGAGGAAGGAAGGAAGGAAGGAAGGAAGGAAGGAAGGAAGGAAGGAAGGAAGGAAGGAAGGAAGGAAGGAAAGGAGGGAGGGAGGGAGGGTGGTAAAGAAGCCCACAATCTTGCTGAAAATTGCATGCAACAATTCCATATTATAACTAGAACATCGACTGACAAATAAGATGACCTCTCTAAACCCTGAATTGAGCCTGAAAGTTTCATTTCGTTATTAATAACATGAAAACGTCTTTTAGTACGCATTTATAAATCTGTATCTAAATACCACAAACTTAACAGAGTAAGGCAGTGACTTGTAAAACTTGAAAAGGAAGGGAGAAATGCACTCAACATGACTCTCCAGCAAAACAAAACAAAATCGGCATTTGTTGCTTATGTGTGGCGCTAGGGGAAGTTGCAAACTGAAATGAACTTTGGTCCTTGTAGTTTTTCCGTGGTTCCTTTTCTCACACGCTGGTCTGCCACCTGGGTGTGTGACATAATTCCTGTGGCCCTTTTTCCCAGGTCTGACTTTGCCATTGTCTTTTTGGGGTTTTAGACAGTATAAAAGGAAAAGGCTGTGATCAGCCTTAATGTGGGTTTTTCTTCTTTCCCTGTCGATATTGCCTAGGAAGCATCTTTCATGATTTGCTGGGTTTCTGAATTTACTCTTCAGAACAGTGTAGGAATAAAATTTAAAAATAGTTGTAAGAACTAAACAAGACAGCTAAGGTCAAGCACCCGTTCAAGAAGTAGTTCATCCAGAAGCAATTAAGTCACTGGTGTGGGGGGGAAATCTATATATGAAGTGTAACAATAGATTTTTTAATGACGTTTGTTTCAATATTTCAATTAAATATTGAGACCATAAATACTTTCTGAACAATTATCCCGGTATTATTTCAGCCTTTAACAAATACTGCTGGATGATTTAATTCTGTTACTGAGAGGCTGGAAGGGATCAGTATGTTGTTAAATAGTAACTACATGAATCATAAGTGTTGGGAAATCTTTTTCATGAATTTTATTTTTCTGAAAAATAAACCTGTGTAGCCCAAGACAACCCAGAAATATATAGATTTGTGTTTGCATGTGGGTTGTGTGTGCCTGTGTATGTGCGTGCATGAGCATGTACGTGTATGTGTATGCATCGTATGTATGTGTGTGCATGTCTGTGTGTGTGTTCATGTGTGTGCATGTGTGTGTATATAACAGAAGCAATGGTATGAGTAGGAAATTCCTAACATTTTCAGTAGTTTTTATGTTATCTTTTGCCTTTAAGGATTTAATATTGGCCAGTACTGTATTTGGCAAGTTCCATACCTCTATGCTCCCTGCCTCTGTGTTCAGATGGATTTATATGACTTTGCCAGTATTCTACACTTTCAAAGTTTTTATCATTCTAGTTTTCACCCTCCATAATTATTACATAGAAATTTGAGACTTTTGTTGGTATTTGACAATGCAGGACTACAATCTTAGGTACATGCACGTGGGAGGAATTTAGGTCACAGCATCTACACATGTGTACCAAAAAGCAACATCAAGGCTCTTGACTGCAAGTTGATAAAACCGTAGGACAAACAAGAATAGGAATTAAAAGTACAACTGACAAATGGTTTTCAGATATCACAATAGATATTTGTGCTAGGTCAGAAACTAGTAACATAGCATTGGAGTCTGTTAAAGGGATGGAGTGAAGGGTAGGAAGACATTAGAAAATGGTGTACAGGGTTGTGACACATTTACGGTACAGACTGGGTTACCTGCTGAGGGGAACAGAGGTCAAGGGAGAGGAGTGACTATGAGGAAGGAGAAACATTAAAGTCATTTGAAAACATCCTGTGGAAAGATATTATATAACAATGTTTTATTATCTATGCACTGTTAAAATACTTCTTAAATGTTAAAAGTGTGCATTTTCTAAATAGTGCTGCACTGGACAGGGATGATCCTGTTATCTATGACTGCTTCTGAGAGCAGGGTTATAGTTTTAGGAATATTGTGTTCTAAGAAAAACAAAACTTTGAGCCTAACGTGGTTGAAAAAGTAATTGGAGTAATTTGAAAAACAATCTTGTAACTAAATAATGAAATGTAAATTTCAGAATATTTAAATGGGTTTGTGAAATTCAAAACATATATGGCAATGCTTGTAACTAGTTCACCATTATGCATTTTTTAATTAAAACGTAGTATCTTGTAGTGGTCTATATAAAATTCAGTAAATGTTTGATTTTGAAAGCGCTACAATTTCTGGGGAAAAGTTTTGACTGAAAAGGATGATTGGTTAGAATTCTCGAATGTTCAGATGTTCCATGCCTCCTAACAAACATATTTACAATTTATCATGGAGAATTTTATTGCCCTAAATAGCTTCTCTGATGTTGCAACCAAGATATTTTGAAAAGTGTCCTGATTCATAACTCTCTTTTTTTTGGTTACTATACAAAGTCAGTATAAGAGCTTCCACATTTGAAGTTGGGTTTTCGATGCCATATTATATATATATGAGGTTCCATAAGAAAATATCTCCTGAGTCCTGAGTGAACTTTATGATTTTCTGCCAACAAATTAAGGTTGTCACACTTAGACTTCCTAGAATTCAGTGAAAATGAAGGCACAACATACCCAAACCTATCGGACACTATGAAAGCAGTGCTAAGAGAAAAGTTCATAGCACTAAAAGCACATAAGAAAGTGGAGAAAGCTCACACAAGTGACTTAAAAGCACACTGGAAAGCTCTATAATAGAAAGAAGCTCTATAACTCACCCAGAAGTTGTAGAAGACAGGAAATAATCTAATGAAGAACTGAAACCAATAAAATAGGAACAAAGAAAACAGTACAAAGAATCAATGAGACACAGATATGTTTCTTTGAGAAAATCAACAAGATAGGCAAATCCTTATCCAAACTAATCAAAAGACAGAGAGAGAACATCCAAATTAACAAAATCAGAAATGGCAAGAGGAACATAACAGCAAACACTGAGGAAATCCAGAAAATCCTTAGTTCATACTACAATACCCTGTACTCCACAAAATTGGAAAAAAATAAAAGAAATGGACAATTTTCTGGATAGGTACCAAAAACCAAAATTAAATCAAGACCAGCTGAACAATTTAAATAAACCTACAAATTGCAACGAAACAGATTCAGTTTTCTATCCACATTGTTCTTAGTCATTTGAACATACTCATGGCCAACATTCTGGGTGGCATCTGCTTCTCGGGCTGTCAGGAGCACTTCCCTCTCCTTGGAGTCTGAGGCAAATAGATAAAGCCACTGTCACTCTGCATGTACATTTTAAAGAGCAACAAGCTACCAAATGTCACCTGATAAAATTCGGTTTGTTATATGAATTGTTACTGATATAAAATGTATGGAGAAGAAAATGCACCCACACAGAATCAAGCATAAATATCACATACACAATGGGCAGATTAGCTGTTTCTACATTCAAATCTGCACTAAGTGTGTGCCACTGCCAAGTATGTCTCTTGACCCACGTTTTATTCGGTCATCCTTGAAGGCTACTCATTGATCTTTAACCTTTGTCCTGGTTTGTGTATGGTGTGACCACTGATAGGGTCCTGCATAATTTACTCCCTTTGTGTCTGCCTGGGAACAGACAATTGATACTCCTGTAGAAAACCCATTCAGGAAATTGGTTTTGATCTCAGATTATTTTTTTTAATCCTTTAGAAAAGGCGGGAGGAGAGGTGGGAGAAAGAACTGTGATTGTATGTTAAATCAAATTACAAAATAATAAATTGAAAAAGAAAAGAACACAGTCATTTCCTAATATTCTTTTCAGAACTTCTTGTAGGTTTTCATTGGCCTTCTCATTTCGATGATCGCTAGATGGCGCTCTGAGCACATAGATCAATACTCCCTCAAGCACAGCTTGGCACATGGTTTTCAAGGGCAAGATTCAAATCTGCTTTTATCATGACTTGTCACGTTCCAGTAGTAAATGTGTATTCTAAAGTAGTTTCACTTAATTTTTGGTGATGAATTTAAAAAAAAATTATTACATTTATATACTGCCAGGAAGTAAAATCACTTAGTATCCCTGTGTGATGTATGCCAGAAATATTGTGGATTCTTTGCTTGCTATTGTTTCCCTCTGAATACTAATCCTTCCATTGTCTTTCCTGCCTTAATTTCCATGGTTTCCAGCTATTTATCTTTGTTTTTCAATTATAATTTGCTTCATCTAATGACTCCTTAGTGACCATTCAAATGCTGGTTTTCTTTAAAGAAAAGGTCACATTCTCATTCATCAGGGATATGCACATCAAAACCACTGCAGGATTTCATCTTTCACTAATTAGAATGGGCAAGAAGAGTAAGAAAATTACCAGCACTTGCTAGTGAGGATATGGAGAAGGAAGAGTCCTTGTTCATTACTGGGAGAAATGCAAATTACATAGACACTGTTGAAATCAGTGTTGGGAGCCCCTGGAAAACTGGAAAGAGATCTATTTCATTATCAAGCTGCACCATTCTTCATCAAATATCAGAAATGCTCTACATCCTATTACAGAGACACCTGCTTCATTGTTCTTTGTCAGAAATAGGAAACATCCTGAATGTCCATATATGGATAATGAACATGGAGTATATTTGTACAAGGAAATATAACTCAGAGCTCCCAAAGTCCAGTTGAAGAGTGGGATGTGTGAGAATATGAGCAGAGGTCAAGACCATGATGGAGACACCCATTGAATCAGTTTTCCTGAGCAAATGGGAGCTCACCCACTCCAGCCAGACAAGGAAGGAACCTGCAAAAAACTAAACTAGGCCCTCTGAATGTGGGTGACTGTTGTATGGCTTGGGCAGACTGCAAGGCTTCTGGCAGTGGGGCCAGGATTTATCCCTACTGCTTGTACTAATGTTTTGGAACCGATTTGCTTTGAATGGATACCTTACTCAGCCTAGATACAGTAGGGAGGTCCTTTGTCCTTGTTCAAAGCCATGTGCCTTACCCTACCTGAGGAGTGGATGGGGAGATGTAGTGGGGGGGGGAAGTGGATGGAATGGTATGAGGGAGGTAGTTGGAACTGGAATTGGTATGTAAAATGAAAAAATATAGTTTTGTTTTCTTAAAAATAAAGTAAAAATTAAAAAACCACAAATATCAAAAAGATATGGAATAGTGAAACTCATATGTAGATACATGTAGCAAGAAAAATGTCATACTTAGTGGGTTATTCAGTATCCAAAGATAAATATAGTATGTAATGTCTTCAACTTATCCAAATTAAGCATTTAATCATTACAAAGACATGTAAGAATTCTTTTTTTAATTTATTTATTTATTAAAGATTTCTGTCTCTTCCCCACCACTGCCTCCCATTTCCCTCCCCCTCCCCCTATTAAGTCCCCCTCCCTCTTCAGCCCTTAAGTTCACAGGTTTAAGGTGAGGAGTCAGAGACTAAGAGGCAGAGAAACTTTTTTGAGAAAGGGAAAGTAGTTCAATAACTTTGGATCACATTGGAGATGATTCTGAAATGGAATAACAGATGAAGAGGGGAAAGAAGTTGGGCATAGGGAAAACATCCCAGGAGGGATACATGAAACTATGGATCATTTGCAAATTGTTATAGAAACTGCCTCTAGTAGACTTCTTAGTGTATAAGATATAAATGAAAGAAACATCAGGGAAATCATCATAGAACAGGAAGAGAAAGCCTCCCAGAGATGTTTATTCCTACCAAATGGAACCTCCAGTGGGAGGTTATATTTAATAGATGGGAATTATATTTAATAGATTTTAAATATATTTAATAGAATTATATCATATTTAATAGGTGGGAATTATATTTAATAGATTTTGTTGACCAAAGTTTACCGGTGTTATCCCCCAAGTAATTGAGACCATTTTAGAAGCTAATGTTTGTTTTACACAAACAAATAATAAGGTCCTATGTCTAAAGGCCAACAATTATAGATCTGACAGAACATGGAGAATTTGAGTTTGTTTCTTCATTGCTCCTGGATAGTGTTCCCCATACTGCTAGGTATTATGAATGCTCCAGAGGAGACATTTAACAGCAACCCAGCTCTTAATCCTTTGAAGTAAAACAAAGACTTGCCTACATGATACATTGTTGTAATAGTGGCACAAACGCTGTGGGAGTAAGAAACCATTATTTGCTTGGATTTAAGACCCATTTCATGATATGGAACACATTCTTGACATTGCTCTTGTTGTCAAGTGCATGAGATTAAGAAGGGCATGCTCTAGGAGAAAGGCAAGTACCATTGTTTTGCTGAGGAATGAACAATACAACAGATCCTAATGGTTATAGTTTCCACCAACCAAAGTGGCCAATGTTCTGGCAGAATGCTTAGCCAACCCCCAGGCCGGGAACTTCTTGGTTCCATGGCTGCACATGCGTCATCAAGCATTCAGGCAACTTACACAGCCACCCAGCATCCTCAAGCCCTATATGATCTATGTGTGTCTTGGTTTTGTGATCTATGAGTGATGGCCTGTGCCAACAACAGACTTATTTCCATGAGTTGGTTTTACTCCGTGATAGCAGTTCTACAGAGCCAGTATCCCATGGTTCTGGGATCTCTAACATTTTGTGGTGTGCAAAGCAATCCAAACTTCATCTTCACAGCATCATGAAATGGTCTCTCTAGGCCTCCACGCAAAGAAAACCCTGACACATGCCTGGCTTCAGCATTTTGCCCGTAGGGAGGCAAATTCCATAACCACATTTTTTTTCTATCTTTGACTCTAAAGCTGGGACCATGTGGCCAAATCTGCCAATTTCTGCTGCTTGCTAAGGCTGGAACATGGTTCCATCATTCAATGACATCTTCACCATCTTTCTGTTTTTAGTAGTTTCTATTTTTCTGCCTGAACTTGGCTGTCTTTGAACTTTCTCAGTAGACAAAATGGTCTCAAACTCAGAGAACTGCCAGCCTCTAATTTCTGAGTTCTGGGATTAAAGGTATGTAGCATCCCGCCTGTGTCTAAACGTTTCTTTAATTCCTTTTCACATGTTAGAAACTTAGGTGGGTGGGACCTTGCCGTGAGGTCACGACTTCCTTTATTCCATTTCTGAATCCCTTTATCTATCCTGGCACACAGGATCTGTGTTTACTTCACTCTGTGGTAACTATTTTTTTTTCTCAATCTGTACATTTTGTATTTTTGTTTGTTCAGGTTTCTCATTCTCACTGTATATCTTCATTAGCATTATCATTTATAAACCATATAACAGAGTCTGTACTAGGATGTCTTGATATTTCTACTGCAAAGAGAATTAATTCAAAAGTCTTCAGGCTTCATATAAGGGCAATAGGCAGCCACTTTCATCACCAAAATATCACACGAATGATCTTTAGGAAGCATAATAAAATTCTTCGGCTTTGAAAACCCTAGAATCAGCCCCCCCCAGAGTTCAAATAAAACTTAGCACCACTGTCTTCCATATTACTACTAGTATGGTCCATTAAGCAGCACTTAAAGCAGTGAACTATTTTTCTAACCCACAGTCCCAAGGTCTATATTCCTTAAAGAAAACACATGGTCATGCCTATCACAGCAATATCTAAGCTTCTGGTAACAACTTCTGTGTTAGTTAGGGTTTCTGTTGCTCTGAAGAGACCCCATGCCAATGACAACTCTTACAAGGAAAACATTTAATTGGCTTGCAATTCAAAGATCAGTCTATTATCATCATAGTAGGACATGGTAGAGTACAAGCAACATTGTGCTAGAGAGGTATCTGAGAGTCGTACATTCTGCAGGGAATGGGAAATGGTCTGAGACACTGAGTGGTATCTTAAACATAAATGTGACCTCAAAGTCAACCTCTTCAGTGGCATACTTCTTTTGAAAGGAGCACACTTACTCCAACAAGGCCACACCTACTAATAGAACCACTGTCTTTGAGTGCCATTTTCTTTCAAACCCCCAGAATAGCAAAGCTACAATCTGTAGAAGCACATAGATTCAGTTTAGAATAAGGTACTATATGTGACAGGTATCCCTAGGAAAGGGAGATAAAACAGTTTCATATGGATTAATGGGATAGGGGCTGAGAGGGGAGAAACAAATCAGGAGTGTCAGGGTAGAAGTGGGCAGAAAAGGAAATACAGGGAAAGACTGGAAAATTAAGCAACATTTAGGGCTAATAAATATGGAAGCATAAAGAGTAATAGGCTCCTAATATAGACACATGTATGAATTATATTTAAATAAAGTTGCAAAATAATAGGAAGGGATTGAAGTCCAACTGGAGATCTCCCATCATCAAATTATTTTTCCAGTACCAAGATTTGATGACATCTACAGAACTCACTGCTAATGGAAAAATAGTGCAGGTGCCTACATAGAGCATGCCCTAGCAACTGTGATACATGGAGGACTCTGCCAACTGCCAAAAGAGAAACATAAAGATGAACCCATCCACAAAGTCTTTGATCTACCATAGTGTCCTGTCAGAAAGGTATGCTCCTGAAACAATTAACAAAGATTGTGAGAAGAAAAAAAAACTATATCTAAATTGAATTAGGTCCACTCTCTGAGATGTAACCCAAACTGGACACTTTTGTATGATAGAGAACCTGAGAGTGTATTATCTAGAAACCTGGACAAACAATATGTTACTGTTCTAAACACACACACATATGCACAAACACATACACAGAAATGCATACATGTACACATACATACACACCAACCCACCTTCTTTATCCCTGAAATCAGTTTAGTTTTCCCGCCTCGCTATATTCGGTCGTGACATAGACCAAAGCAGATTATTTATTAACCAACGGTATGAAAGCATATTCATTGCTTACAGAGGGGAATCCCACTTCAGGAACATGCAGATCTAAATGGAATATCTCCTTCAAATAGCTCTCCTCACTGTTCTGATAATGCCATAGCTAAGGAGGCAGGAAGAGTGTAAAGGTCAGAATGGATGGAGCATTTTGGGAGAAAAAAAATCCTCTGAATAAACTGAAGTGGGCTCATACAAGCTCACAGACACTGAAGCAGCAAGCGCAGAGTGTACACTATCTGAACAGGGTCCTCTGCATATAGAATATAGCTTTCAGCTTGGTGTGCTTATGGGCTTTCAGAGAATGTGACAAAGTGGGTCTCTGCTTTTTGTGTCTGCTCTTACCCACTTTCCCTTCTGTGGGTTGCCTTCTGCATTATGATGGTTTTTCTTTTATCTTATATATCTTTTTATCGTGTTTGGTTGCAATCTCTTAGATGTCTTGTCCTTTTCTTTCTTTCTTTATTTCCTTCCTTCCTTCCTTCCTTCCTTCCTTCCTTCCTTCCTTCCTTCCTTTCTTTCTTTTGTTTTTAACATAATATTTCTATTTGTTATTTGGAAATTCTACATCATGCACCCTGATCACACTTACTTCATAGTCCTTCCAGGTTAGCCTCCAAACCCTTGTGACCTCCCACACAAAGAAAAAAAAAGAAATTCCAACTAGTTTTGCCTATATACAGACTGGAGCAGCATCAAACACCCAGTAGCCAACCCCTTAAAAAACAGAGTCCTTTCCCACCTGAACCCTCACCAAAATCCCTCATCTGTTTAGAGCTACACTTGAGTGCCATTATCACCACTTTTGAGAAATCTCTTAGTTTTCTGTATAAGTTGTTATTTGGTGAGGGAGGAGGGGTAGGTGGTGGTGTAGGGGTTGTCACTGATGACTACAATGTCCCATTTTTTTCAACTCTGGGTATGCATTCAGTGACATGTCCATATGTGCAACTCAGGTGTCTCTCCCATACAGAGCTGGATTCTACACAGTGGTCCAGAATTGGAGTTTGTTTTTTTTTCTGTGATCTTGTAATGCGATCCAATATGAACATTGTCAACATGCTGTGGTGTCACTTTTAGTTCGCTTATTTATTTGGGATGTTATCAGGGTTTGTCAATAAACTGATAGTTTGGGAAAATATTGGTTTGACTATGTCATCTCTTTCACTCTGATCTGATCCCTATTCTGGTGAAGTTCATAACATATGCAAATGGCATGAACAATTTTTTTAGGTATTCTCTAACAAACAAATACACAGGGGAGTATCTTTCTCTGTTGTTTGTTCATTTGTTTTTTTAATAAATTTTAATTCCATGTGGTTTATGAATTTAATTGTTTTCTTTTTTTCTGTTCTTTTTTTATTGATAAAAGGAGAATAAAGAAAAGAAAAAAAAACAAATTTCCACCTCCTCCCAGCCTCCCATTTCCCTCCCCATCCTCCCACTTTTCTCCCCCTCCTCCCACTCTTCTCCCCCTCCTCCCACCCCTCTCCCCTTCCCCCCACTCCTCTCCCCCTCCCTCTCCAGTCCAAAAAATTGATTATTTTGTCATACAATTTCTCATGCTTAGAGTTTCCCTTCCTTCTACATCTCCCAGCTCCTACCTATATCACCTCCCTTCCAGATCCACTCCTTTGCTGTCTTCCATGACAAGAGACCATGCACATGCCCATGTCCTGTGCTATCTTCAGGAACCCCGTAGAAGTTCAAAATCCATGCTCCAAATAGTTGTAAAGGACACTTAAGCTTCTTTTACAGTAGCCACTCTAAAAACACCTTTCTTTTATTATTATGACTATGGTAGCATCAGAAATCATCCTCACCCGATCCTCCTGACCATTCAGAGACGCGCAGGTGCAAACCACTATGCCCTGTTGTACTGTTGTACTCCACTGCTCATGTGAATGCTAACTCTCAAGTGCTTCCCTCCCTTCACAGCTTTCAGTGTATGACAGACAATTAACTGTGATTAGGAATGTTACCTCTGTAACATTACGACATCCCTCCACCAGAACAAATGTTCAGTTTTCTTTGGTCACTTCCTTTACTCCCTTGTAGCAATAAACTGAAATACTGCCTGGGCTTTGAAATGTTAGTGTTCACCTGGAAAAGAATTGAGGAAAAGTGACGGGAGGAACTGAAGGAACAAGGGGAGGGGCCCTGTGCAGCCAATACAACACAGGGCAGGGCAAAGGAAGCCCGGTCCTTTTCTGATTTCTTTTTGATTCTTCAGAGTCAAACATGTGAGATCTATAGGACAATGTTCTAATCTCAATATATTTGCAATGCCTATGGCTAAAAACACAATCTCAACTTATGAAAGATACAACAGGGCCCAGAGGGAGCTGACCTTGGTTGCTGCATTGTCTTGCTGACCATTCCTCAGGTGGATGCGACAGGTATCTTTGGCTTTCTCTCCTCTGAGTCAGACCTGCTGCTGCATTGGCTTGGCTCACCACACTCCCAGTTTATGCCCAGTCCATGCTAGTGAGCCAGCCCAACCCTGAAATCATGCATGCATGCCTGTTTGCCATGCATCAGGGTATAGAAATTCTCTTCTTAACTCAATGACATGAGGCAGATGGCTATTAGATTTGAAGTTTCTTATAGCTTGTATGGAAAAGGAAAGTCTTCCTAAACTCCCTACATAAGTTGTTTAGAAACAAATTCAATATGTTTTAGTAGGTCATACAGCCTATATAATCTTAATTTATATTCCCCTTTAGATCACTATATACAGTAGGGAAAGTCTTCTTAGGAAAAAATGTAGCTCCCTAGAGAAGGTACAAAAAGTCTAAACACTTGGAGCTCTGGCAAGAGAAATCACTGATGTTTAAAAGATGCTATATTAAAAGCATTCTACATTAATCAGTTTGTACATGAATATTTTATGTTTATTTTATTTTTCTTTCTTCTTAAATTTCCAAGTGTGTTCAGGTAACGTGCAACCCTTACAATGATAATAATAATTGCTTCAAAGTGTTGGGATATCATTCACTGATTAGGTTTATTTGCTCATGTTTTCAAAGGTACTTTCTATTATGTGGATTATTTATTTATTTATTTATTTATTTATTTATTTATTTATTTATTTATTAGGTGGGGTCTTGTGAGCTTGCTGGACTGGGAAGTCCATTTGTCTAGTAGAGTAAGTTTAAACTCACAGAGATCCACCAGAGTCTCTGTCTTGAGAAGTGGAAATAAGGGCGTGTGTCACCATGATTAGCTAGATATTTTTTAATAATGTCCATATGTATTTTTGCATCATCCCCTGTGCGGTTGTGTGTGCTTATGTGACCTTATAAACATACATGTAGAGGTATGAATGTCGAGCAGCACCTTTGTTGGCCTCCAGATCTAGAGTTACATGTAGTTATGACATTCCTGACACAGGAGCTGGGAGCTGGACTCCAGCCCTCTTGCAGAGCAATATTTGCTGTTAACAGTTAAACCATCTCTCCAGCTCTGCTATTCACGTTTATGCCTTGGTAAGTTAGATCCCTACTGAACATTCAAACAAACAAATGAACAAAAATCTAAATAAACTCTTAAATTTTATATATGTGTACTTTACATTCTTGCAATAAATGTAACTGTGATGTTGATATAATAATACCCCTGTCTGCAGGCTAAAGACAACATGTGAACTGGAAATACATATTAATTTGATAAATGTACTTCAGAATTTGAAAATCCACAGTGTACAATCTAACATTATGAAAGGGACATATCTGCAAAATTGAAAATAGGACTTTAAAAGGAAATTTATGTTTCCCCTTAATAATTTTGAATATACCAAAGAGATTTAGGGTACGCTATTGGAATTATAGTCCCCAACAAGGTTTACCTGTCCAGTTTGGAGAGGAAGAAGAAAAAACATACAGGAAATTTTTCAGGGAATCTTTCATTGCTGATAGATAGGGTAAAAAATTCCTTAGTCTGCTTTATTCATCTCCCCCTTTTCTACCTAATACTTGCAGGGAGAGAGCCTCTAAGAACCCCATCATGCTGTGTCTGTGGACATAGGAGAAGGGGAGAGAAAGAATAGCTACCACAGCAGCCAAGTGAAGAAGAGCTGCCATTCCCCTAGGCCAGAGGTGAACAAGCTCTTACAATCTACACTTACAGCAGGAGGGTAGCTGTCTCAGCTCCTGTGCTTGCATGCCAGGCTCCCTATCTAATGACAGCACTATCAGGAGCTGTCCCAATGTGCTGGAATTTGCTGCAGGGTAAGAATGAGCAGATAAGGATGCTCCTATCTCAACTTGTGCAGTACTGTGAAGAGGGGATGAAACCTGCTGTCCTCCTGCAGCTAGAGCCAGATTTTTGAAAACTTTAAAAAATGCTGAAGAAATAATTTTGAAATCTTGCAATCTCAATATAGTTTTCAAATATTGATTCCTAACATGAGATAAAGGAAACTACCGTGCAGTAGAAATGTCTTTGTCAAAATTAAAATCTCAGTACAATTCTTTACAAAAGATAAAAGAACAATACTCAACTTCATATAGAAAAGCAAAAACCCAGGATAGTTAAAACAATCCTGCACATAATAAGAGCTTCCAGAGATATCACCATCGCTGATTTCAAGCCCTGCTACAGAGCTATAGTAAGAAAAATTGCATGAGATTAGTATAAAAAGGATAGGTGAATAAGTGGAATGAATTCAAAGATTGAGATGTAAACCTACAATCTATGGAGCCTGAGTTTTGGCAAAGAACTTAAACTTATACAATGGAAAAAACAAAGCATCTTAAATAAATGATGCTGGTCTAACTGGATGTAATCATGTAGAAGAATGCTAATAGGCCCATATCTTTGTCTCTGCACAAAACTCAAGTTAATGTGGAACAAAGGGCTCAACATAAATCCAGATACATTAAATCTGATAAAAGAAAAAGTTGGAGATACTCTCAAACACATTTGCACCAGAGACATATTCCAATAGCATAGGTCATAAGACAGATAATTGATAAATGAGGCCTCATAAAATTAAAAAGTTTCTGTAATGCAAAGACACCATCAATAGGACAAAATACCAGCATACATAATATGGAAAGATTGTCACGAACTGTACATCTGATAGATACCTGATTTCCAAAATTAATGAAGAACTCAAGAACCTAGATATCAACAAGCCAAATAATTCAATTAAAAATGGTGTGCAGTTCTCAATGGAGAATTCTCAACAGAAGAATCTTGAATATCTGAGAAACACTTATGAAGATGTTTGACATCCTTAGCAATAATGGAAATGACAATTCAAATTACTCTGAGATTCCACCTTATACCTGTCAGAATGGCTAATACCAAAAACACAGTGACAGCTCATACTACTGGAGAGGATGTGGAACAAAGCAAACACTCCTCCATGGCTGGTGGTAGTGAAAACTAGCACAGTCGCTTTAAAAGCCAGTGTGACTGTTTCTCAGAAAACTGGGAATCAATATACCACAAGACCCAGCTAGACCATTCTTTGGCATGTAATTAAAGGATACTCAATCATACCACAACAACATCTGCTTAACCATGTTTATAGCAGGTTTATTTGTAATAGAGAATTTGCTTCTGTCTATAGTAGAGATCCACTGTGTTGGATATCCAACAGTGAATGTTGCACAGGGAAGATTTAATCTTTATACTGTGTGAAAGTGTGTGTGTGTGTGTGTGTGTGTGTGCTTTAATAATCTGAATATATGTAAGGCTCAGAGGAGATTTTGTGGAGTTAGTTTTCTACATCCACTTTTATACATGTTCCATGGATCATAATTGCCATGGTTGAACATCAATAACATTAACTGCTGAGTCATGTCATTAGTTTTTAATTCATTTTTAATTTTTTGACTTTTTTATGCATGTTCATATTATATTTTAGTTATTTAAATCCCATTACTTTCTTTATATATATATATCTTCTTCCATCAAAATCCTTATTATAACAAGATTCCCCTTTACATTCATGAAATATATGTATATATATATATATATATATATATATATATATATATGTGTGTGTGTGTGTGTGTGTGTGTGTGTGTGTGTGTGTGTGTGTGTCTGTATGTATATATACTTTTCATAAAATAAATATATACATATTCAGGAACTAGTGAATGTTTAACATGCTGTTATTTTATACTTGTCATTTAAAGTTTTAAATTTAGTTTTTTTTTAGTTTTCTGCATCCACTTCTACAAAACTCTCTGAGCCTTTGGTATAACCATTACATTGTTGATGTACTGACTGGAGTTAGTCACTGTACTTTTCATTTTGAACAACAAAGGAAAACTGTAACAGCCTCTGTATAATGTAAAAAGAAGATTCTATGCTGAGGGCTGAGAGGTATAACTATTAATTATTACATTTCCTAGATGTGGTACTTTGAATAAAATTGGCCTGCATAATGTCATAAACAGTGACACTATTACAAGGTGTGTCCTTGTTGGAGTGGCTATGACCTTGACAGAGTATTGTGTATCAATGTGGGTGTGGACTTTGAGGTTTCTTGAGCCAGAATAGTGTCCAATGATGTGGGATTTCCCTCTGTATGTTGTGATTACCATTGATTAATAAAGAAACTTCTTTGGATGTGTAGCAAGGCAGAACTTAGGTAGGTGGGGAAAACTAAACTGAATGCTGGGGGAAAGAAGGCAGAGTCAAGGAGAAGCCATGGAGCCCTGCTGGAGACAGATGCCAAAACTGTACTCAGTAGGCCAGTGCCTCATGGCAATACATCGATTAATGGAGATGGGTTAAATTAAGATGTAAGAGTCAGCCAATGAGAAACTAGAGCTAATGGCCAAGCAGTGATTTAATTAATATAGTTTCTCTGTGGTTATTTCGTGACTGCACAGCTGGAACGAAACAAGCAGCCTCCTGCAACAGTCCATTGTCTTAGTTGACTTTCATTGCTTGCACAATATAAGAATCTCAGCTACTTCTCCAGCATGGCACCATGCTCCCCACCATGATGATACTGAACTGATCATATGATAAGTAAGCCACCCCAAGTATGTATTTTCCTTAAAAGAGTTGCTGTGGTCATGGTGTGCCTTAACAGCAATAGAAACCCTAACAAAGATCAAAGTTGACACCGGGGACTGGGGTATTTCTGTGAGAAGCCTGCCCATGTTTTTGCTTAGACTAATATGGATTTTGAGAGTTTAGATTAGGAAACAATGGGATGCTTTATGTGTGATTTCACTGGGCAATACTAGGATCATGGAAGACAGTGGTGCTGAATGCAATCTGATGAACTGTGGGGATCAAGAGGTTTCAGAGGAGAAGAAAGTTAGCATGTTCTGGAGATGGGTCTTGTGATTTTTGGTGAAAAACATAGCTTCTTTGTGCCTTTATTTGAAAGCTGAGGCTAAAGTAATGAGTTTTGGATTAATTCCATTGGCAGAGTAACTCTCAAAGACCCTACTACTGACCCTATAGTCTGGTTATTAGTGGAAACTCTAAGTAAGATTTATGATGAAAAGGAGAAAATTGAACAGGGCCAATAAAAATTATTAATTTTAGAAGAAAAAGAGGAGCAAAAAGTGGAATGCAGCTAAATCCTGGGTTCAAGGAGATCATCAGTTTAAGAAATATAATTCTGGGAGCAGTGAACTCAGAATCAAGATTCTAATTACCTAAATTTCCAACTTGTGAAAAGGAACTAAGGAAAAGCTTAGAGCCAGGTGTGGATGGGAACACTTTTAATCCTAGCCCTGGGAAGATAGAGCCTAGTGGATCTCTGAGTTTAAGGCCAGCCTGATCTACAAAGCAAGTTTTAGGAGAACAAAGTCTAGGCAGTGAACAAAACTATGAAAATTAGAGAGTTGGTGAAAATGTAATTGAATGGGGCAGCATTTTTCATCCCTGAAAAGCAACAGAACTTGGATGCTTGGGCACATGGTTCTGGTTTTTGAGTTTAGCATAAATAAAAGAGGTTATGCAGTTTGTGTCCACAATAAAGAAAAATGCTGAGGTTGAACATGGATCAGTCGTTTCTCCAAATGGAGGTCAAGAGATACCGTTTTGTGAATCTGTGACATTGAAACCCGGATTGCCTTGGAGAACACAAGATGTTAGAGATGTCAGAATAATAGGATATCTGTTAAGGATAGCTGCTAAGACAGAATACAACCAGTCCAAGAGAAAGAAGTGTGGTGCAGTCAACAGAACTGAATAAAGATGAAGACATATAGAGGGTTTTGACATCAGACAAGGAGAGTTTGGAGTTTTCCCAGATGAGCTTACAGTGAGCCACCCCAATTAAATGTTTTCCTTATAAGAGTTAACATGGACATGGTTCTTTTTCATAGCAATAGAAAGCCTAACTAAAAAACTGGAGGATTTAAAACAAAATCAAAACACTTATTTTTCTTTTTCACCAAGAAAAAAAATTGAAATTAGGTAAGTGGATTTATAGGACAATTTTCCTTGAGAATATTGATTCGAGCAGCTGGGAAAATTTTCCATCTGCATTTAGACTTACTGAAAGAGAAAGAGAAGTAGAGAGAGAAGATGGAAGATAGAAGCAGTGTTTAACTCTAGAAAAAAACAGGCAGAGAGAGAGCAGGATTGGGGAGAGAGAGAGAGAGAGAGAGAGAGAGAGAGAGAGAGAGAGAGAGAGAGAGAGAGGGAGATACTGAGAAGAGGACTAGAGGCAAGAGGTGAAATTAGCTTTCATTGGTGATCAGGGGGAGATTGAGGGTGGTGAAGGTGGGTGGAACTTGTCTTTTAAAGGGGCAGGGTACACAGGTGACAGAGAGGTGATGTGGGAGTCCCCTCTTTGTGATGTTATCACCATTAATGAATAAAAAACCTACCTTGGTCTGTTGATAGGGCAGAACTTAATTAGGTGATGAAAACCGGACTGAATGATGGGAGAAGGAAGGCAGAGTCGGGGGACACCATGGCCATGATGAACAAGTGGCCTATTTGCAATAGGGAAGGCAAGCAGATTTATAACATTTCCACCTTTCTCTTATACTAAAAAGACAAGGAGATAGGCATGACTGGTTAAGGAGATGGGACTATTTATTTCCTGACTCTTCCTGCTGGTATGTAGACATCAGAATCTTAGGAGACCTGAGAAAACTGGGTGTTGGTCATGTCCTAGGGTAGCTGATAGCTTTGCTCCTATCCAGGATTTGTGATGTGGAACTGTTCAGTGTCCCTTTGACCCAGCAGGATGTTTGCAGAGCAGAGGACAAGTTTAAGTTTAGGAAGAAAAAAATTGCTTTACATCATGATAATTGAAGAGGAGGAGGGTATCTGGACCAGGGAATTGAGATAGGGGTATATCTGACCTGTTTAAGGTGAAAATAGCATGTGTGACCTGTTTAAGGTGAATGTTTCAATTAGAACCCATGGAACTCACAAGAATTCTTTGAGTTTATATAAACATCAGTGTATTTATGCCATAATCACTTTGGCTAATGTTTTTGCCTAATAAAAACAAAGAGAACTTAAAATCTTGACAGGACTATGAAAGCCAGCATAAGGGAGCAACTTGTATTTGTTCTCAGACTTTTATAACTTGCAGGTACACACTTTCAGAACCTGAATTTGTATATCTTAAAAAACGTTTTATTTGGAATATGGTAAGAAGGCATACTGAAATTTGTTTGGTGAGGTTGTCCTTTTAAATTGGCAAAACCTTTCAGCCATCAAATTGCATCAGAGATCTTTGAGAAGGATACAATTTTATTTGATTATTGGATTAAAAATGACAGAGAACAATTGAGGTAGAACTCAATTGACTACCTAGAGCCACTCCTCAGGTTCCTCCATGGTCGTCAAGGGCAGGAGCATCAGGGTTGTATTTGTCTTCTGTTGGTGCAGGGCCTGCAAGGCTTTAGAAGACCTTGTGGATTAGGAAATCTGTAGGAAGACAAGTTTACCTAGTCCTGAGCAGCTAGGCTGTCGATTCTAGTCAGTTTGGTCCACTATCTGGAGATCTTAAGGAGTTTTGATGAAAGGCAGTTCTACCCAGTGGTTAGCACTTTCACTTGATGAAGCCAATTGCAGATAGATCTTGTTCTGTGCCCATATGTCTACTGTACTCTTTGGAGGAAATGGGTTGCTGCTGCTATGAGCCAACCTCTCTCTTTGTTATGTAAATCCTTTTAATAATTAAACATTTAAATGCCATAATCCCCATGATATTTGAGATCTCAAGGGCTGATTATTGGGTATGTATTTAAATCTATGACTATAGTATATAATCGGCCTGGAGATCTGGGTCCAAGCTTGACTGTACTGGTTTTTAACTTAACATGTAAGATTTATCCGAGTCACAACACTAATGAAAGATTTACAGGTGGCATGACCCTGGCAGGTACTCTGGTGGTTGGGAGACCACAGTGAATGGGAGACAGGCAGATATACCTCGTGGAGAGAGATTGGGTATACAGTTTATTTAGTGGCTATCGGGAAGGATAGACGAGTAAGGGGATTATGGATAGAAGATGGAAATAAAGAGAGATAGAAAGAGAGAAAGTTTGACATAATGACACTGACAAGGATTTGTTTTTATGGTCAACCAAACTGTGTTCAGATTCTTGATCCTAAAATTCAAGTTATTAGGAACATAGTAGTAGTAAATTAGTGGAGTCAAAGTTAGTTGTTTTGCTCACTCCAAATCTCAAGATCATGCTCATTCCATTTTCTCATTGTTATTTTTAATGTCACAAGGCATATACTCCTATGATCCTAAATCACAAGCCACAGAAGAGTCTTAAAATAGTGGATAACCTAAGGGTGAAAATGGCATCTCATTAAAAACATGTCTGCAGATTTAGTCACTTGTAGTGAGGAACAGTGGCCTGTGTTCCTGCCACCCAGCTCCCAGCCACCTGGCTTGCTTTGCCCCAAAATATCCACACACAAATTGTATTCTTTTTTTTTTAATTTATTTATTTATTTAAGGATTTCTGCCTCCTCCCTGCCACCGCCACTTCTTGGCCCATTATATCTAGCCTCTTCTTGGCTAACTCTCATATCTTGCTTAACTCATATTTAGTGCGCTTACCAGGAAGATTCTAGCCTATGTCCATCCTGGGTCGAAGCTTCATCGCGTCTGCCCTGGAGAGGAGAGGCATGGCATCTGCTTCACTTCCTCTTCCTCCCAGCATTCTGTTCTGTTTACTCCACCCACCTATGTTCTAACCTATCAGGCCAAGCAGTTTCTTTATTAATTAACCAATGAAAGCAACAGATTGATATATGACACTCCCACATTAGTCACTGTGTATGTCTTCCATGTTATGACACAAAGAAAGAAAATCCATAATGACTGCTGGCAATAGCATTATGAATGATTGACAAATTAACACATGAATTCATATGGGACTATATGAATCTACCACACACAAAACTGTACTGAGAAAAGTATTTTTATAGAACACTATTTCAAAATTGATCTCATCATGACCACGTCAGAAATTTGGGGTAATTGAATAAAGATTATATAAAAAAATGTGCTGTTTCAAGCAAAGATTTAAAAAACATGTCATCTTATTTTGAAAAATTGGCAAGGCAGTGAATTATAAAAGATTCTTTTTCTTTCCTTACAGCCATATCATGGAGAATTTGATGTCCACATATAAATTTATTTCTCATCTCATAGTGATATTTCAATTGATTTAAGGGTTCATAATCTAGGTGATGATGATGATGATTTTGATGATAAGAAGATGAAGTTAAAATATAAAAATTAACGAAGTATTCTGTAAGTTCTACTTCAGATCCAAACCAGAAAATACTCTAAATGATTAATACTATGATTAAAGCTCATGAAATTTTCGAAATAGAGGGGAAAACTCTCAAAATGCCCAAAGGACCTAGTTCTGTTGACATTGAAGCAAATATGAAAGTATTGAAAGGTCCATAACCTCACAAAACCCCCCACTTTGGCAGCCATGACTGATTACAGAAAAGACACAGCAAGCTGTAAGGCCCTGATTCAGAAGGATGTGCTGAGTCTCTGACCTTACCTTAACCACTGGGGAGAAACTGTCACATAACCCTATTATGAGGCCCTGGCCTTTTCTTGTTTTTCCCTAATACTGGGAACAAACTGCCAGACATCCTCATTATGGTAAGGAACCAATCAGAAGTCACAGATGTTAGCTGCTGGGCTCTGGGAGTTCTTTCCTGATAATGGTCAAATGCAGCAGCAGTAACTGCCCCAGGAATGGCATTCAGTTATCACAACTTTTCTACAGCTGTAACTGACCAATTATTTCATGACAGCTTCCCTAGCCCAATCCTGAGACTATTACTATGCCACTCCAAGACCTCCAGAGGCACACCCTGGCTCTACCTCTAATGAAGGCCCCACCCCACTGCAGCTAGGAAGTCTCTTTTACTCTACTGGCTCTGTGGATAGATAGAGAACCAAAGTTAAGTGGTAGTTCAAAAGACTCTTTGCTTTAGCATCGAATATGGTCTCCTGGTATTTTCAGGGTTACATACTCTAGGCATGAGTAAGTTGTTTTCTTACCAAGGAAGACATGTCAAAATTTATATGGAGAATTAATTCTTTTTTTTTTTTTTTGGTTTTTCGAGACAGGGTTTCTCTGTGGCTTTGGAGCCTGTCCTGGAACTAGCTCTGTAGACCAGGCTGGTCTCGAACTCACAGAGATCTGCCTGCCTCTGCCTCCCGAGTGCTGGGATTAAAGGCGTGCGCCACCACCGCCCGGCTGGAGAATTAATTCTGCTTGTATGAAAAGAATCTATTCAAGATCTATGTTTCCCTTGTTTAGAGCTTTTATTGTTTTTGTAGAAATTTTGCTTTCCTTCCCCAGAACCAATATTGTGGCATAAAACATTCTGTAATTCTGTTACAGAGGTCTTAACACCCCCATCCTAATTCCATGGGCACCAGGCCCACATGTAGTGCAAAATCATACACTCAAGCAAAACACTTACATGCATAAGATGAATAAATTCGTCTAAAACTGATTTTAGAAATCAATGCTCATCAGGTAGAAACACCTTTTCTTCTTTTATTTCTTCAACAGTGGATAACCATTGTTCTTCCTATACTAAAAAATGGTAGCATTCCCTATCTGTTCTTGGTAAATCTTTCTAGTTTTCATAGCCAAGAATGTGGTCTCTAAAATTCATGCATTGTTCTTAAAAGCAGAGCAGCTCTACCCTTTGACATACATATATATATATATGTATGTCAAAGCAATAGCTATATATATATATATATATATATATATATATATATATATATATATAACATTCAGTAATAACTTGGCCAGATATGAAATACTGAGAAATACATGAGTAAGTAAACTCTGTATATCAATAAAGTAAAAAATACAGCGCTTGCCGGGCAGTGGTGGCGCACGCCTTTAATCCCAGCACTCAGGAGGCAGGCGGATCTCTGTGAGTTCGAGACCAGCCTGGTCTACAGAGCTAGTTCCAGGAAAGGCTCCAAAGCCACAGAGAAACCCTGTCTCGAAAAAAAACAAACAAAAAAATACAGCGCTCATAGAAGAACACACAATGATACACTGAAATATTAGCATATCTATGAGGAGAAAGCACCAGACATCCAATGTGGGGACTGCTCTGGCTGTCCAGAGGTAAGAATCATAGGCAAAAGAAAGTGTTTCTATCACTGTTTTCCCCCTATATTTGATTTTGCCATCGTTACTTTATTTTCATCCCATAAAGATAGCACAGTTCACATGGGTAACCATGGAAGAATTTATAAACAACTGATAGTTGAGACAATCAGGGTAGCAGGTCTTAGTGATTTGTTTGTTAACATCTGCCATTTCATTTTGCCTTCTCCAATTCCATTGCAACTTTTTCTTAGTATATCAGATATTTAAGGTAAAACAAAAGCTATTAAAATATATGAGTCATTACTTTTTGGTTACACATTCTACCATCTGTTTTGCACATTTAATTTTCTACAAGATTAAGTATTAACTTGGTTCTTCATGAATGCTTTAGCTTTGGTCTTATAAACCATAGAGCATGTGAAGAGAAAAAATATTTATGAGAATAAACCACATACTTGATGATCAAGAATAAATATGGCACCATAAGATCATTTGAGTGAATTTCATGGACAACTCTGAACTACATATTTGCCTTTGTTAATATACTTTTGTTTCTCTATTTTGTAAATAAAGTCAGTACAGATTAATGCTATTCATGTGAGTGTTATCATTCACAATTTGTGTAAGAAATGGCAGGAAAAGATGACATGGGCAAATATTCTTTTCTTCTTTATAAGGATGAATGAATAGAATTCCTTTACTTCAGGAATTCTCTATTACAATTCTCATTGAAATGAACCTTTAAAACTGCTGATTACACTGAACACTAAATTTTTCATTTCCTACCTGGAGTCGGAAGTCCTTCTGTATATGTGTTGCTTTTATTTGTCAGTGAATAAAGGCTCCATGATGACCTCTGATAAGACAGAGTAGAGCAAGACAGGAAAACTAAATGGAATGCTTAGAAAATGAAGGTGGAGTCAGTGAGAGGCCAATAAGCCACCCTGGAGACAGATGCACTGGATTCTTACCGATAAACTATGTAGCTCGTGGTAAAAGATAAAATATTAGAATTGGGGTTATCTGAGATATAAGAACTGTCAAGGAATACATTTAATAAATTGGACAAGCAGTGTTGTAATGATATAGTTTCTGTGTATTTGGGGGGCTGGGCAGGGCAGCTGGGAAACAAATGAACAGGCTATGACTACAGCCATGATCTTTTCTTATCCCTTTTTTTTCTATCTTTCTTTTTATTATTTTAGCTTCTCAAGACAGGGTTTCTCTGTGTAACCGGTGTAGTTGTCCTGGAACTCACTTTGTAGACCAGGTTGTCCTTGAAACCACAAAAATATCCTTCTGCATCTGCCTCCCAAGAACTGGGATTAAAGTTGTGTGGTGTGTGCCACCTCATCTGCTCTTTCCTTCTTTTCATGTGTTTAAAAAAAACCTTTTCTTAAGCTCCTTCATTTCATTGGATGGTAGTTGGAACTGTGAGTACAGGAGTCACTGATTACCCAGTGTTAACTGCCCATGGGATTCTGAAATGTAGGAGAGACCTGAAGTTCTACCAGAATTTTCTAATTGATTTTCAATCACTATTATCTTTATATTGTGCATAATCAAAATATTTAAAAGAAGTTTGTATTTTCTCAATAAGTGAATGATTAAACTGGAATAATAAAGCTTCTTGATTACACATATCTAAATAAAAACATATTCTGAGTTGAGTTTAAAGAGTGGACAAAAAGTCAGTTATTTTGTTCACTCCAAATCTCAAGATCAAATTTCTTTTGTTTTCTCATTGTCACTTTTTTACTTTTTATTTTTTATTACTTTATAAAAAAATACCAATAAAAATTTCCACTTCCTTTCTTCCTCCCACTTCCCTTCCACTCCCCCACACACCTTTCCCCCCTCTCCTTCCAGTCCTGAGAGAGAGCAAGGTACCCTGCCTTATGGGAAGTCCAAGGACCTCCCCCCTATATCCAGGCTTAGGAAGGTATGCATCCAAATAGAATAGCATCCCCAAAAGACAGTACATGCAGTAGAGACAAATCCCAGTGCCATTATTATTGGCTTCTCAGTCTGCTCCAATTGTCAGCCACATTCAGAGGGTCCATTTTAATCCCATGTTCATTCAGTCCCAGTCCAGCTGGATTTGGTGAGCTCCCATTAGCTCAGGCACACTGCCTCAGTGGGTGGACAAACCCCTAATAGTCCTGACTTCCTTGCTCATATTCTCCTTCCTTCTGCTCTTCAACTAACTAGATTTTGGGAGTTCAGGCCAGTGCTCCCATGTGGGTCTCTGTCTCTATCTCCATCCATCTCTGGAAAAGGTTCTATGGTGATATTCAAGATAGTCATCAGTCTGAATACAGGACAATGCCAGTTCAGGCACCCTATCCTCCACTGCCCAGGGTCCTAGCTGGGGTCATCCCCATGGACTCCTGGGAACCCCTCCAGAGCCAAGCATCTTACCAAAATGGCTCCCTCAATTAAGATATCTTCTTCCCTGCTCCCATATATGTCCTTCCTCCATCTCAACCATCCCACTCCCCCAAGTTCTCCCCAACCCTCCCATTCTCCCCTCTTTCTCCCCTTCTCCCCTTTCCACACCCCAATTTCCAGGAGGATCTATATATGTTTTTTGGGGGGGTTCACCTTATTACTTAGCTTCTCTAGGATCACAGAATATAGGCACAATGCCCTTTGTTTATTATTATAATCCAGTAGTGAGTGAGTAAATATCATATTCATATTTTTGGTTCTGGGTTATCTCACTCAGGATAGTGTTTTCCACATGGTCACTTTTTAAAAATCTGTTTTTATTTAGCTATGTATTTTTCTACTCTCCTTCCTTCTCCCCCACCTGTGTACCCTCTCCATGAGTTCCATGTTCCCAATTTCCTCGGTAGATCTTTTCTTTATCTTCGTCCCATGTAGCTTGGATCCATGTATGTCTCTCTTAGGGTCTGCTTTGTTCTCCACTTTCTCTGTCATTGTAAATTACGCAGGATTTTTTTTTTTGCTTCAAGTTTAAAAGCTATTTTTGAGGAGGAGGAAAGTTGACCTTCAACATGGCAGCCGTGGTACTGGTGGTGGCTACAGCGATGGTCTGACCGGGACGGATAGAGTTGGAATGGGGGTTGTTCGCTCTCCCTAGGGACAGCGGGAGCCAGGTGGGGACTGAGCCTGGGAGGCCGGGAAGAGCAAGAACCTTTCAGCTTTCTGGACAGCAGCGACATTCAGGTTCTAAATGGCTTCTAAGAAGTTGGGTACAGATTTTCATGGGACTTTCAGTTACCTTGATGATGTCCCATTCAAAATAGGAGACAAATTCTAAACACCAGCTAATGTTGGTCTACCTATTGGCTTGCCTGATTGCTTACAGGTTATCAAAGAGGAGCAGGTCACCCCTCTAAATTTCTCAGTGTTACAAGTGCCCAATAGGCCCAGCTGTCCTCACGCCTATTTGGAACTGCAGGCACTTTCTCCAAGTGATAGTGTGTAGAGACAGTAGTCAACATGGGCTACTCATATGATTGTGTCCTGAGAGCCATGAAGAAGAAAGGAGAGAATATTGAGCAGATTCTCTGCTATCTCTTTGCACACAGACAGCTTTGTGAGAAGGGCTTTGACCCTCTTTTAGCGGAGGAGGCTCTGGAAATGCACCAGTGTTCAGAAGAGAAGATGATGAAATTTCTTCAGTTGATGAGCAAGTTTAAGGAAATGGGCTTTGAACTGAAAGACATTAAAAAAGTTTTGCTATTACACAACAACAACCAGGACAATGCTTTGGAAGACCTCATGGCCCGGGCTGGAGCCAGCTGAGACCAGGCCCTGCCATGGCCCTGCCACAGCACCACCATCTTCCAAGAGGCCCTGAACAGCTCACTTGTGGGCAAGAAGGGACATGCTTGTAGAGTTTCTTTGGGGATTAGGTCAAACGTGGAGATGACATTTGCTGGTCTCTGTGAGCCCAGGCCCGAGCTGGGGGAAAGTAGGAAGACTTGGGCATATAAATGCCCTGCTGGCTCCTTCAATATTAAACATATCTGTATTTTGAGAAGTGTCCTTCCCACATTGGCCTGTCAGAAAGAACACTTGGATCTTTCTGGGGTCTCTTATTTCCTCAGCCAAAACCTGTCCTGCCTCCCAAGAGGAGTGGGAAGAAGAGGAGGGGCATACTGCTGTTTGGGGTCCAGATGCTTTCCTCTCTGCCACACCACAGGCAGACTGAACTCCAACCAAAGTCGAATAAAAGAGAGAGGTTCTTCCAGGGGCCCACCTTCCCCAGCAGTCCTTAGTGTTACACTGGTTCTGGAATGTCTCTGCAGTACAAAAGATGCACTTTTCCTCATGGGACAAAGTCTTCTGCTAGGCAGTTCCCATGTGTCCCTGTCCTGACTGTTTCTTGTGGATTAGACGCAATCCTCTACTGCCCAGGGCATTGGAGCCCCTGTGCTAGGAAGCTGTTGGCAGTTTGAGTAATCATTGACCCCTTCTCTGCTCACTGAGAAAACAGGCCACGACTAGTCACTCAGCACTAACCCCAGTTCTTAAACAGCCTCCTCCAGCCCTGCTTTAGGACGACACAATGAGTAAGACCTAGGCATAGAAACCACTCTTGGGTTTGTTTGTATTATGTTCTACACCATTAAAGATAAAATACAGTCTTTACTCTAAAATAATTTGCTAATGATTTTGATTCTTCAGAGCACTACTAATAAAAACCTAAAAGGTAAAAAAAGCTATTTTTGAGTAAGTAATCACACCATTACTTTTAATGTGATAAGCAACAAAGGAAAACCATTATTAGAATATTTGTGGGAATATTCGCAATCACTCATATACACATTCACACACTCATGTATGCATGCACCCACATTGAAGGACAAGAAGATATAAAATATCTCAAATGGGTCTTCTAAGACAGTTCAAGAAGCAAGAGGACTGGGCTTTAAGAACTTCTCTTCTACTGAACTGAATGCAATTTCAAGGACTCAAATGATAGAAACAGAGAACTATGAAGCTAAAGTCTTTTTTTCTCTTTTCCATACATGCCAGGAAGCACACATGTATGTATTCCATGTAAGTCACCCCCCAAAATAAACAACTGAATAAATGAATGAATACGTATTCAGAAAATTAAAAGTATATAAAATGGGTAAACATGGTAATTACTGTTACTCAAAAATGAGTGTTTTCACATTGCTATTTAAGTATCTAAATATTTTGGATATACTAGGTGATTTCTAAAATTTGCTGACTGAACCTTGTTAAGTATGGTAATGCACACAGAATATCTGATTATCAAGATCCTGATATCTTTGCTGATGGTGATGTCATGTCTCTTGCCACTCTTTTTCAGTATTGATACATGAATAAAAAGTAACACAGAAGCCCATCTGTCATGTTGTCCTGTGTTTCTGTTCTGAAGAGTAGGTAATTCTTAGCTCCTTCAAGATTCTATTCTTTGGAAGTTGGTACCTTCACCTCACAGAAGACTAGATGGTCAAGGACATGATCCCCTTAGACTTAAAACTTTTTTCTTTTTTGCTTTGGAATTAAAGGCACGGATCTTTATAACATTAAAGCTATAACGATGACAACAGGTATCATCTGTTCTAAAGAATGACTGATTTAGGGGATGGAGCAAAAGAAGAATTACATATTGTTGACACGAGAGTTCCCTCTGTGTGCTGTGATTACCATTAATAAATAAAAAAACTGCATTGGACCTATACTAATGCAAAACTTGGGTAGGTAGGAAAAGCTATTGTGGATGCTGGGAAAAAGAAGGGCAGAGTCAGAGAGAAACCATGGAGCTGTCTGAGATAGATGCTGGGAAGTTTAGCCGGTACACCATTGCCACATGGTGAGACACAGATTAATGTAGATGTGTGAAAAAATATATGAGTTAGCCACTAATAATCGAGAGCTAATGAGCCAAGCAGTGATTCAATTAATATGGTTTCTGTGTAAATATTTTGGGACTAGACTATATGGGCAACTGTGAACCAACGAGCGGCTAGCTCCTTCTCCTAAATATTGTATAGGTCCAGAAAAGGAATTCTGAACAAAATCAAATTACAGAAACATTTCCAAAAACCAAAATGGCTGTACATTCAATTTTCCCTTTGAACTTTTGACAGGATATTATATTCTTTTTCAGGGCCTGTGTGAAGGAGTGGAAAGCATCTAGTAGCTGAAGAAAAGGCAGAAACTGTAGACTAATGCGTGGAATGTTAAAATGCTTAGATATATTTGGAAAGAACTATGTCCCAGAAGGGGACGGTAAAACTAGGTGATGATTATGATGATTATGACGATGATGACGAGAAAATGAAGTTAAGAAAATGTGAACTAATGAAGAACGCTGTAAGTGCTAATCCAGGATCAAACCAGAAAATAAAAACTATTAGCACTGTTATTAATAGCTCAAGAAAGTTAAAAATCAGAGGGGGAAAAACCTCCCAAAATGCCCAATGGACCTAGTTCTGTTGGCATTGAAGTAAAAATGAAAGAACTGAAAGACCTAGACTCTCAACCAGCCCCCTGGTTTGGCAGCCATGAAGACCTATAGAAAAGACATAGCAAGATGTATGTATTCATCACCCCTGACTCAGTAGAATCTGCTGAGCCCCAAACCTTGCCCTAATTACCAGGGAAAAACTGCCAGATAGCTTACATCTGAGGCCCAGACCCTGCCTGGTTTGCCTTAATAACTGGGAAGAAACTGCCCGACATTGTCCATATGGTGAGGAACCAATCAGAAGTCACAGAAGTTAGCTGACAGGCTTGGGACTTAATTTACTGATAATGGTGGAATCCAGAAACAGCAGTAAAAGCCCAAGGATTTGTTCCAGGTAGAGCAATCATTCTGCAGCTGCAACTGACCAATTAACTCAGGACAGGTTCCCCCAGCCCAATCCTGAGACTGTTACTATGCAACTTCCAAAGCACCAGAGGCACCCCTTGGCTGTACCCATAATAAATGCCCCACCCCACTGCAGCTAGAGGGCCCCTCCTACTCCATCCAATCTTTTGGATGGATAGAGAACCCATGTTAACTTGTAATTCAAAAGACTCTTTGCTTTTGTGTTGGATCTGTTCCTTTATTTCTTCAAAAGTGGATAACTAGTTGTCCTAACTATACTACAAAATGGTAGCATTACCTACTTGTGTTTGGTAAATCTGCCAAGTATTCATCACCAAGAATGTGGTCTCTTAAATTTCTCCTCTGTTTTTAAAAGTTGAGCTCCAACCTTCAACCTTTACCTATTTTGTATATATAATATACAAATATATATAATGCTAGTAAACACACAGTAATAACTGGTCATATATGAAAATATTGACAAATGTTCAAGTAAATCAATTTCATATTTTAATAAAGTAAAAAGAATAGAGCATTCATAGAAGAACACACAATGATGATACACTGCAATATACCAGGTCTAAGAGGAGAAAGCACCAGACATCTAATGTGGGGGCTGCTCTGGCTGTCCAGTGGTAGGAATCATAGGCACAGAAAGAGTTCCCATCACTATTTTTCCCCTATCTTTCTTTGTTACCATCATTAGCTTATTTTATACCAGAAAGATAGGGTAGTTTTCATAAATTACCATGGAAGAATTTACATACACACGTAAATCAATCAGGGTAGCAGGTTTTAGTGATATGCTTGTTAACTTCTGCCATTTTCTTTTGCCTTCTCCAATACATTGTGACATTTCCTTCCTATATCAGATATTTGTGGTAAAAAAAAAGCTCTTAAAATATTATGAGTCATTACTTTGGGTTACACATTCTACTATCTGCTTTGCATGGTTAAGGTTCTACATGATTAAGTATTAACTTGTTTCTTCAATGCCTAAATTGTCAAATAACAATTTAAAGAAAATCGTTAAGGCTTTCTGTAACTAATCCATTCAGATGCTATTTATCATTGTTTCCTAATCTGGCTCGTAAAGACCAATGGCACACATTAATTGAACTACTTACCAAGCAACCCTTTGTAACTAAAAACATGTCAAACTCCAAATGGCAATGTTTAGTTCATACATATTTAAGGTATGAAAAAAATGCAAACCATTTCAATTGACAAAATGGAAGAAGCAACTAGGAGTGAAGAGTCATAAATCTTACAAAAGAATACATTATCTTCAGTCAGTGTATGCAGCTCTGATACTTCCATAATTGTTTCTAAAAATGGAGCAGAAGTTTTTTAAACTAGGATAATTTTAAAATACTGTTTTAGTAGTAGTGTTTGAGAAAATAGAGACTTTTCTTTTCTTTTTTTTTGGTTTTTCGAGACAGGGTTTTTCTGAGTCTTTGGAGCCTGTCCTGGACCTAGCTCTGTAGACCAGGCTGGTCTCGAACTCACAGAGATCTGCCTGCCTCTGCCTCCCAAGTGCTGGGATTAAAGGCATGCGCCACCATCGCCCGGCGAGACTTTTCATATTGAACCAACAAGTCTTATATTGAACTAGTTTGTTAGAAAATTAGAAAATAAAAGATACAGCTGACAGACAAAAGAAGAATAGAAAGCACAATACAATATCTAAAATGAGTGCATAGTTATTACTCATAATGTTTAAGATTTTGATTAAGACAATATAGATAGATGAAAATTTTTAGTGTTCAAGAGATAGTATACAAAATTATTTCCTTATGCTATAATTCTACAGAAATTAAATAGTGCTTTAGAAACCAAATACTATATTTTTTCAGGGGAAAATATGTAATCAATAACAAATTAAGAAAATATTAAGGAGCAAAAGACCAAAACTTCCAGAAAGAAAATGTAGTGTCCATTACACTACATTTGTGATATGTTGAAAACCTTGGCATTGTATAAGCCTGTGGGAATTACCAGAAACTTTTTTAAAGCAACTCCAGATGAGACAAAAGAAAACAGAGGGAGATGGTCATGACGACGCTTCTCATCATGCAATCAAAGTAGAAAACCAAAGATGGAGCCTTCTCTTACCTTTTACATCCTTTCCACAAGGACCCAGAATCTTCATCTTCTTAGGCAGATGGCAGAAATATTGAAAATGTTGCTTCCCACTTCTGCTTGTCTAGTAAAATTGCTTTCACCACGGTGTTCAGATGCCAAACAACACATGGAGACTCAATGACTATTCAGACTACTCTATGACGTCATGACACTTAAAAGCCCATGAAAGCATTAATTTAAGAGACCTTTTTTGTCTTGTGAATCATAGCACAACTGAATAGAAACATTATTTATGGGAATATACCACATGCTTGATGATCAAGAATAAATACGGCAGCACAAGTCATCTGAATAAATTTCATGGGAAACTCTGAACTACATATAATTTTTGTTAATATACTTTTGTTCTTCCCTACTGTAAATAAATAAATACAGCATAATAGTAATCATTTGAGTGTAAGTGTTCAGACCACGTGTAAGAAATGGCAAGAAAAGATGTCACAGGCAAGTGTTCCTTTTTGTTTATAAGGAAGAATGAATTGGATCCCTCTAGACCAGGAAATTTTTATTGCATTTCATATTGAAATAAAAATTTTTAATTTCTGATCTACTGAACACATAATTTTTTTCATTAGGCAGCATCTTTTTTTTTCATCACTTTTGAATGACCTTTCCTTAAGCTCCTGCCTTTATTGGATGGTAAGTGACATTGTGTGCACAGGGGTCACTGATTCTCCAAAGCAAAATGGACCCTGGGAATCTGAAACGTGGAAGAGGCTTGATGTTCTCCCAGAATTACCTAGTTTGTTTTCAATCATTATACCTTCATCTTATGTAGAATCAAAGGATTTAATGTAAACTTGCATTTTCTCAATAAGTGATGGTTTAAGAGTGGAAGGATGAGGTGGTTCCTTGAATTACTCACATTTAAATAAACATTTACATATTCTGATTAGAATAGTAAGGAGTAGCATAAAAGTCAGTTGTTTTGCTCACCCTCTCCCCCCACACTTTGGCAGCCATGACTGCCTACAGAGAAGACACAGCAAGATGTGTGGCCCTGTCTCAGTAGGATGTGTTGAGTCCCTGACATTACCCTAATCAGTGGGGATAAACTGTCACATAGCCTCTATCCTGAGGCCCTGACCTTTTCTTATCTTTTCATAAATCTGGGAAGAAACTGCCAGACCTCCTCCATATGGTAAGGAACCAATCAGAAGATACAGAAGTTAGCTGGTAGGCTTTGGATATACTTTCCTGATAATGGTCAACTGTAGCAGCAGCAGTAACAGCCCCAGGAATGGCACTCAGTTATAGCAACCTTTCTACAGCTGAAACTGACCAATTATCTCATGACAAATTCCTTAAGCCCAATTCTGAGACTGTTACTATGCAACTTTCAGACCCCCAGATGCATCCCCTAGCTTTACCTCTAATAAATGCTCCACCCAACAGCAGCTAGAGAGTCTGTTCTACATCTCCTGCACTTTTAGATGGATAGAGAACCCAAGTTAACTTGTAATTCAAAAGACTCTTTGCTTTTGCATTGGATCTGGTTTGCTGATGGTTTCTTCGGTTCTAGAATCTAGGCACAAAAGTTGAATGAACAGAAATCTATTCAAGATCTATTATTTAATGGAATTTGGTATATTGAGATATAAGATATATAAGAACTGGCTAGCAATACACTTAAGTTATTGGCCAAGCAGGGTTATACAATTTCTTTGTGTCAGCACAGCTGGGAAATAAATGAAAAGGCTTTGGCTACAGCCATCTTCTTTCCTTCCTTCCTTCCTTCCTTCCTTCCTTCCTTCCTTCCTTTCTTTCTTTCTTTCTTTCTTTCTTTCTTTCTTTCTTTCTTCCTTTATTTCTATTTTAGAATCTTGAGACAGGGTTTCTCTGCGTAACCAAAGTGATTGTCCTGGAAATCACTTTGTAGACGAGGTTTGCCTTGAAAACACAAAGATCCTTCTGCCTTTGCCTCTCAAGAACTGAAATTAAAGGTGTGTGTTTTGTGCCAGCACCACCCGGTCTATCCTTTTTTTCCAATATTTTAAATGACCTTTCATTAAACTCCTTCATTGCATTGGATGGTAGGGGGAACTGTGAGCACAGGAGTCACCGATTCCCCAGTGTTAATGGGTCACGGAATTCTGAAATGAGGAAGAGACCTGAAGTTCTACCAGAATTTCCTAATTGATTTTCAATCACAATATCTTTATATCATGCATAATCAAAAGATTTAAAGAAAGCATGTATTTTCTCAATATGTGAAGGACTAGACTGGGAGGATAAGGCTTCTTGATTATACACATCTAAATAAACACTCATGTATTCTGATTTGAGTAGTAAAGAGTGGAGTAAAAGTCAGATGTTTTGGTCACTCCAAATCTCAAAATCAAGCTTACTATGTTTCTTCATTGTCAGTTTTTTTTAAAAGTGTCATTGTCACTGTTTGTTATTGAGCTATATTTTTTCCTAACCCCTTTCCTTCTTCCCCCTCCTCATCTATCCTCTCCCATGATTTCCGTGCTCCCAATTTACTCAGGAGATCTTGTATTTTTCTACTTCCCAAGTAGATTGGATTCATGTATGTCTCTCACATTGTATTTTTTGTTCTCTAGTTTCTCTGGGGTTGTGAACTTAAGGCAGGATTATTTTGTGCTTTTGTCTAAAGCCACTTTTGAATGAGACCTCTCATTGTTACTTTTAATGTGATGAGGTGTATATTCCTATGACTCTAAGTCACAGTCCACAGAAGAGCCTTGACAGAGTGATATCCTTAGGTAAAAGAACCATCTCATTTCATAGATGACTGTAGATACAGTAACTGCATAAATCTTCCATGTTATGACACAAAGAAAGAAATCCATTATGATTGTGGGCAATAGCATTAGGAATGATTGAAAAAAATTAACACAGAAATTTATATGGGACCATATGAATCTACAAAGTACAAAGAGTCTTGAGAAAAGGATATCCATTTAACTCTATTTCAATTTTATCTCAACATGAGAATATCAGGAAGTTGTGGTACTTGTATAAAGACTGTATGAATCATGTGACTATTTTGTGTCAAACAAATATTCAAATAACTTGTTAACTTATTTTGAAAGATTGACAAGGCAATGAATTATAAAATATTCTTTTTATATTTACAACTATAGCTTGGAGAATTTGATGTCCACATACAAATTTATTTCTCATCTCACAGTGAAACTTCACAGGACTTTACGTTCATATTCTAGGTAATGATTATGATGATGAGAAAATGAAGTTAACAAGATAAAAATTAATGAAGTAGTCTGTAAGTGCTACTCCAGGTTAAAACCAGAAAAAAACTATAAGTGATTAAAAATGTGATTAATAGCTCATGCAACTGACAAAATAGAGGGGAAAAACTCTCAAAATACCCAAAGGACCTAGTTATGTTGACATTAAAGTAGATATGAAAGTATTGAAAGGCTCACACCCTCACCAAGCCTTCCACTTTGGCATCCATGACTGCCTACCAAAAAGACTTTTTAAAAAAAAGACATCAGCAAGATATAAGGCTCTGACTTAGTAGGATGTGCAGAGTCTCTGACTTTACCCTAATCACTGGGGAGAAACTGTCACGTAGCCTTTATCCTGAGGCCCTGACCTTTTTTGTTTTTACGTAGTACTAGGAAGACACTGCCAGACATCCTTCATATGGTAAGGAACCAATCAGAAGTCAGAGAAGTTAGCTGGCGGCTCTAGATGTACTTTCCTGATAATGGTCTAATGCAGCAGTAACAGTCCCAGGGATTTCTTCCATTTACAGTAACCTTTCTACAGCTGTAACTGACCAATTAACTCATGAAAGATTCCCCCAGCCCAATTCTGAGACTGTTAGTATGCAACTTCCAGACCACCAGATGTACCCCTGGCTCCACCTCTAAGATGACCCACACCATTGAAGCTAGGGAGTCTGCTCTACTCCACCCAATTTTTTGATGGATAGAGAAACCAAGTTAAATTGTAATTCGAAAGAATTTGTTTTTCCATTGGATCTAGTCTGTTTGTGGTTTTGGGGGATTTCAGACTCTATGCATGAGATTATAGACTAAAGTTGTTTTCTAACCAAAGAAGACATGTCACCATTTATGGGAGGAGGGGGAGAAGGGTGGGAGGAGGGGGAGAAGGGTGGGAGGAGGGGGAGGGAAATGGGAGGCTGAGAGGAGGTGGAAACTTGTTTTTTTTCTTCCTTTTCTCAATAAAAAAATAAATAAAAAAGAATAAACTTTTAGTGTATAAAAAAAACCAAAGAATTAATACTGGTTGAATGAACAGGAATCTATTCAAGATCTATGTTTCCCTCATTTAGAGCTTTTATTGTCCTTAAAGAGAACTTGTGTTCATGTCCCAGAGCCAATATTGTGGCATAAAACTTTCTGTAATTCTGTTACAGAAATCTAACACCCATATGAAATTCAATGGGCTCCAGACCCACACACATGTAGTGCAAATCTATACAATCAAGCAAAACATTTATACTGATAAGATAAATAAATCTATTCAAAAATATTTTTGATAACAAAGCTATTCAGGTAGAAATACATTGTCTTCCTTTATTTCTTCAACAGTGGATAAATAGTTGTCCTTACTATAGTACAAAATGGTAGCATTCTCTACCAGTTCTTGGTAAATCTTTCTGGTTTTCATAGCCAAGAATATGGCCTTTGTAATTCCCACATTGTTCTTAAATGTAGGTCTCCACTCTTTGACTATAGATAAGTATTAACACAGTTATGACTGAGTGGTTAATACTATATATGTATTATGTATTTATTAATACTATATATGTATATATATGTATTTATATATGTATATATATGTATTTATTAACCACTCAGTAATAACTGTGGTTAGCTATAAAAAAATTGAGAAATGCATGAGTAAGTCAAGTATGAATTTTAATAAAGTAAAAAAATAGAGCACTCATAGAAGAACTCACAATAATACACTGCAATATAATCATGTTTAAGAGGAGAAAGCACTAGACATTCAATGTGGGTACTACTCTGGCTTTTCAGTGGTAGGAGTCAATAGCACAGAAAGTTTTTCCATCACTGTTTTCCCCCATCTTTGTTTTTTCATCATTAGCTTATTTTATCCCATAAAATAGCAGAGTTCACATGTATAACATGGAAGAAGTCACAGACAAATGATAGCTCAGAAAATCAGGGTAGTAGGTTTTAATAATTTTTTGTTAACTTTTACCATTTCATTTTGCCTTCTGTAATACCATTGCCAATTTTCCTTTCTATATCAGAAATTTGATGTAAAATAAAAGCTGTTAAAATATATGAGTCATAACTTTTTGGTTACACATTCTACATCTGTTTTGCAAATTTAATTTTCTATGAGATAAGTATTTTCTTGGTTTGTCACGATTGCTTTAACTTAAGGAACCTTTTTAGTCTTATGTACCAGAGAGCACCTGAAGAGAAAAAATATTTATGGGAATATACAACATACTTGATGATCAATAATAAATATGGCAGCACAAGATCATCTAAGTGAATTTCACTGACAACTATGAACTATATATTTGCCTTTGTTAACATACTTTTGTTTCTCCATTTTGTAAATAAAGTCAGTACAGCATAATACCATTCATGTAAGTTAGAGCACTCACAGTATATATGTAAGAAATGGCAAGAAAAGGTGACACGGGAAAGTATTACTTCCTTCTCTATAAGGAAGCATAAGTAGGATCCTTCTACTCCAGGAATGACCTATTACAATTCTCATCAAAGTGAACCTTTCAAACTGCTGATCTATACTAAACACATTAAGTTTTTCATTTCCTACCTGGTGTAACAAATTCTTCTGTATATGTGCTGCTTTTCTTGGTTAATGCATAAGGAAACCATGATGAGCTCTGATAGGACAGAGCATCAGAAGGCAGGAAAACTAAATGGAGTGCTTTGAGAAAGAAAGAAGAGTCTGTGAGTAGCCATAAAGCCACTGCAGAAGACAGATGCACTGGAACCTTGCTGATAAACTTTGTACCTCATGGTAAAAGATAAAATAATAGAATTGGGTTTGTTTGAGATAGCAGAGCTGGCTAGCAATACACTTCAGCTATTGTCCAAGCAGTGTTGTTATAATACAGTTTCTGTGTGGTTATTTTGGGTCAGGGCTGCCTCAAAACAAACAAACAAACAAACAGGCTATGGTTACAGTCATCATCTTTCATTTTTTCTTTTTCTTTCTTTTTTTAAATATTTTTAGCTTCTTGAGACAGGATTTCTCTACCTAGCCAGTGTGGCTATCCTGGAACTCACTTGGTAGACCAGGTTGGCCTGGAAAACACAAAAATCCTTCTGCCTCTGCCTCCCAAGAACTGGGATTAAAGTTGTGTGGTGTGTTCCAGCACCACCCCGTCTCTCCTTCTTTTCATATGTTTTAAATGGCCTTTTTAAAACTCCTTCATTTCACTGGATGGTAGGTGGAACTGTGAGCGCAAGAGTCACTGATTCCCCAGCGTTCATGCACAATGGGTTTATGATGTGGGAGAGACCTGAAGTTCTACTGGAATTTCCTAATTGATTTTCATTTACTCTATCTTTATATTGTGCATAATCAAAAGATTTAAAGGATTGCACTGGAAGGATAGAGCTTCTTGAATTACAATATCTAAATAAGCACTTACATATTACGATTTGAGAAGTGAAGACTGGAATAAAAGTCAGTTGTTTTGCTCATTCTGAATATCAAGATCAAGCTTATTATTTCTTCTCATTGTTACTTTTAAAAAAAAACTGTTTTTATTGAGCTGTATTTTTCCACTCCTTTCCCTTCCTCCCCCCTCCCTGTCTACCCTCTTTCATAATTTCCATGCTCCCAATTTACTCAGGAGATCTTGTCTTTTTCTACTTCCCATGTAATTGGATCCATGTATATCTCTCTTAGGGTCTTCTTTGTTCTCTACTTTATCTACAGTTGTGAATTATATGCAGGATTATTTTTGCTTTATGTCTAAAAGCCTCTTTTGAGTGAGTACTCTCATTATTACTTTTAATGTGATGAGGTGTATATTCCTATGACTCGAAATCACATGCCAAAGAAGAGCCTTGACATAGTGCCATCCTTGAGGTGAAAGAGTCACCTCATTTTATAGATGACTGTAGATATAGACACTGCATGTTATGGACATGAAGAAAGGAAATTATTAATGACTATAGCATTAGGAATGGCTGACAATTTAACATAGAAACTTATATGGGCCATATGAATCTACAAAGCAAAAAGTGTCTTGAGAAAATGACATTCACATAACTCTATTTCAAAATTTATCCTAACATGAGAGCATCAGAAGGCTGTGGTACTTGTATAAGGACCATATGAATCATGTGACTATGTTGTGTCAAACAAATATTTAAATAACCTGTCACCTTATTTGTAAACATTGACAAGGCAATGAATTATAAAAGATTCTATTTTCTCACAACTATAGATGGAAAATTTGATGTCCACATACAAATTTATTTCTCATCTCAGAGTGAAATTTCAACTGACTTAAGAGTTAATACTCTATGTAATAATTGTGGTGATGATGATTTTGATCATGAGAAAATAAAGTTAAGAACATAAAAATTAATTAAGTAGTGTGTAAGTGCTACTCCAGATTCAAACCAAAAAAAAACCCCTCTAAACGATTAACACTGTATTAATAACTCAAGTAACTTAAAAAATAGAGGGGAAAATGCTCCAAAATGCCTAAAAGACCTGGTTCTGTTGACATTGAAGCAAATCTGAAATATCAAAAGGCCCAGACCTTCAACAAGGCCCACCTTTAGCAAACGTGACAGAGAAGACACAGCAAGATGTGAGGCCCTGACTCAGTAGGATGTGCTGAGTCTCTGTCCTTACCCTAATCACTGGAGAGAAACTGTCACGTAGCCTTTATCCAGAGGCCCGGACCTTTTCTTGTTTTTCCATAAATCTGTGAAGAAACTGCCAGACATCCTCCATATGGTAAGGAACCAATCAGAAGTCACAGAAGTTGTCGGGAAGCTTCTAGATGTACTTTCCTGATAACAGTCAAAGGTAGCAACATCAGTAGCAGTCCCACGGATGGCCTCCAATTATAGTAACCTTTCTTCAGCGGTAACTAACCAATTAACTCCTAACAGGTTCCCCCATCACAGTCCTGAAGTTGTTTCTATGCAGCTTGCAGACCCCCTGACTTTACCTCTAATTAATGCCCCACCCCACAGAAGCGAGGGAGTCTCCCCTACTCTACCTGCACTTTTGGATGGATAGAGAACCCAAGTTAATTTCTACTTAAAAGACTCTTTGCTTTTTAATTGGATTGGTCTCTTGGTGGTTTTGGGGGTTCCAGACTGTAGGCATGAGTGTATAGACTAAAGTTGTTTTCTTACCAAAGAAGACATGTCACCATTTATATGAAGAATTAATTCTGGTTGAATGAACAGGAATCTATTCAAGATCTGTGTTTCCATTGTTAAAGCTTTTATTGTTCTTGTAGAAAACTTGTATTCATGTCCCAGAACCAATATTTTGGCATAAAACTTTTTTATAATTTTGTTACAGAAATCTAACACTCACATCTTAATTCCATGGGGAACAGGCCCAGATGTAGTACAAAAAAATAGACACTCAAGCAAAACACTTGTACTCCTAAGACAAATAAATTAATCTGAAAAGATTTTAGACAACAAAGTTTCTCAGGTAGAAATACTTTGTCTTCATTTATTTCTTCAACAGTGGATAGCTGGTTGTTCTTACTATACTACAAAATAATAACTTTCCCTATCTGTTCTTGGGAGATGTTTTTACTTGTCATATCCAAGAATGTGACCTCTAAAATTCCTGCAGTGTTCTTAAAAGTAGACCTCCACCATTTGCCTTTTTTATTTAGATATGTATAGAATAGATTAATATATAATATTAATAGATAATATAACACACATAATAACTGTGGTCAGATATGAAAATATTGACAAATGCAGAAGTAAGTGAACTCCATATTTTAATAAAGTAAAAAAAGAGCACTCATAAAATAGTGCACAATGATACACTGCAATATTTGCATGTCTATGAGGAGAAAGCACCAGATATCTAATGTAGGGACTGCTCTGGCTGTCCAGTGTTAGGACTCAAGAGTACAGGAAGAGTTTTCATCACTCATTTCCCCCTATCTTTTTTCTGTCATCATTAGCTTATTTTATCCCTTAAAGATAGGGTAGTTTACATGGATAACCATGGAAGAATTTACAGACAAATGGTAGCTCAGACAATCAGGGTAGCAGGTCTTTGTAATTTGTAAACTTCTGCCATTTCATCTTGCCTTCTCCAACACCATTGCAACTTTTCCTTCTTGTATCAGATATGTGAGGTAAAGTAAAAGCTCTTGAAAATATTATGAGTCATTACATTTTTGTTAAACATTTTACCATCTGTTTTACACATTTAATTTTCTACAAGATTAAGTATTATCTTTGATATTCGTGAATTATTTAACTTAAAGTTCTTTTTATACTTGTGAACCATAGAGAAACTGGAGAGAAAAAATATTTATGGGAATATACAACATACTTGATGATCAAGAATAAATATGGCAGCACAAGATCATCTAAGTGAATTTCACTGACAACTATGAACTACATAGTTGCCTTTGTTAATATACTTAAGTTTCTCCATTTTGTAAATAAAGTCAGTACAGCATAATGCTATTCATGTGAGCAGTAGCACTCACAGTATGTGAAAGAAATGGAAAGAAAAGATGACAAAGGTAAGTATTCCTTCCTTCTTTATAGGGAAGCATGAACTGAAGTCCTCTACTCCAGAAATTACCTACTACAATTCTCATTGAAATGAACCTTTAAAACTGCTGATCTACACTGAACACATTATTTTTTTTTCATTTCCTACCTGGTGTGGGAAGTCCTTTTGTATATGTATTGCTTTTATTGGTTAATGAATAAAGAAGCCATGATGGCCTCTCATAAGACACAGTAGAGCAAGGCAGGAAAATTAAACTGAATACTGGGAGAAAGAAGGTGGAGTCAGTGAGAGGACATTTAGCCACTGCAGGAGACAGAAGCACTAGAACGTTGCTGATAAACTATGAACCCCATGGTAAAAGATAAAGTAATAGAATTGGGTTTGTTTGAGGTATAAGAGCTGGCTAGCAATATGCTTAAACTATTGGCCAAGCAGTGTTGTAATAATATAATTTTCTGTGTGGTTATTCTGGGTCAGAGTGCCTGGGAAACAAACAAACAGGCTATGGCTACAGCCATCATCTTTCTTTTCTTTCTTTTTTTTCCCCTCTTTGCCATCTATAAATCTTCCATGTTATGACATGAAGAAAGAATATCATTAATGACTGTTGGCAATAGCATTAGGAATGGTTGACAGTTTAACACCAAAATTTATACGGGACCACATGAATCCACAAAGCACAACCTGTCTTGAGAATAGCATATTCATATAACTCTATATTAAATATTATCTCGACATGAGAGCATCAGGAGGTTGTGGTACTTGAATAAAGACCATATGAAATTAGTGACTATGTTGTTTCAAAGAAATATTTAAATAACATGTCAACTTATTTTGAAAGATTGACAAGGCAACGAATTATAACTGATTCTTTTTATTTTCTCACAACTATAGCTTAAAGAATTTATAGCATGGAAATTTATTTCTCATCTCACAGTGAATTTTCACCTGACTTAAGAGTCCATATTCCTATGCCAATCAGTGATGACACATGACTTCAATCGCAGCAGTGGAGAGTCAAAGAGATGAGGATCTCAATGACGTTGAGGTCTTCCTGATGTAAAAGAGCTAGTTCCAGGACAGGCTCCAAGGCTACAGAGAAACCTTGTCTTGAAAATGCAAAACAACCAATAAAACAAGCAAAAATCCAAGAATTTCATAGTACTAAAATTACAGTCTAAAATTACAGACTCTCTACCCCATAAAAGAATACCAAAAAAGAAATTTTCTTTCATTGAATATAGAGTAGGCAACACTTCTTATTCATTACATAACTGACTCAAAAATTATGAGGATGTTCAAGAAATATGGAATTTTGTTAGGTTAAAAATTTTTGATAGAAATAAAGGTGTATTGCCTACAATCCAGATACAGGAAATATTATGAATATAAGTGGAAAAAGACAGAGTATATATGTGTACGTGTGTTTGTACTCCAATATCCTACAACTAAAAATACTGAAGATACAGACTACACAATGTACAGAAAGAGAAACCTAGGATGAAAATTATCCAAAGGAAATTGGAAAAGTAATGATAGGAACATTTCCACAGAGGTCACTACATAATGCTGTGACAGAAGCATTAGGAAAGAATCTGTCCTTAAGGGTGTGATAGCAAATTTCAACATCTACCTATTTTACTAAGAATTTTTCTAAGTAGACTAAATTTACTTTACAAATATGACAATTTCTGCTGTGCACTCAAGGGACAGAAGCAGTGTGTTCTCTGTGAGTTCAAGGCCAGCCTGGTCTAGAAAATGTCAACTGCAAAAACAGATTTTAAAAGACTTTATTGTATTTTCTGTTAGTGTGTATCAATCACCGTTTGGATAGATGTATGTGGAACTCACTGTCTGCAGATCGTGGGGAGGGCAGCTGAGTCCTTCTGATCCCCTGGGACTCATGACTCAGCTTTTTCTCAGCACAAATGTGGGTGTTGTTAATTGAACACAGACTCTTCAGTGGCTTTAATCACTGAGAAAACCTCCAGGGCAATGACAGGTTTCTTAAGGCCAATATTAATTACTAGTATTAACACTCAGCCTCCATTAAGAGCAAATCATGTTCTGAAAGCCTCTATCAACTTGACAAAATGTAGACTTAACAGTTGTTTCCACAAGTGGAAAGTGGAGGGCAAGAGGATAGAGATATGTAACATTTTCAGTTGGTAAGGGAGGTTCTTTCATCATCTGGTGACAACACACACAACTCTGCGAAAAATAGTATATGAACCATGTTCTAGAGTTCCTGGTTTAGGTAGAAATAATCGATAGCATAAAAAAAAAAACAATATACCGACAGAGAAGTCAAATGAGCTATTGATATTCAGGCAACTTGTGAGGGACTCTAAATCTCTCCCCTGTCCAAAAGTAGTGTTATAATTTATAGACACAATGAAGATGAGTTATGACATATAATGAGAGATTTAGCTGTCAGCTCTTGTTATGAGAATGGGGACAAATTTCTTTCACCCACCTCCACAATTCTCTTATTTGATCTCAACCTATTTACCCACCATGAGCATCCATTTTAGAAATTACAGTGAAAGATAATGTTCAAGGTATTAGGACTTTTAATTTCATTTTTCTATGCTGACATTGATAACCAGAGTAATATATAGCAAATTTGTCACAATGGTCATGTGATAGAAGTTATGAAAAATATTACAGTGGCTTATTGTAAAAGGATGGCATAAGTGATAGGGGAATATATCATTAAAAATTACTTAAATTAGTGGAATGACATTGTCAAACACCACTGGATTACAAGGTAAGCATGGATAGAGCTCTAGAGATTGATACCTGACAGCATAAGGTAGAACAAGTACAAGAAAAATAACAAGAACAACGAACACACCCTAGATTTAATCTCCTAAAAATGACATTCTTTCTTTCCCGAATCTAACTTTATTCAGGATTGTAGAGCCTTCTGCTTTATTTAGTGCATTTGTACACTTTCAAATGGCTTGATATTTGAAGATGCATTATATGGCAATGAAGCAAATATTTCTTATGAAACTTTGTCCCTCGCTTTCCTGTTAGAGATATAATGGTAGAATTTTAACAGAATGGTAGAATTCAATCAGTTCGTGTGTTAGACTTCCACATTTTATTTATGGACTCACATCTAAATTAATGTGGAAGGAAGGAAAAAGGGAGGAAGGAAGAAAGGAAAAAGGGAAGGAATAAAAGAAGGTCACAAACTTGCTGAAAATTTCATGCAACAATTTCATAACTGGAACGTCGACTGACAAATAAGATGACCTCTACAACCCCAGAATCTCCAACCCAACAGAACGTTTCATTTCGTTATTAATAAAATCAAAATTTCTTTTAGAACGTATTTACAAATTTGTATCCAAAGCCGAAAAACTTAACAGAACAAGGCGGGGACATGTAAAAAAAAATAAAGGAAGAAATGCACACGATGTGGCTCCCCAGCAAAACAACACAACAACAACAAAACCAAAAAAACAAAAACTTAACCGGAGTTTTGTTGCTTATGTGTGGCGCTTGGGGAAGTTGTAAACCGAAAAGAACTTTGGTCTTTGTAGTTTTATCTCGGTTTCTTTTCTCACTGGCTGGTCCGCTGCCTAGGTACGTGACGTAATTCCTGCCGCCCATCTTCCCAGTCAGCTTGACTCCGCGGTAGTTTACTGGGATTAAAGGCGTGAGCCACCACCACCCCGCCCTTTGTAGGCTTTTAAGGGTAGTAGAGAGTATGAAAGGGAAGGGCTGTGATCAGCTTTAATGTTTTTTTTTCCCCCTATCGATATTGCCAAGGAAACATCTTTCACGATTTGCTGGATTTCTGAATCTAGTCCTAAGAACAGTGTAGGAATAAAATTTAAAAATAATTGTAGCAATGAAACAAGACAGCTAAGATAAAGCACCCATTCAATAGGAAGTTCATCCAAAAGCAATTAAGTCACTGGTGGAGAAAAAAAAAAAGATATATGAAGTGTAGCAATAGCATTTTTAAATGACGTTTGTTTTGATATTTCTGTTTAATATTGAGATCATAAATACTTTCTGAACAATTATTCCAATATTATTTAAGCCTTTAACAAATACTGCTGGATGATTTAATTCTGTTACTGAGAGGCTGGAAGGGATTTCATTTCTGTGCTGGGACATTTTGGGACTTTGAATTACACCCCAGCCACCAGGACAAGCTGAAGTCGGCAGGACTATTCTTCAGGGAAATAGTAGTTAAGGGGAAAACCCAAATTACATGAAGCTGCTCACTGCAGTCCATTCCCCAACCCGTAGTCATGCAGAAAATGTCACTGCCTTGTGGTTTTTGTCTTTATAAACCCCTTACAATAGTAGACAGGTCCCTTCTCCCTCCATCCGCTGTGTCAGACTGTGAAGCATAGGACCCGTGCTAGCCCCTACATAATAACAGAAACTTTTCTTTTGCATTTGGATGTGTGTAACTCCTTGGTTGTCTTCTTGGGGGTCTCAGGACTCAGGCACAACAATTGCAATTCTACATTCTACTTAATACATACAGAAAATAAAATTAATCGTATAAAGGGAGAAAACATTAATTCTTTGTCATCTGAGGTGTAGTCATGGCTTCATTCAAGCTAGGTCCCAGTTTACCCATGAGCTAAACTTTGAAAGACATGTACATTTTAATGCTTAAATTTGGATGAAAAGGTCCTAATTAGTATGTTGTTAAATATTAACTACACCAATCAAAGTGTTGGAAAATCTTTTTCATGAATTATTTTTTTTCTGAAAAATTAACTTCTGCACCCCAAGACAACCAAGAAATAAATAGATTTCTGTTTGCATGTGGGTTGTGTGTGCCTGTGTGTGTGTGCGTGTGCATGTACATGTATGCCTGTGTGTTTGCGTGTAACAGAAACAATGATATGAGTAGAACATTCTTAATGTTTTCAGTAGTTTTTATGTTATCTCCCGCATATAGTGATTTCCTAGTTCCCAGTACTATATTTGGCAAGTTCCATACCTCTGTGCTACCTGCCTCTGCATTCATATGGATTTTTATGACTTTGCCATTATTGTACACTTTTAAAGTTTTTATCATTCTAGTATTAACCCTCCATAATAATCGCATGGAAATTTGAGAATTTAGTGGCATTTGACAATGCAGGACTACAATCTTAGGTACATGCATGTGTGAGGAAATTAGGGCACAGCATCTAGACCTGTGCACCACAAAGCAACATCATGAAGGTTGACTGCAAGTTGATGAAACTGTGCGTCAAACAAGAAAAGGATTCCAAGGTACAACTGACAAATGATTTATAGATGAGTATGTCAGGTCAGAAACTGGTAACATAGCATGGGAGGCTGTAAAAGGTATGAAGGAATGGAAAGGAAGACTTTAGAAAACAGTGGTGTATGGGGCTGTGACAGATCAATGGTGCAGACTGGGTTACCTGAGGAGGGGAATGGAGGTCAAGGGAGAGGAGTGAATATGAGGAAAGAAAAACATTGAAGTCATTTGATAACCTCCTATGAGAAGATACCGAGTAACAATGTCTTAATATCTATGCAGTGTTAAAAATACTTCTTAAATGTTCTAAGTGTAAATTTTATAAATAGTGCTGCACTGGACAGGGATGATCCTGTGATCTGTGACTGGTTCTGAGATTAGGGTTATAGTTTTGGGAATATCATGTTCTAAGAAAAACAAAAATCATTGAACGAAAGAGGCTGGGAAAAGAAATTGGAGTAATTTGAAAACAATCTTGTAATTAATAATAAAATGCAAATTTCAGAATATTTAAATGGGTTTGTGAAATTCAAAATATATATGACAAGACTTGTAATCCTTAGTTCACTGCAATGTATTTTTTTTTATTAAAAGTAACATCTTGTAGTGGTCTATATGAAATTCAATAAATGTTTGATCTTGAAAGCTCTACAATTCCTGTCAAATATTTACCCAAGAATTCATAGGAAAAATTTTTGACAGAAAAGGATTAATGTTTAGAATTCTCCAATGTCCAGATGTTCAATGCCTCCTACCAAACATATTTACAAACTATCATGGAGAATTTTATTGCCCTAAATATCTTCTCTGAAGTTGTAACCATGATATTTGAAAAGTGTCCTGATTCATAACTTTCTTTGTTTGGTTAGTATATGAAGACAGTTATAAGAGCCTCCACATTTGAACTTGGGGGGGGGGGGTTTCCAGGCCATAGTACATATACGAGTTCCATAAGAAAATATTTCCTCTTTCCTGAGTAAATTCCATGATTTTCTGCCAAGAATTTAAACTTGTCAGAGTTAGAATAGAGAATTATTATAGAAATATAAGGACTTAAGGTGAATAATAATACAGTCCAGTTAAACACCGAAATGAAAAATCTGTCAATAAAAAAGTCTCTACTAATACTGAAGTTTAAGAATTCAAAATCATGGCTTTAGGACACACTATCTGTAAGTAAATATGAGAGGAAAAAGGATATTTCAGATCAGAATTATCTGTATTGTAGGAAAGGAATAGACTATCATCAGTTAATTCAGAGTTATAGAGCACAAAGGTAATCAGCAAGAGGCAAGTTAATCGGAACTTTTTAATGCTTGGAAACAGGTTAAAACTTTGCAAAGCAATCACCACAGGAGTAATCCTCAGTAGTCAGTTAAGGAGGAAGGGAACTGTCCAGTGTGCAGAACAAAAGAAACGTAGGGAGGAAGGAGCTGTCATCAGGCTGACTTAGACTTTTCTACCTTAAGAGGCAATCAGGATCTGCCTGCTAAGGAGACTATTCTTCTACCATTAAGAAGACCTCTCCATAGAACAGATTCAGTTTTTTTCCTATTGACTAGGTCACTCAGTGCCATACACTAATAGTGGGAGACTTCAACACCCCACCCTCACCACTAGATATGTCTGCCAGACAGAAAATTAACAGAGATATAAGAGAACTACCAGATGTCATGACTCAAATGGACTAAACAGACATCTATAGGACATTCCACATAATCACAAAAGAATCTTCCTTTTTCTCAGAACCTCATGGAACCTTCTCTAAAACTGGCCACATACTCGGTAACAAAGCGACCCTCAACAGATCCAAAAAACATTGGAGTAACCCCCTGTATCTTATGGGATCACCGTGGTTTAAAATTAACTACTCAGAAAGCCTACAAACTCATGGAAATTGAACAGTGAACTATTGAACCACCACTGGGTCAAAGAAGAAATAATAAAGAAAGACCTCCTGGTGAGAGACCCTCACCTTTTATTTTCAAAGGACGAGAATTTCCTAGCAAAATATTTTAAAATTAGAAGCACAGACTAGCAGCACTTTCCAGCTCCCCTCCTACCCAGGAGATTCTGAGCACAAAGTCACTTAACTAGCCAGCCACCTAGTGATAACAAGAAAACAAGGAGAAAGCTGACTTAGGAACATGGAAGGGAGCAGAAGTCTTGCACCCCTGACAAAAGCCACTTCATAAAGCATTTTTTGTAGATTGCACCTTTTAAAAACTAATCCTGCAGAAGAAATTTTAAATTCTCTCTCTCTCTACCTTGTTGTGTCAGGGTAGTGAAGAGGAAGTTCCTGGCCAGCCAGTAATTGCCTGTACCCACTTGTTCTTGCAATAAAAGAGTTAAACCTTGCAATTTGCAGTCCGGTCCCTTCTGTTTTCTGGTGGTCTCCCTTTGTGGGGAAGAGGGAGGGCCGTGCTCAAGACAAAACACTGGAATTCAATGAAACTGATAGGACAACATAACCAAACCAATGGGACACTATGAAAGCAGTGCTAAAAGTTCATAGCACTGAGTGCCTACATAAGAAAGTGGAGAAAGCATACACTAGTGATTCAACAGCACACATAAATGCTCTAGAACAAAAAGAAGCAGACTCACCCAAAAGGAGTAGACGACAGGAAATAATTTAATGGAGAACTGAAACTAATAAAATAGGAACAAAGAAAACAGTACAAAGAATCAATGAGACAAAGAGCTGTTTCTTTGAGAAGTCCAACCAAAGAGAAACCCTCATCCAAACTAATCAGAACGCAGCAGAGGGAGAATATCCACGTTAACAAAATCAGAAATGAAAAGGACATAACAACAGAAACTGAAAATATACAGAGAATCATTAGATCATACTACAAAAACCTGTACTCCACAGAATTGGAAAAAATAAAAGAAATGTACAATTTTCTGGAAAGGTGCCACATACCAAAATTAAATCAAGACCAGGAGAACAACTTAAATAAACTTGCAAACAGCAAGGCAAGAGATTCAGTTTTCCATTCACATTTGTCCTTGGTATTTGAAAGCGCTTACTCTGGCTAACACTCTGGGTGGCATCTGCTTCTTGGGCTGTCAGGAGCACTTCCCTCTTCTAAGAGTATGAACCAAATAGGCAAAACCACTCTCACTATGCATGCACGTTTTTTTTAAACAAGCTGCCAAATGTCAGCTGATGAGATTCTGTTCATTATATGAACTGTAACTGATATAAAAAGTCTGGGGGAGAAAATGCACCCACACAGACTCGAGCATAAATATCACAAACCCAGTGGTCAGATGACTTTATGGATTTGAATCTGCACTAAATGTGTGCCACTGCCAAGTATTTCTCTTGGCCCATGTTTTATTCAGTCAGCCTTGAAGAGTTCTCATTGATCTTTAACCTTTGTACTGATTTGCGTATGGTGTGACAGCTAATACGGTCCTGCATGTGAACATACAACAGATAACCCCTGTACAAATCAGGCCATAGTTTTGCCTCTGAGACTTTTTAAAAATCCTTTAGAAAAGGTGGGAGGAGAGGTTGGAGGGAGAACTGCGATTGGGTGTCAAATAAAAGTAAAAATAATAAATGAAAAAAGATAAGAACACAGTCATTTCCTATTGTTAGGTCCTTCTGCATTCTTTTTAGAACTTCTCCTAGGTTTCCATCGGCCTCCCCACTTTGTTGAACGCTAGATGGCACTCTTAGCACATAGATCACAACTCCCTCAAGTAAAGCTTGGCACATAGTTTTCAAGGGCAAGATTCAAATCTGTGTTAGGATGACTTGTCGCATTCCAATAGTAAAAGTGTATTCTTAAGTAGTTTCACTTCATTTTTGGTGACGAATTTATAATTTTTTTATATTTATATAATGTCAGGAAGTAAAATTACTTAGAATCCCTGTGTGATTGATGTTTTTCCAAAATATTGTGGCTTCTCTGCTTGCTATTGTTTCTCTCTGAATACTAATCCTTCCATTGTCTTTCCTACCTCTAATTTCCATGGCTTCCACCTATTTATCTTTGTTTTTCAATTTTAATTTGCTTCATCTAATGACTCCTTAGTGACCATTCAAATGCTGGTTTTCTTTAAAGAAAAGGACACATCCTCATTCATCAGGGATATGCACATCAAAATCACTGTGGGATTTCATCTTCCACTAATCAGAATGGGCAAGAGCATAAAAAAATTGGCAGTGCTTGCTGGTGAGGATATGGAGAAGTCCTTGTTTACTGCTAGGAGAAATGCAAATTACATTGCAAATTACACTGTTGGAATCAATGTTGGGAGCCTCTGGAAAACTGGAAAGAAATCTATTTCATTATCTAGATGCACCACTCTGTGTCAGATTGCAGAATAGCTCTACATCCTATTACAGAGACTCCTGTTCCATTCATCTTAGTCAGAAATAGGAAATATCCTGGAAGTCCATATATGGGCAATGAAGATGGAGTATATTTGCACAAGGAAATAACTCAAAGTTGCCAAAGTCCAGTCGAAGAGTTGGAGACATGAGACTATGAGCAAAGAGGTCAAGACCATGATGGGTACACCCACTGAAACACCTTGCCTGAGCTAATGGAAGCTCAACAACTCCAGCCAGACAGAGAAGGGTCCAGCATAGGTCCAAACTAGTTCCACTGAATATAGGTGACAGTTGTCTAGAAGGCGCAGACTCTGGGGCCACTTGCAGTGACACCAGGATTTATCCCCATTGCTTGTACTGACTTTTTGGAACCCATTTGCTTTGAATGGATGCCTTGCTCAGCCTGGATATAGTAGTGAGATTCTTTGTCCTTGCTCGAAGCCAAGTGCCTTACGATCTCTGAGGAGTGGATTGAGGGATGTGGTGGGGGGAATGTGGATGGAATGGTGGGGGGGGGAGTGGGAAATGTGATTGGTTTGTAAATTGAAAAATAATGGTTTTGTTTTTCATAAAAACAGTAAAAATAAAAACCCCTCAATTTTCAAAAAAAATATGTAATAGCTGCCAGGCGCTGGTGGCGCACGCCTTTGATCCCAGCACTCGGGAGGCAGAGGCAGGCGGATCTCTGTGAGTTTGAGACCTGCCTGGTCTACAAGAACTAGCTCCAGGACAGGCTCCAAAACCATAGAGAAACCCTGTCTCCAAAAAAACCAAAAAAAAATATGAAATAGTGAAACTCATATATAACTAGATGTAGCACAAAAAAAATATCCTCCTTAGTGGGTTACTCAATAATCAAAAGTAAATATAGTACTAATGTCTTAAATTTATCCAAATGTAGACTTTAATAATTACAAACGCATATAAGAATCCTTTAATCCACAATTTTAAGGTGAGGAGTCAGAGACTAAGAGGTAGGGAAACTTTTTTGAGAAAGGGAAAGTAGTTCAATAACTTTGGATCACATTGGAGATGATTCTGAAATGGAATAACAGATGAAGAGGGGAAAGAAGTTGGGCATAGGAAGAAAATCCCAGGAGGGATACATGAAACTATGGATCATTTGGAAATTGTTATAGAAACTGCCTCTAGTAGACTTCTTAGTGTAAAAGATATAAATGAAAGAAACGTGAATGAAATCATCACAGCACAGGAACAAAAAGCCCTAGGGAGATGTCTCTTCCTACCAAATGAAACCTCCAGTGTCAGGTAGGCATTATATTTAATAGATTACTTGACCAAAGTTTACCGGTGGGTGTGATCCCCCAAATATTTGAGACCACTTTGGAGGATAATGTTTGTTTGACACAAACAAATAATAAGGTTCTATGTCTAAGGGCCAAAAATTATAGATCTGTCAGAACATGGAGAATTTGAGTTGGTTTCTTCATTGCTCCCAGATAGCATTCCTCATACTGCAAGGTATTACGAATGCTCCCAAGGAGACATTTAACAGCAAGGCAGCTCTCAAACCTTTGAAGTAAAACATGTACTTGCCTACATGATACATTGTTGTAATACTGGCACAAACGCTGTGGGAGTAGGAAACCATTATTTCGTTCGTTTAAGGCCCTTTCCATGACACGGAACACATTCTTGACATTGCTCTTGTTGCCAAGTACATGAGATTAAGTAGGACATAAACCTAGGGGAAAGACTCTTGTTTTGCTGAAGAATGAAACAATACAATGAATCCTAATTGTTATAGTTTCTAACAAACAAAGTGGCCAAAGTCCTGGCAGAATTCTTAGCCAGCCCAGGCCCTGGCACTTTTTGGTTCCATGGCTGCACATGCGTCATCAAGCGTTCAGGCAACTTACACAGCCACCCAGGGTCCTCAAGCCCTATGGGATCTATGCACGTCTTGGTTTTGTGATCTATGAGTGATGGGCTGTGCCAACACCATCCTTCTTTCCCGGGCTGGTTTCAATCCTTGATAGTAGTTCTACAAAACCAGTATCCCATGGTTCTGGGATCTCTAACATTTTGTGGTGTGCAAGGCAATTCAGGCTTCATTTTCACAGTTTCATGAAAAGATCTCTCTAGTCCTCCACTCATAAACAACCCTGAATATGCCTGGCTTCAGTATTTTCCCCGTAGGCAGGGAGGCAAATTCCATAGCCATGTTTTGTTTTTTTCAGTCCTTGACTCTAAAGTTGGAACCATGTGGCCAAATCTGCCAATTTCTGCTGCTTGCTGAGGATGGATCATGGCTCCATCATTCAATTACATCTTCCCCATCTTTCTGTTTTCTGCAGTTTTTACTTCACTGCCTGAGTTTGGCTGTCCTTGCATGCTCCCAGAAGATCAAACTCCTCTCAAACACAGGGAACTGCCAGCCTCTACCTTCTGAGTGTTGGGATTTAGGACACGTAACACTACATTTTGCTTTAAGATATTCTTTAATTCCTTTTCACAAGTTGGAAACTTAGGTTGGTGGACCTTGCCCTGAGGTCACCACTCCCTTTATTCTATTTCTTAATCCATTTATCTATTCTTGAACACAGGATCTGTGTTTACTTCACTCTGTAGTACCCCTTTTTTCTCAGTCTGTACATTCTCACTATATATCTTCATTAGCATTACCAGTTATAAATCATATACCAGAGTCTTTACTAGGACAATAGGCAGTCACTTTCGTCACCAAAATATCACAAGAATGATCTCTAGGAAGCATAATAAAATTCTTCTCATTTGAAAACCCTAGAACCAGCCCCTCAGAGTTCAAATAAATCTTAGCATCACTGTCTTTCATAATCCTATTATGGTCCATTAAGCAGCACTTAAAGCATTGAATTATTTTTCTAATCCACAGTCCCAGGGTCTATATTCCTTAAAGAAAAAGCATGGTCACGCCTATCACAGCAATATCTAAGCCTCTGGTAACAACTTCTGTGTTAGTTAGGGTTTCTATTTCTCTGAAGAGACTCCATTCCAATGACAACTCTTACAAGGAAAACATAATTGGCTCACAACTCAAAGATCAGTCTATTATCATTATAGTAGGACATGGTAGAGTACAAGAAACATTGTGCTGGAGAGGTAGCTGAGAGTTGTACATTCTGCAGGGAATGGGAAATGGTCTGAGACATTGAGTGGTATCTTAAGCATAAATGTGACCTTAAAGCCAACCTCTTTAGTGACATACTTCCTCCGAAAGGAACACACTTATTCCAACAAGGCCACACCTAATAACAGAGCCACTCTATTTGAGTGCAATTTTCTTTTAAACCACCAAAATAGCAACACTACAATCTGTAGAAGCACAGACATTCAGTTTAGAATAAGAGACTATGTGTGACAGGTCTCCATAGGAAAGGAAGTTAAAATAGTTTCATATGGATTGATGGGATAGTGTTGTAGCAGACCTCTTGTTCATTCCAGCCACCCAGAACCAAAATAATTACACAGGAACTATATTAATTAAATCACTGCCTGGCCTATTACATCTAGCTTCTTACTGGCTAACTCTTTATATGAATTTAACCCATCTCCATATGTATAGCCACATGGCTATGGCTCACCAGGTAAAGTTCCCAGCATTTGTCCATGGCAGGCTACATGGCTTCTCCCTGACTCTGCCCTACTTTCTCCCAGCATTCAGCATAGTTTTTCCTGCCTATCTCTTTTCCACTAAAGCTCTGCTGTAGACCCAACGCAGTCTCTTTATTTATCAATGGTAATCATAGCATATAGAGGGAAATCCCACATCAGGATAGGGGCTGAGAGGGGAGGAACAAATTGGGAGTGTCAGGATAGAAGTGGGTAGAGAAGGGAATACAGGGAAAGACAGAAAAATTAAGGAACATTTAGGGCTAATATGGAAGCAAAAAGAGTAATCGACTTCTAATATAGATACGTATATGAGTTGTCCTGCAGCACACAACCCCCCCCCCTTTTTTTAAGGAAAAAGAACTCTGAATCTAGTATTCTTTGTTTAGATTTTCTCCTGATCATTATCCATAGCAACTTGTAACCAACATTCTAGCCAAAGGAGAATATCCATAGTCCATTTTTTGGGAATGTGGGCATAGTTTTTCAGGCTACTTCCTGCTGGTTGGGGGTGGTGATAATCTTATGAAGACCTAAAGAAAATTTATAATTATCATCAAGTCATGATTGGCATATCCTGTGAGGCTTGATCATCTCAGACAGCAGTCTTGAAACTGTTCTAGATGTAGAACTCTGACATCTGGGCCATCTGTTCCTACCAGAGATTTCTCAGGTGGTTTTCTTTGATCAAACCTGGTACGTTAGATCCCTACTGAACATTCAAACAAACAAATGAGAAAAATCTAAATAAACTCTTAAATTTTATATATGCATGCATAACATTCTTCCAATAAATGTAACCGTGATGTTTATATAATAATATCCCTGTCTGTAGGCCAAAGACTACATGGGAAAAGGAAATCCATATTGATTTGACAAATGTACTTTGGAATTTGAAAATCGACAACGTACATTATAACATCATGAAAGGGACAGATCTGCCATATTAAAAATTTGGCTTTAAAAGGAAGTTTATATTTTCCTTTAGTAATTTTGAATATTACAAACAAACGTAAGTGTTAGGAGCCAATTTCCTCCTAAAATCATTACAGGAACCATCACCCTGGGGAGTCTGCAGAGAACCCCACACCCATAATTGTGTTAAGAATGGTTCTATTGACAGAGCCTACCCCACACCCAAATTGGTTGTTAATGAGAGCTATCTGTTAGCGGAACCCACCCCGCATTCCAAACTATCTCGAGAACTAGGTGTGTCATCTCCTAGTTGTAACTTCCAGGCCTACTGTGACTTGACCGAAGATAACCTCCTGCCTACGTGACCAACGAGGACCATGTGACCAACGTGAACCACGCGGCAAGAGCCCAGAACCCTGTGCCCATCCCCCAACTCTTTACTCTATATAAAGCTGTACCCCATCTGTAATAAACGGAGGCTCTGACAAACTTTGCATGGCCTTCTTCCTGTCTCCTAGCCCATATCTTCCAGGTAGTGCCTCTCCGTGACCCTGGAATAACTGACTGCCAGGCGGGCTACTAACCCTAGACTAAGTGGCCCGCCAAGGCAATCTACAGTGGCGCCCGAACCAGCGACGCGGAGCACGGTCAACTATCGGACGACAACGCGCAGTCCCGGGACAACAAGAAGAAAACAGAAGGTTCTGCGGCTGTAGAACTCGGACAGATCTGCAGGACAAGGTAGGCGCAGGCTCACCGTCGTCCAAAAAGATATGGGACTTTCAAGGGAAGAGAAATTCATACAGGAATTTAATCAATCACTCAGGGAGAGAGGAGTAAGAGTCAAAAACAGAGATTCATATGTTTGCTTTATGTGTTTGCTTGCGGACTCAAAAGGGAGTCCCTCGAGATGCGAGAAGTTAGGGTACAAATCCACACAGTTATGCCTGCCAAGCAGGCTGGCTGCTAGGGCTAGAGAGCCTATGTCTTTAACCCCCTGCCATATGGAGCAAAAGCTGACAGGCAGGTTTGCTATACAGGAATCTAGACTCAAAAAGTTGCAGCTTCATTTAGGACAGTAAATATGCTTCTTTTCCATTTTAAAAATCTTGCTTCTTGGTCAAAAATCTTTAGCTTGTAGGTATAGAAGTTTTTATCTAAGGTAGATTAATTTCAGCACTGTGTTTCTGTAGGAAAGTTTTAAAATCAAAGATTGTGATACATTCAGAGGATTTTTAGAATTGTTTAGGCTATCCTGAGTTTTTATTTCTTTCGTATAAGGTTGGAGATTGTTCTTTTGAGTTCTATATTGTTCTTTCGAGTTCTGTAAAATTTTGCTATAATTTTAATGAACATTTACATTAAATCTGTGAGTTCTGTGAGGAATGTTGCTATAATTTTTAATGGACATTTACACTGAATCTGTAAACTGCTTTCAGTGAAATTGTCATTTTTGCTGTGTTTCTTCTGCTTTCGCAAGAAAGTAGGGGATCTTTCAAGATTTAAAGTTCTTATCCTACAAGTTTTTCCATTTGTACGGCCCGCTCTTGGGTGGGAGTCGTATTGTTTCAGCTTGAGGTCCTTTCCTGCTGCCAGGTGTGGCTTCAGGGTGGAATGCTGAGACTCAGGCCTCTTAATTAACTTTATCAAGGGCCAGAGTTATACTCTAACAAATGATAATGGTTAAAAATAAAAAACAATTCCACCTTCACAGGCAGAGATGACAGGACCCAAAAACTTCTGTCCTGCTTGCTTGGAGTTACTCCAAGATATGTTGTGGTATTCATGGATATTTAAAAGGATGATGTCTCATTTATCCTAGGTGTAAAAGAGGTACATCTGGGTTATTTTCAGATTCTAGGCTATGATAAAATGGTTCTGCTATGGGCATGGCTGAGCACGTGTCCTTGTGGTTTGGTCAAACATCTTTGTATTTAGGCCCAAAAGGGGTATTGCTAAGTTTTGAGGTAGATATTTGCCTAATTTTAAAAAATAGACAGAATGAGGGTCCCTCAATGCTGGGGAGACTCTCACTTGGGTCTCTGGATGGCGCAGGCCCGGAGACCATCCTTGCTGAGGTCGCACACGTGGCCTTGGTTGGTGGGGGAGGAGTTCGACCCCCAATGACCAGGGGAAAGAATTTTTTTGAGGAAAGGGGCCACACCGCAGTGGTCCAGGAGGGTCATAAATTCCAAAAATCCAATGGTGGCCTCTGGAGGACAGCTCTCCTGCCTCGGGACCACTCCCAAGGTCCTAATCCCCTAGTTCCTAAAACTACTGTGATAATTGCAGCTGGAAAACCTGTTTTTCCGAGGTCAAGGCTTTGTCTTCAGCTGATTCCTGGTGCAGGGTCGCTAGGCGGCTGGCCCTGGATTTTTGATTCTTCTCTTCCTGCTGGGAGAGTCTGGTTTATCCAGGATTTTCAATACTAGGTATGATCCAAAAGTGGCTGTGCCAGTATGCACTTCCAGCACCAGTTTACACTTCCAGCAATAAAAGTTTTTTCTTTACCCACATTTTCTTAAGCATAAATTGTTAATAATAATTTTTAATCTTGGTCATTTCTACAAGGATAAGATAAAATCTCGGAGTTTTGGTTTGCATTTCTCTGAAGACTAAAGGTTGTTATGTTTGAGCATTTTTAAGTGTCTCAGTCATTTTTAAGTTCGTCTGAGAGTTTTCAGTTTAGGTCTATAACAAATATTTTTATTGGATTAAAATTTTTAATAACTAATTTCCTGAGTTCTTCATATATTTTTGGAATGGATTTATGATAAGTAAAGATCTTTTCTCACTATGTAGTCTTGTTATACAAAAGTTTCTCAGTTCAGGAGATTTATGGTTTCTCACAATGTTTATGCCACTGAGGCTGTGTTTGAGATGTGGCAAAGTGTGCTTCAAAAATTTTTCTCTGAGGTTCAACATAATTTTTATATACTGAGGCCTTTGGCTCATTTAAACTTAAAAAGTTTTGTACATGGAGATGAATGTAGATTTATTTTCATTCTTCTACATGTTGGTGTCTAATGAGGCCAGCATTATTAGTCAAATGCTTCATTTTTCCATTTTCCTATCTGCAAGGCAGACTTAAAACTTAAGAGGAGGATAGCTTAAAAACTTTTAATTAGATATACAATGGTTAAAGCCCTAGTTATAATATTCTTATGGAAGACCTTGAGCCGCTAGGTAAAATTCTTACAAAAAACAGTTTCCAATAGAGAGCTTATTAAAGCTGCTTAACAGGTATTCAAGCAGGTAAAATATAAATCAACAGGTAAAGTATACAATAATCAACAAATACAGTATATTAATTATAATTAAGCTATGACAAGTGTAAATATTAAATGTAAAACTTATTCTACAACAGTTTTATAAAAAATGCTGTTTATGGCTAAACCTTCTCAGTTTTGCTAGTTAAGATATTAAACTCTTAACTTAAAACAGTAGCCTAATACAAAAGGGCAGGATAAAAGCTGAAAAATGGCTTGACAAAATATTGACTATGATCAATGTTTCCTATACTAAATAATAGATTCATTGATAATTTTAAGATTGATTCCTGGACAATTGTCTTTGCTCAATTCAAAGACAAAAACAATAATCTTTTCCCAGATCATTGCTACAATTCACACACCTGTATTTTGCTAATGTTATAGCAAAAAAATCCCTTAAAGGATTTTATGCTAAATTTTACAAATGGCTTTTCCAATGGAAGAGCTGCATATATGGCTAATAAAAAAGAAATTGTGGAGCGTAACAAGGCTCCTTCAAAGCAACTCATAAAAGTTGCCAGCAGATCCTGATGCAAATGGATCTGGCGTGATAACACCAAGCTGACCTTTGCTAAGGCAAGGTGGAAAAGCCCTTGCAATGCATTATGAAAAAACCCGACCTATTTATATTTGGGGTCGAGGATATGTTTATGCTTTTTTCACAGAAAGAAAATAAAAGCTGGATCTGCTGCTGTCGAGGCTGCGGACATCCCACAGAGGAGTTCCAGAGGAGATTGGGGAGAAGTCCTTGGTCTGGCCTTTCCTGCCCCCAAGGAGAGGAGTGACTGATAACAGAACCTGCTACCCCACTCTGCAGGGTGTCAATTCTGCCCCTAGAGAGTCCAGGGAGACCCACCTGAGAAGTGCCAGGATGTGCTTCAGATAGCTGACTCCAGCTCACCTCACTCAGGAATCCTCTGATGCGGACTAAACATCAGACAGTTTTAATCTTTGGGACACAAAACTCATTTTAATTAAAATATTAACCTCTCTTCACTTAAGAAGGGGGAAGATTAGGGATTAGGGTTCCTGTCACTGTTGCTCAGAGACTGGAACTGGTGGTATTTGGTAACAACTATGTATGTCATTGTGCTCTTACTGCAATTGACCTAATGATACTTATAACTGCTTATAGATGTCGGGAAAAGTCTGACACACGCTGTAAAGTGTTTGGGTTTAATGCATATGCTAAAAAATTTAGATTTAGATCCCTTTTACACTGCCCTAATTGTTGGCAGGCAGCACTCATATTCTTATTGTGGAGTAGGCATTTAGGAAGGAGGATACCTAAGGCCAGATAAAAAGGTGAATACTGGGTTTGGAAAATGCCCTTTCTTCTTGTCTGAAAGATGGAGTTATTGGTGCCCAAAATTATATCATTATATTTTGTTTGAGGAGCTACTCACAGTCTTTTCATTAGTGATAGACACAGGGGCCCAAGGACGGGAGTTAGTGTGGATCCTCGCCTGAACAGCACACCATACAGAGGCTGTACTGGCCGGCTCAACAATGGCATGGTGCCAGGCACGAGGAGTGCCCTCCACATGGCCTAAGACAGGACTCCCTGTGATCTGTTTACTTTAAATCTCGCTAGATACCTTTCATTTGAGGAGCTCCAAGGACGGGTGACTTGTGGCAGAAAATCCCCCAACCTAAGACAGGATACTGGGAATCCTAAGACGGGTAAGGGGGATAAAGACCTGGTCCCCACTAGACCTAAGAATCATAAGGCACCCCTCTGTTCCCAGGAGAGGTAAATTGCTTCATCATTCGAGAGGAGGGTCTCTTCTTGCCCCAGTCACTTCTCTTTTAGATCTGACACCTTGGTTGGACTCTGACCTGATGCCCTTCACTTAATAGCTGCCTGTCTTTATAAAAGAAAGGGGGATCTGTTAGGAGCCAATTTCCTCCTAAAATCATTACAGGAACCATCACCCTGGGGAGTCTGCAGAGAACCCCACACCCATAATTGTGTTAAGAATGGTTCTATTGACAGAGCCTACCCCACACCCAAATTGGTTGTTAATGAGAGCTATCTGTTAGCGGAACCCACCCCGCATTCCAAACTATCTCGAGAACTAGGTGTGTCATCTCCTAGTTGTAACTTCCAGGCCTACTGTGACTTGACCGAAGATAACCTCCTGCCTACGTGACCAACGAGGACCATGTGACCAACGTGAACCACGCGGCAAGAGCCCAGAACCCTGTGCCCATCCCCCAACTCTTTACTCTATATAAAGCTGTACCCCATCTGTAATAAACGGAGGCTCTGACAAACTTTGCATGGCCTTCTTCCTGTCTCCTAGCCCATATCTTCCAGGTAGTGCCTCTCCGTGACCCTGGAATAACTGACTGCCAGGCGGGCTACTAACCCTAGACTAAGTGGCCCGCCAAGGCAATCTACACGTAAGGCACTCCATTGGAAGGAAAGTCCCCAACAAGGTTTACTAGCCCAGTTTGAAGAAGAAGAAAGAATTACACCGGGACTCATCTAGAGACTCTTCCCTTGCTGATAGATAGGGCAAACAATGCCCTAGTCTTTGCTTTATTCATCTCCCCTCCTCCACCTAATACTTGTAGGGAGAGAGCCTCTAAGATCCGCATTGTGCTGTGCCTGTGGAAATAGGGGAAGGAATGAGAAACAGTGGTTACCATAGCAGCCAAGTGAAGAAGAGCTGCCATTCCCCTAGGTCAGAGGTGAACAAGCTCTTACAGTCTACACTTAGAGCAGGAGGGCAGCTGTCTCAGCTCCTGTGCTCGTGTGCCCAGCTCCCTATCTCAGGACAGCATTAACACAAGCTGTCCCAGTGTGGCGGAATTTGCTGCACGGTAGGAATGAGCAGATAAGGATGATCCTATCTCAACTTGTGAGATACTGTGAAAAGGGGGATGCACTCCCTGAAGCCTGTTGTGCTCCTGCTGTACAAGACAGTCCCTCTTGAGCTTATGCTAGATTCTAAGAATTCCAAAATATGCTGAAAACATGCTCCTGTCATCTTGCAGTGAAAGTACACCTTTCAAATATTGATTCCTAACATGAGAAAAGCCAGGGAAACTACAATTTAGTAGAGTTCTCTTTGTGAAAATTGTGAGAAGATACCTGGCAGCAAGTTCTCGGCAAGATTTTGTGGTTTTGTTACTACGAAGGCCAGTGTTTCCCTCGATTGCTCTATTTATCAGTGAATAGCAAAATATTAAACAATGCCTTGTGCACTCAACAAGGCATTGCAATATGAAAATATGACTATTATTATAATGTTCACAGGACCTATGTATCTGCTAGCCAGAAAACATCCCAGCATCTACAGAGAAAAGCTCCACCAATAGCTGAGAGGCTATTGATATTTGACAACTCCTAGGAGACCCAGGGAGAGGAATGTGGCAGTTAGAAAGTAATTGGTCCCCAGAACACAACAGAGAGTGTCACTCTTAGGAGACTTGGCCTTGATGGAGTAGGTGTGATCTTGTTGGAGGTAGAGTGTCACTGCGTATGTGGACATTGATGTTTCCTATAGGTTAAATATGCTGCACACTGTTCTCTTTTCATCTGACATTAAATATAATGGTTACCACCCACACCTAATGGAATCAAAGAATTCTGTTAGGGCACTTTAGCCTCCTGCTGTGAACTTCCAGTTAGTTTCAGTCCACTGATACTCAGGGCATGCTTGCTTAAAATTTCCATTAGACTACCCTGTGAGAATATGACTTTAATTTACCAATAATTATGATCACTGGAAGGTTTTGTATTCATTAATGTTAATTTACAAAGAAAATATATAAAGGAAATAGCACTAAAGTTAAAGCATTACAGATAACTGATAAGAAAGTTCTCAAAGACAAATGCACGTACATATACACATTCACATGGGCATGAGGGCATTTTGAAAGATAAGAAGTGATATAAAATATCTTAAATGCATCTAGTAAGATGATTAGGAAGGAAAATAGCTTGCATCTAAGAATCTTTCTTATAATTATCTCATTTCAACTACAGGTCTTAAATAAAGAAAGGAGCAAACGGAGTCTCTTAAGTTTCTTCTGGTATCCATAAAGGGTTTCTGGCATGCAAACCACAACCAGCTTAAAGAAATTAATCAATGCATGTTAGAAAATAATAAAAGCATATCTCAAATTAGTAAACATGGTAATGATTTGTGGTAAAAAAATGAGCCTACCTTGTTAATTCCTAGGTATTTAAATCCTTATATTTGATATATAAGATTTGGTGAGTAAACCATTGAGAACTAAAGTAATCTACAAAGATTATATGATTATCAGGGTTCTGATATTTTCCAATGTAACAGAGTTTTTTAAAAAAAGTATCAATATATAATTAAAATAAATAATGCAAGCCCTCTGTCATACTGTGTGTCTCTTCTAAAGAGCATCTGACAATCAACTCCTTCATCTTTCCTTCATACTGAAGTATATTTGTCTAGTTTAGGGAAGGCTATTTAGCCAAAGACATGATTCCCTGAGATTTGAAACTTCTTTGTTTATGAACATAAGGACAGTAAAGATTATCACTATAAGGTGATAATGATGAAAATAAGTACCACTTATTCTCAAGAAGGATCAGTTTAGGATTCATGAAAAAAGATAAACCATATATTGTTGAGACAGAGACAATGAGTTATGAAGAAATTTCAATCATAATAACTCTTGCAAATATGAAAATGTCTACAATTATTTTTCTCTTGGATGCTTTGATATTACACTCCTTGCAATCCTCAAGACTTGCCCAGGACCTGTGCACTATTTTAGACAGCACCTAGTTGATATGAAATAAAATTCAGAATTAGAAGAATAAGATAAAAAGGGTACAAAAAATCTTAAGTTTATTTGTAAAATGTTGTATACTCAAAAGTGGCTAAAAGTTTCTACTGAAAAGTGTAAAAGTAGTTTTAGATGTTGATGATAATAAAACTGAAGTTAAAAAACTACTGTAAAATTCTGTACTAGAAACTCTTGTTTCAAACCAGAAAAGACTCAAGATCAATACTAATCAAGAGGTGATGTGGGAGAGTCTTCTGTTTTGTGTTGATTTCATTGGTTAATAAAGAAACTGCCTTGGCCCTTTAATAGGACAGAAAATTAGGTAGGTGGAGTAGACAGAACAGAATGCTGGGAGAAAGAAGCTGAGTCAGGCAGTCACCATGATTCTCCTCTCCAAGACAGACGCAGGTTAAGATTTTTCCTGGTAAGCTACCAACTCGTGGTGTTACGCAGATTATCAGATATGGGTTCATCAAGATGTGAGAGTTAGCCAATAAGAGGCTGGAACTAATGGGCCAGGCAGTGTTTAAAAGAGTACAGTTTCTGTGTAATTATTTCAGGTAAAGCTAGCCATGCGGAGCTGGGCAGGAGTGCAGCCCACCACTCCTTACTACAAATAGGTCAAGTAACATTTAAAAATACCAAAGGTAAAAATTCTCTATAATGATAAAACAAGACCCATTTTTGTTGACATTGAAGCAAAAACTGGAAGTAACAATAGGCAAAAGTTGTTTTCTTTCCAAAATAAAAGCCACACCCATAATTACTGATGAATGGCTTCTATGGCAACCACGTTGTTGCTGGAGCCATCAGGTTCTCAAAGATTTGTGGTGTCACCAGGGGCCGTGATGAAAACAGGCCCGAAACAATGCTGCCAATGGCCATCTCTGGGTCTGTGTTTCTGTAGCAGATGGAGTCTGGGTGGCTGTGGCTCTGTTTTTTCCTCTATATCATTGGCTGCCTTGGTTCATGGGGGGTGGATGGAGCAGAAGCGGGAAACAGGGTTCAAATTGGCTGTAGATACTAACGGAGACAGCCTGCCAGGAGACAGACTTTAATGAATCAGTGTAACTTTATTCCAGATGTAAGGAATATACAGGATTGAGTATCCTAGGGATAAACCCTAGCTTGCATTAAGTGAAGCACTACTATTATCACAAGGCTTTGTACTACACAGTAGGTTCTTCTGGCAGAGCTCTCAGGCACAAGTTATTCTTATCAGGAATCTGTTCCAAGAACCAAACTAAAGATAAATCAGGCCTCTGGTTTAGAGACAGCTTTCAGATAAGGTCAGTCCTTCAGGCCCTGGGGCATTCTCGAGATAACGGTTGGTCAAGGCAGGAAGTTCTGTTGGAGGGAGGGAACCCCTTGATGCTGAGCTATTGAGTTAAGTTTCCAGGCAATGGGGAGACTTCAACCTCTACCAGTCAGCAAAAAACTTCTAACTTATGGATGTCCTTTGCCTGTGTTACCAGAGGAGCCTTTGTAAACCATGTGTTGAACCATTTTTCAAATCTTATGTTGAAGTACCATGGCTTTGCTGAGCTGGCCCCACCATGCACTGGCCCAGAATGACCTGTACCTCCACCTGAGAAGAGCTGACTCTGAACTTCCCAGCCCTGAGATAATGGACCCCTGCACCTGGCCCCACCCCCTAGTAGGAGAGCTAGCCCCCTACAATTGTGAATGCTCACCCCAACCCTCACTAAGTGCCTGGAGAATTGGCTCCGACCCTCAACTGAGATGAGTGGTCCCAGTGACCTGGACTGACCAACTCATCTAGCACCCAGGCACAGATCCAGAACTTGAAGTAAGCACACCCCAACATCTGCCCTGTCTTTAGCTACAGGATCATCGTAATCCATGACATACTGCATGCAGGCTATTGGAGAGGAATGTCACTGGGGATCCAGCATTGTGGTATAACAAAGCCAAGGGCCTTGAACTTGAGCAACAATTCAACAGCCAGTGAACGTTTGCAAGTCAAGCTGTTTGGACAAAAGTGAATAATCCATGATACAGCAGCTCCAGATGCTCCTAAGATGAATGAGTAAGTGGTAGAGAAGTGGGAAAGATGACATGCTTTTCTTTTTTATTATTGTTTGTATTTATTAGAATTCTTAAGTTTGTTAAATAGAAAATTACCTGTTAATGTGCACATTTATATTATATAATGCTCTTATAATTATTTAGATAATTTTAATTTTAATAATTTTTATATATGCTTTCACTATTTCCCAGAAATTATATATGCATTTGGTACAGAGTACTGAATTGTTCCCTACAAAATATTAAGTAGAATCCTTACCTCCCAGTGATATTATAGCTGTGAGAGAGCATTTGGGAGTTTAATAGGGTCAATAGGATTGTTAGCCATATCTTTATGCTCCACATAAAAAATGATTGGCTTTATGAGGAGGTAATGATGGAAAGATGAATCTGTTTCCCTCTCATGTGAAAAGCTAGCTAAAGGGCAGTAGTTTGCCTGCCAAGAATAAAGCCTATATCAAGAATTCACTTCCCTGGCACCTGGTTCTTAGTCTTTTATCTTTTCATAACTTAAGATGAAAATGTCTGCTGTTCAAGCCTTTTAGTCTAAGGAATTTCATAGCAGATCCAATGTCTAATAAATGATAAATAGGATTATAAATTCACTTGTTAACAACAATTGATGAAGCTGTATTTGTGCCAGGTAGAATTTAAGAGCTTAACTTAAAAGAAACTAGAATATTATGTGGTGGACTAATTGATGGGGCATTTTTTTGTAATAAAATATCCAAGGTGGTTATTTTAAATTACAAAAGATTGATTTTGTCCCTAGCATTAAACATTTCATTGTGGTGTTGTTTGATACCATTGAGTCTGTGTCTAGAATGAGGCAACACACCACTGTGAACTGCGTGTGGTTGACAAATATGTCACAGCCTAGCAGTCATGACAAATAATAATGGGAAGGAGGAATAGACAGAGCTCAATTTCCCTTGTTGGTTTAACAGAGAACTTCTGGATCTTAACACTTAGCATTAATACCACCTCTCCTAGATACCCATCACACTGAAGCAGAAGCCTTTAAAGTTCAGAGTCTTTTAGATCTGAAACTGCAGCAGGAACTATGATAACCAATAACCTTTAAAATAAATAATTGCAATGGGTGCCAATGTTAAATTATTAACCCTGAAAAAGAAACTAGTCGAGGTGTGCATATTACATACTCTTATACTTAAGTAACTATAGTTATGAGGACATTTGACTATTTTAAAAACTTGGAGATAACCTCTAATATTTTGGTTTTTTAACATGCATAATACTAGACTGGAAGTACATTGCAGAGTATTTTACTTGTAATAAGCACTATATATATATATATATATATATATATATATATATATATATATATATATATATATATATAATTTCTAAGAAAGAGTTTCCATAACTCAAACAGTTAAAATTGAAAGTTTTCTTATAGTATTAGAGATCAATTACTCTTGTCATCATTCTATTTATGGGGCAAAAAACTATGCTGTATCTTTTTGTTAAAATTATTTTAATCATTTATTATATGACAATCAGATATTCTCCTTCAGTTTTCTGGAAAGCAATTGTTAAGTTCCTCTGACTTGACTGGATATGGTTGCACACATCTTTAATTCCAGCAATCAGGAGGTAGAGGTAGGTGAATCTCTATGCTAGCCTGGTGTACAAAGTGAGCTCCAGGACTGTTCTGTTATACAGTCTGTTATAGTACAGAAAAATGCTGTCTCAAAAAAAGAAAAAAAATAAGAATCTCTTACTATGTGAGGAAGTGTTTGATTACCCACTCTTTAAAGTCATTAACTCTGCCCAATTGTTACTTATATTTCAAATTATAAATATTTGGCTCTTCTTAGTGAGTACTATAAATCATGGATGTGAGTAAAATTAGGAAAGTTGTTGATATTTTATTGTAGAATACATAAGAAGGAAATTTGTGCTGTTGCAATGGAAAAAGAAAAAAAAAGATCTCATATACATTCTCAAACTAATTTTGTAAATTAAAACATCTAGAAATGGGTATCTCAAAACACTCTATCATTTTTTTCTTTGAATTGTCTTAGAAAATCATTGCAGCTCCTTGGGACAATTATTTCATTTTACTGATGCTAAGGTAGTGCTCACCAAAATCCAGAAGCTTTTAAGACAGTGCTTATGCTTGCTGTTGCTAAATTTGTCAAGAGTGCATTGCAATATAAATAAATACATAAAAATTCTGTGAAGAAAATGACTTGTGGATGACTGAGCAGCATCCATTTAAGATCCATGACTCAGAGAATTTATTATTTTTGCAGAGGACTTGGGTTCGATCCCCAGCACCCACGTCATGCCTTACACCTCTTTGTTACAAGCATATAACTGTTTTTTCTGACTTCTATGCACACCAACTCCACATATGATCCACAAATATACATGCAAGCAGAACACTTCTACATTAAGACAATGTCAATAAATTTCAAAAGAACTTTTAATATTGGAAATTGTTTGAGAAAGTTGAAACATTCTGTCTTCTTTTATTTCTTCAATGGTAGATATCTGGTTTTCCTTTCTATAATGAAAAATGAAAATATTCCCTAAATGTGTTTGATAAATAGTGTTCAGGTTTTATTGTAACACATTTATTGTCTAATATCCCCATGTTCTTGTTAAAGCTGGAATTCCAACCTTTAATTGTTTCATGTATGGATGCAATGTTATATAACACATAATAATTGTGGTCAGGTATGAAAATGTTGACAAAAATAGACACGTGAAGTAATCTCAGTATCGTAGTAAAGTAAAAAACATAGTTGTCATTGAAATATCCATAATGCTCTACTGCAGTATAAGCCTGTCAATGAGAAGAAAGCAGCAGAAATGCAAGGTGAGCAATGGAGAGACGTTCCAATGACAGGAACAATTAGTGCAAGGGGGAGTTTCCATTGCAACTTCCTTTGCCTTATGTTTCTTTTCTCTCACCATTGGTATATGTTTCTCTTACATAGTTATCATGGCTAAAAGGATATAAATTCATTGACAAACAGGCTAGCAGATCTTAGTGATTTATCTGTTGACTTATACCATTTCTCTTGACTTCTCTAACAAAGCTGCAACATTTCAACTCTACCACAGAAATCTGAGGTAAAATAAAATACTTAAAAGTATTATAACAATCATTACTTCGAGGTTACTTATTCTCCCATGAGTTTACCCTGAGCAAAGATCTGGAAGATTAAGGATTAACTTTCTTCTTCAAAGCCTCCATTGGTTGATGACACTTTAATGGGATGACTTTGTCCTCTCTCAGACTCTTTTGTTCACAAGTGATCTACCATTATTGTCCTTATCCAGCTCATGAAGACCTGTGGCCCACAATTCTTCAACTACCTAGCAAATAAACACTTCAAGCTGAAAACAGTTGAACTTTGAATTATAAAGTTTGGTTCATACTTTCCTAGGAAAAGGGAAAAATATAAAGTTCCTCCAGAACTTTTAGTACTAGAGAAACGGAGAAGTGAAAGGACCATTTAGGGAACAAGGTTCAGAGATATGACAAAGTGATAGTGAAGGGTCCCTGCTGGTTTCCCTACAGGGAAATGAACCTGGTGAAGAGATAAGAATGAAACCAGGTGCCAATTGACTTGTTCAATTTGGATCAGATTTGGGGGAGTCTAACGGGCAATTTATTACCAATGTATTTAGGCCCAGTACAATTTGAAAAAAGAAATTCCTGGTGTAATACAGCCCCAGTGCAAATATAAGTACAATCACATTGAGCCTGAGCTCAGACTACATGCCATTTCCTCCAAGAAGCTGAGTTTTAGAGATAGGCTACCTTTAGTAGATTAAGGTCCTAAGGCGTGACCTGGACTCAGTCATACTGATAAAATAGAGGCCATTTGGGCTATTAGTCTTCTGGTTGTGGGAGCTGAGGGAGCCTCTGCCTATACAGGTCATTTAGATTACTAGTTACCTCTGGTCTTGGTTGTAAGAGCTTAGTATAACCTAGCCTCACAGATAATGCAGACCATGAGGCAGTTATTTATTTCCAAATCTCAGCTTTCTGGATGGAAGAACAGATTTTTCACCCTTTAACATTGCTGATTTCTCTGGAGCTCTGTGGGCCCAAGGACCTTCATGTTATGCTCCTAACATGATGGACCACATTAAGCCAGGATATGTAGAGATGCTGCTTCAATAACTGTTTCAAAGCAAAAGGGAGAGAGCTCTTTGAAATTTGGATAATATTTAAATAGTGTTTTATGAGGCATGTTTGAGAGTATGGAGGTTGACACTGAACCAGAAGTCTGATATTGAATGAGTTTGATGGAAAATCACAAAACAAGAGTAGTAGCGTTGAAATAAAATTAATAATGATGACAAATATAGCTTTAAAACAGCACTGAGTTAGTTTTCAGACTAAGACAATGTAGATACATGAAAATCTTTCATATTGAAGAGAAAGCACAGAAAAATATTTCAACTGTAAAGACAGGAATCACTGATTATCAAAAGATTAACTAGATATAGTTTTCTGCAATGTGCACTTAAGGCAAGGAAGTTATACCAGAATTGCCTTGCTCATTTTCCTTCATATATTCTTATCTTCAATTTCTGAGAATCAAAGAGCTAAAGTGAAGACTGATAATGGAAGAATGAGGAGGTTTCTGGTATTACATGTGTCTAAATAAGCACTTACATGCCCATATCTGAGAGTGAAGATTGGGGCGAAAGTCAGTTGTGTGTTCACCAACAAGGAGATCTTCACTTGCCAATACAGTGGAAGGACAGAACCACGCCCACTACAGTTGACCTCTAACCTCCAAACTCATGATGTGGCATGCATGCATTCACACTGACACATATAATGAAGGATACTTTTTTTTTTTTACAAGAAATGGAAGAGAAAACACCTAACATTGGAAGGTTAGCAAAATTATCAGGATAAACATATACATTTCAATAATGATTCTGAATTTTAATAGTTTTCCACAATAAAATGACAGAAAGTAGTGTAATTGAAGAGTGGTTGATTTAAGGCTGAAAAGATCAGTCAAATATGCAGAACTAAAGAAATCTAGGTAGGGAAGAGCTGTCCTTATGATGACTTCTCAGCTCTACCTGCATTCAGAGGCAAGGATGATCTACCTGCTAGGCCAGCTGTCCTTTTAGCATTCACAAGTTCTACCCCTAGTGCAGAGCTAGTTGGTCAGCCATAATGAAGCTAACATATTTCCTGGGGATTGTTTGTATTAATGGCCAACACTGAGTGAGGTTTCTGCAGTTAAGGTTGCTAGATGCACTGCCCCTCTTTGGAGGCTGGGTAAATAAATGTGGTGACTCTCACCGTGAGGGGATGTTTTAAAAAGCAACCCGCTTCAGTGGTTCAGCAACTAAAGTGCTGTTTGCTGTAAAAGTCTGTTCTTTTGCTCACTCCAAGTCTCAAGATCAATATTGCTCCATTTTCTCAGTATTACTTTTAATGTGATAAGGCATATATTTCCATGACTCTAAATCCATGCTACAGAAGAGTCTGGACGTAGTGGTTACCGTCAGGGTTAAAGTGCCATCTAATTTCAAAGGTGTCTGTAGAAGTTGTTACTGCATAAGTCTCAATGTTATGGCATTAGGAAACAAAATCCATAGTGATTATTGCAATAGAGTAGGAACGATCTACAAATGAACAGGAATTCATATGGGAACATATTAATCTATAAAATACAAAACTGTCTTGGAAAATCATATTCATGCTGTGCTTCAAAATTTATTTCAAGATGAGAGCATCAGAAGGTTGCAGTACTTGTATAAAGTTTTCTTAAGAGTCAGCCTCATACCTATTCTTCAGTTTGTCTCTTTACATGAATTTGGAAATTCCTCACGAGTCAAACCTATATACCTCATATAAATGAGGCTAGAGTGAATAAGATGGCTTGTCTGCGAACATCTCTAAGGTCATCTTCACTTTATTTCTCAACATCTTCTTCAGAGAATGTCAATGGCGTTTCTAATGCTAAAGCAGGATTAATTTCCTTAGGCAAAATTGGAGATATCCATGTAGCAGGGGGATGTTGTATTTCCAGGAATTCTTCTGTGTCATTAACACATAACTAAAGTGAGAGATAGATATGTTTGTACTTTGTACAATGTCAGGATTTATTGAGTGATAATAAATGCCACCATCGGTCTCAGTTTTACTGGCAGGAATTATTCTGTTTAGACCTAATTTACTTTAAAAAATATGCCAACAGCTGCTGGGCAGTGGTGGCACATACCTTTGATCCCAGCACGGGGGAGGGAGAGAATGGACAATCTCTGTGAGTTCAAGGCCACCCTAGCCTACAGAATGAGTTCTAGGACTGGCTCCATAGTTATTGAGAAACTGTGTCCAGAAAAATTAAAAAAATACAAATTCTAAAGAGAGATTTTAAAAAGCTTTATCTTTACAGTGTTTGAATAACTGTATGTGAAACTCATTATCTGCAGATTGGGAGGAAGGCAGAAGATTACCTCTGATTCTTTGGGCCTGGGAACCTTGTCAGCAGAAATATGGGTGCTGCAAATTAAACACAGGCTCTCTTGGAGAGTATTCAGTGGTTTGAACTGCTGAAAAAACCTCCAGAGCAATGGCAGGTTTATTGAGGCCAATATTAATTACCAGCCTCTATAAGAGCAAAGCATGTTCTGAAAGCCTCTATCACCTTGAGAAGGTGTTGTAGACTAAACAATTATTTCCACAAGTAAAGGGTTGAGGGGAAGGGGCCAGAGATATGTAATATTTTCAGTTGATAAGGGGAGTTCTTTCATCATTTGGTGACAAGACACACAACTAAGTAAAAATGATATGTGAATCATGTCCTACAATTATTTTGGTTTTAGGTTGAAATAAGTGACAGCATATAGAAAAATACAGTATACAGACAGAGATGTCAAATGAATTATTGACAATTTAGGCAACTTGTGAGGGATTCTAAATCTCTCTCCTGTCCATTACTTATAGACAACATGAAAATGAGTTATGACATATATAGATTTAGCTGTCAGCCCATTTTATAGGGATGGGGATAGCCTTTATTTCCACCAACCTCGACAATTCCCTTGGATCTCACATTTGGTCACTTATTTGATTGCAACATTTTCTCACCATGAGTAGAGCACCTGTTTTTAGAAATTGCAGTGAAAGGGAATGTTCAAGGAATTCTGATTTTAATTTCATTTTTCTATGCTGATGTTGAGAACGAGAATAAAATATATCGAATTGGATGCAACGGTCATGTGAACAGAGCATTTATGAAAACTATTACTGCTGTTTATTGGAAACGTATGTTATAGTTGATAGAGGAACGGTTTAATAAAAATTACTTGAATTATTGGAATGAGATTGTCAAACACCACTAGAGCACTTGGCAACTATGTATAAAGTTCTAGTGATTGATACCTGAAGTGTAATGTAGAACAAGTACAACAAAACTTGCAAAAAAAATATAACAACAACAAAAATCCTCACAGCAAAGCCTCCTAAAAATGGCATTCTTTCTTTCCTTAATCAAATTTCATTCAGGATTATCGAACCTTATTTAAGGGCACCTGTACCCTTTCACATAAAATTCTGTCTTAACAAGAACCACATTTGGTTGTGCAAGAATGCACCAGCCTAAACATGGGAGTATGTTTCTCATCCCCTTGCCATTTTCAAGATGGCGTCTCATCACTCTGATCCTTCTTGAGCCAGAAGCTTTCTCAGTGCTCAATAATTTCCCATCCACTGGCCCTTCACCTGCCACTTGGCTATAAATGAACTCCCAAGGAACTATGATGTACGCTGATATGACCTCCATCTTCGTAAGAAGATTATGTTGAAGTTTTTTTTTATCATAATGAGCAATTTTACCTTTTCTGTTAGAGATACACTGGTAGAATTACAACAGAACAGCAGAATTCAAAGCAATTTGTGTGTTTGACATTTACCCTGTGTTTAAGAAATCACATCTAAATTAACATTTCAAAAAGCCGAAAAACTTGCTGAAAATTTAATGCAACAAATTCATATTATACCTAGAACGCTGACTGACACATAAATGACTTCTCTGTCCCCATAATTAACGCGGAAAGCTTCATTTTGTTATTTATAAAACCAAAACTTTCTTTAGGACGCATTTGTAATTCTGTATCTAAAGAAAATAAACTGCTAACCCCTGGCAACCAGAAGGTCAAAACGTTCTCCTCAAAGATGAGCATCTCTGAAGCTCTGGTCCTCCCTGGAACAAGAGCAAAGAGGAGATTTAGCTCTGCTCAGACAACTACCTAACAATTGTAACAGCCCCCCCCCCCCATCTCCTTTAAGAATAATATGGTCTGTTCCTTCCAACAGATTGGACCCTGGCAGTTGGCATTATCACACTCCTTGGGAGCTATAGAATATTGTTATCATATAGACAAATATTATGGCAAACTTATTAAATAATCTTCATTTAAAAAAAATAAAGAAAACAAGCTTAAGAAAACAAGGCAGAAGTTAAAAAATCCGTACAATTGCAAATTCATGATTACGACAATGAATTCCTAGATTTTAAAACATAAGAAATGCGTTCATTGAGACTTTCCGCAGAGAAACTTAACCGGGGTTTTCTTGCTTCTGTGAGGCGCTAGGGGAAGTTGCAAACCGAAAGGAACTTTGGTCCTTGTAGTTTTTCACGGTTCCTTTTCTCACAGGCTGGTCCGCAGCTTGGGTCCGTGACGTCATTCCTGTCGACCGTCTTCCCAGGAAGCCTGATTCGGCTGTAGGCTATTACGGGCTGGGGAGCTTATAAAAGGGAAAGGCTGTGAACTGCTTTAATGCGGGTCACCCCTCTCCCCGGTCGATAAAGTGTATGAAGCATGTTTGGCGATTTGCTAGATTTCTAAAGCTAGTCATCAGAACAGTCTAAAAGTAAAATTTAAAGGTAAGCGCCACAACTAACCATAACAGCTACAATAAAGTACCCTTTCAAGAAGTACTTCATCCAGAAGCAATTAAATCACTGTTGGAGTAAAAAATTAATACATAAAGTGTAACACTGAAAATATTTTAAAAAAATTAAAGCAGTCTTATTTTACTTACCCATTCCAGTTCCCTCTCCCTCCTTTTCTCCCCTTCCCCCCTTCCCCAGCATTCACTCCTCAGAGAGGGTGAAGCCTCCCATGGGGAGTCAACGGATTCTCCCATATCACCAAGACCCTCCTCCCCTGTATCTATGCAGAGCAAGATATCCCTCCATAAGAAATGGGCTCCAAAGAGCCAGTTCATGCACTAGAACACCAGAAATGTTAATGACTTTACTTTGTTTTTTGATAATTTAAACCAGTATTGAGACTTCAAGTACTTTCTAAACAATTATTCCAGCATTTCCCCATACTGCACCCTTTAGCAAATACTACAGCATGATTTAAATGTATTGTAAATTATACATTCTACATAGGCAGTGCAGAAAATAAAATTAATCATATAAAGAAAAAAAACCCATTAATTCCTTTGTCATGTTAGGTATAGTTATGTTTTCGTTCAAGCTAGGCCACTGGACTACTCCTGATCTATACTTCCATACAAATGTATATTTTCAAGTTTTGATTTGGATGAAAAGACCTAATTATATGTTGTTGCATAGTAACTACATGAATCAGAAGTATTGAGAATTTTTTCATAAATTATTTTAAAGAAAACTTTGTCTTTATTCCCCAAGACAACAGAGAAATAGGCAGATTTTGTATATCTGCATGTGGTGTGTTGTGTGTGTGGGAGGGGGCATAAGAGAAGGAATGATATCACAGGTGATTTCTCAAGTTTTCAGTTTTTACTTTTATCCTGTTTCTAGGGATTTAACAGAGGCCGTTTCTATATTTGGCAAGTTCCATACTTCTGTGCTACAGGCCTCTGCATATCATGACCTTGGTATTACCCTATAATTTTGCTGATTTTTAAAACCCTAGTATTCACCTTCCTTATTTATTATATAAAATTTTGAAAGGTAAATTCCCAGTGGCACCTGATAATGCAGGACTACAATCGTAGGTAACTCGGGGGCTGGAGGAAATTAGGTCGCAACTTCTACACCTGTGCACCACAAAGCAACGTCAACGCTATTGACTACAAGTTGGTGAAACGGTGTGTGCAACAAGAGAAGGATTCAAAGGCACAACTGACAAATGATTTTCAGATATGTGTGTTAGGTCAGAAACTGGTAACATAGGATGGGAGTCGGTTAAAGGGATGAAGGAATGGAAAGGAAGACTTTAGAAAACAGTGGTGTATGGGGCTGTGACAGATCAATGGTGCAGACTGGGTTACCTGGTGAGGGGAATGGAGGTCAAGGGAGAGGAGAGAATATGAGGAAAGAAAAACATTGAAGTCGTTTGATAACCTCCTATGAGAAGATACCGAGTAACAATGTCTTAATATCTATGCAGTGTTAAAAATACTTCTTAAATGTTCTAAGTGTAAATTTTATAAATAATGCTGCACTGGACAAGTGTGAATCTATGATTGCTTCTGTGAGCAGGGTCATAGATTGAGGAGTATTGTGTTCTTAGTAAAACAGAACTTTTGAGAGTAGCATGGTGGAAAAGTTACTGGACTAATTTGAAAAACAACCTTTTAACTAAATAATAAAATGTAAGTTTCAGGATATATCAATGAGCTTGTGAAATTCAAAAGATATATGGCTATGTGTGTAACCCACAATTCAACATTATGTATTTTTCTAATTAAAAACTAGCCTTTAGTGGTGATCTGTTATGGATTCCATAAATGTTTGATCTTGAAAGCTCTACAATTCATGCCAAATATGTGTCCATAAATTCATAGTAAAAATTTTTGACTGAAAGGAATGATTGGTCAGAATTTTAGGGATGTGGAGATTTTCAATGCCTCTTAACACAAACATATTTACAATTTATCATGAACAATTTTAGTATGCTAAATATCTTCTCTGGCATTGCCACCAAAATATTTAAAAAGTGTCCTGATTCATAACTTTCATTATTTGGTTAATATATGAAGTCAGTATAAGAGCTTCCACATTTGAACTTGGGGTTTTTCTATGCCATGGTACATATAAGAAGTTCTGTAAGAAAAAAAAAATCTCCTGTCTCTTTAAGGTGAACTTCATGATTTTCTGTCAACTAACTAAAGTTGTCACAGTTAGACTAGAGAAACTTTCTAGAAATGAAAGGATAGAACATGAATAATAAAATAGTAGAGTTAAGCAATAAAATGAATGGTGTATCAAAATTTTAATGTAATATAACAGAAGTAAAAAATCACTAATACTGAAATTCAAGAATTCAAAATCATGGTTTTTTTCAACACTGTATGTAAGTAAATATGAGAGGGAAAAAAAGATATTTTAGAAACAGAATTGTCTGTATTGTAGAAAATAAATAGCCTACCAGCAGTTAATACAAAGTTATGGAGCAAAAAGCTCAACAGCACTATGAAAACTAATCTGACCATTTGTAATAGTGGGATACAGGTTAAAACACTGTAAAGCAATCACTCTCCATGGGAGTAATTTTCAGGGGTTGTTTAAGGGTGAAGAGATTGTCTAGCCTGCAGAACAAAAGAAGCCTAGGGACTTCTCAGTCTTTCTTATATTTAGAGGCAGTCAGGATGTACCTGCTGTGCATCAGATGTGTGACCATTCAGATGTCGTCCCCATTAAGCAGATCCAGTTTTCTATCCATCCTGAAATTCAGCACATTGCTTCTTGGTCACTTGAAAGTGCTAATGGCCAACCCTGTGAATGGCGTCTGCATCTAGGGCTATCAGAAGCAGCGTCCTCTTTTGGAGTCTGAGACAAATAGACAGCCAATCTCACACATCATGGGTGGTGTAACGAGTACCAAGCTACAAAGCTTCAGCTATTGAAACCCTCTTTGTTATTGTAACTGATGTGAGAAGGATGTGGAAGAAAATGCACCCATACAGAAATAAGAATAAATATCACATAAACAATGGTCAGATGAGTTAGGTATACAGTCGAGTCTGCACTATTTCTTTGACATGGCAAAATGTATGTCTTGACCAATTTTTTTTTTCATTCAGTCAGTCTTGAGGAACTCACATTGATCTTTAACCATTGTACTGATTTGTGTATGGTGTGACAGCTAATAGGGTCCTGCGTAAGTACTCCTTGCGTCTCTGCATGGGAACATACAATAGATAACCCCTGTAGAAATCAGACAGTAGGTTTTGGCTTTGAGATGAATCTGTAGAACTTTGAGAAAAGAACAAAAATCATTGTATAATGTTGGTTCCCTCTGCATTCATTTTAGAAGTTTTTGTAGGTTTCCATCTACATTCCCGTTGGTTGAACGCTAGGTGGCGCGCTGAGCACACAGATCGTTAGTGCCTCAAGGAGAGCCTTGGCAGGTGGTTTTCAGGGCAATATTCAAATCTTGACTTGTAGGCTCTCCTTCCCTACCTCCATATTTTTTTCTTTCCCTATCTAAATTCTGATACTCAACTTCATGAATTCCCTTTCCCCACTTATCAACTATATGGGATCTTTAAATTCTTATGTAAAAGTATATCATTAAGAAGTTTGACTTAATTTTTGAAGATAAAAACCACAAAATTGTATTGCATTTATATATTGCCAGAAAATCAAATTGCTTAGTGCTTTCATGTGATGTATGTCTGACATATTTTGATGCTCTATTTGCTATTGTTTCTCTCTGAATACTAATCTTTTCATTGTCTTCCCTACATCTTATTTGCACGGCTTTCACCTACTTATCTTGTTTTTTCATTCATAAATTGCTTCATCTAATGACTCCTTAGTGACCATTCAAATGCTGGCTTTCTTGAAAGAAAAGGCCACATCCTCATTCATCAGGGATTTGCACATCAAAACCACTAGGAGATTTCATCTTCCACGAATCAGAATGGCCAAGAATAATAAGAAAATTGGCAACACAATGTGATGAGGATATGGAAGAGGAAAAAAATCCTTGTTCTTTGCTGGTGGAAATGCAAACTTACATAGCCACTGTTGAAGGCAGTGATGCTGGCCGCTGGAAAGCTGGGAATATCTCTACTTTATTATCTTTGTGCAACACTTTTGGCCAAATACCAGAAAAGCTCTATATTTTATTCATAGACAGCTGTTTCATTTATCTTTGTTAGAAATAGGAAACAGCCTAGATGACCACAAATGGGTAAGGAATAAGCAGTACATTTGCACAATGGAATATAACTCACATTTCAAAAAAGCATGAAATAGTGGTACTCATATTTAAATAGATGTAGCTAGAAAAATGTCATCCTGAGTGGGTTACCCAGTACCAAAACACACATATAGTATGCAATGTCTTAAATTTATCCAAATTTAGTATTCATTCAAAGGCTCGTAAGCATCCTAAAATCCATAGATGTAAGGTGAGGAGTAAGACACTCCTCTCTGTTAGGCTTGGCTAGAGATGATTTTTACCTAGTCATTCATCGCACTAGTGTGCCAAATTATTTTTTCACAGAACTTCTGGGTTTGTACACAAGAGCAGACACATGTTAGGCATGAATACTGCCATTGATCTACACTCTTATGCTGAAAAGCTTTGAAAAGTTTGAGATTCATTTGAGCGTGAACCGTGGACCTTCAGCACAGACAGCATAAATGCTACCCCCGAGCTACACAAGTGTGACTTAAGGGTTTTGAAATAGTAATAATCATTCCCTCTTATTTGTACTGTCCTGTTGATGAGCCCTCTACTGTGAACTGATTCTTAGTATTTTTCCATCACTGATACCTCGAAAAAAAATAAGGTCTTTTCTTTTGTTCATTTTCTTCATGACTTATACTTACTTATTTTGTAAATTTTGGTACAAAGTCTTAAAACTGCAGCTTAGTTTGAAATCTTATTTACGTAATCCAATGTTGCCTAACATATTGTTCCTCCCAGTTCAGCTATCCCAGCTTTGCCTCACAAATAAGAGCGCCCATGGTAACTTCCATTTACTTTTCCTTGTTTAAAGAATTCAGCCTTTAAGAGAAAAATATTATGAAATTCACAGGTAAATGAAAGTAAGTACAAAAAAATCCTACTGAATGAAGTAACCCAGAAGCCAAAAGACAGATATGATATGTATTGAATTATATGTGAATAATCCTAGTGAACTCACTGATAACTCTCTTAGGTTGTCTATTCCATGAAGAGACATTATCACTGCAGCAACTCATATGCAGAAAATATTTGGTAGGGGTTTCTCACTTACAATTCAGATCCTTCAGTCCATTATCATAATGGTAGGACACGGAGGCCTGAAGGCAGACAAGGTCCTGGAGTAGTAGCTGAAAGTCTTGTATCTTACAGGCAACAGGAAATGATCTGTGACGCTGGCAATATCTGGAGCATATAAGGGAACCCAAAGCCTCCTCCACAGTGATAGCCTTACTCCAACATGATCTGAACTACTCCAACAAAGCCACATCTCTAAATATTTCCATACCCTTTGGAGGCAATTTTCTTTCAAACTACCACATTCTACTCCCTGGCCTGCAAAGGCTTGTAGCCATATCATAATGAAAATATGTATTCACTCCAAATTCAAAGTCCCCATAGTCTATCACAATCTCAATAATGTTTAAAGTCCAAAGTTTAGAGTCTCTTCTGAGATTCATGCACGAGGTGGTATTCCCCTCTGTATGCTGTGAATATGTTTTTTTTACCATTGGTTAATAAAGAAGCTGCTTTGCCCTATGGCAGGGCCAAGTATAGCAAGGAGGGAAATTCAGGCACAGATAGAGGAGGAAAGAAGGCAGAGCCAGGCCTTTGACATTATGCTGTATGAAGAAGACATGCAGTATCCACAGAAAAATAATTGCTGTGCTTTCCTAAACAAGGAATAATCCTCCGGGGTTCCTGCTTCACAGAAGAAACTCCCAGACATTCTGCAGGTCACTGAAGAAGGTGACTGACAATCTGCCAATATAGGCACAACAGTATTTCAAATTTCCTGCTTCATGGAAATGTCTGCCAGATACTATGTTCCTATAGGCTGAAGATGGATGCCTCAATTTTACAAAAGAACTTTGTGTGCCTGTCTAGGCAGTGAGATGTCTATGTCAATTATAGCGATTTGGAAATTGTCTATAAAGCACCTTCTGTTTACTTAGGTAACTTTATATCCTTCTGGGGTCTTTGATGGAGTGGAAAGATTTATAGTTATAGTTTTCCTTAGTCATGAAAAAACATATATTATATATAAAACTTTAGACTCACAAAGAAATTTTGTAACTGTAATTCTTGCTCGATACCTGTTTTGTTATGTGTAATTTTACTACGTTAAATTTAAAACCCGACTTTTAATTTAGTCAGAAAAGGGGAGATAATGTGGAATTCTCCTCTGTATGTAAATATGTTTTATTATCAGTGGTTAAATGAAGAATTCATTGGCCTATGACAGGGCAGAGTACATGAAGATGGGAAATCTTAACAGAGATAGAGGAGGAAAGAAGTCAGAATCAGGCAGACACTGTAAAAGGTGAAAGATAGCTGTATCATACTGGTAAACCACAAGCCAAATGGTAAAATATAAAATAATAGAAATGCGTTATTTTAAGATTTAAGGGCAAGCTAGCAATATGTGTAAGCTATTGGCCAAACAGTGTTGTAATTAATACAGTTCCTGTGTGGTTATTTGGGTCTGGGTGGCTGGAAAATAAAGTACATTCTCAGTTTGCACATGCAATCTCTTAACTGTAATTCTCTGTAAAACTAAATCCAAAACGTATCACATACTTTCAAGATATAATGGCAGAGAATATACATAAAATTTACAAAATGTATAGAAGGGAGCATAATGAGGAAATACTGAACCAAAGTAAGATTGAAAACCCATTGGACAGACTTCAAACTCTGTTTCTATGTTTGTTGTCAAAATCTTCAGATCTTTTACTTTTTAAATCTTTTTTGGCTAAAACACCCTTCTTTTCTTTGGCTGGTTCCACTTACTGTTAGTATCTCCCTTCAGTCAGCTTCCCATGACTCTGGCATCTCTAACATCTTAGGGTCTGTAAAACAATCAAGGTTTTATCTTTACAGCTTCACAAAATGGTCTCTCTAGGCCTTGATCCAGTGACACCTCTGACACACGCCCGGCCCCAGCAGTTTTCATAGGCATGGAGGCAAATTCTATACTCCCCTTTGTTGTTAGAGGCCACTTGTTTGTTCACGGCTGCTCAGCCCTGAAATACTCACACAGAAACCATATTATTTGCAATACTATTTGACCAATAGCTTAAGCGTATTTCTGGCTAACTCTTCCTTCCCCCGTGTGTTTTGTGCTCCTGTAAACATACATATAGAGGTATTCATTTATAACAGCAGCTTTGTTCTCCTCCAGATCTGGAGTTCATTGTAATTAAGATATTCCTGACATGGGAGCTGGAAGCTGGACTCCAGCTCTTTTGCAGAGCATTAATCTCTGTTATTAAAATCTCTGTTATTTGCTTATTACCTATAACCTGAACATTAAGTATGTGTTTGTGTTTCTTGCTTGGCGTTGTTCTTGTTTTTTTGTAGTTCTACTTTTGTGGGTGTTATTACTGTTCCTTATTCTTGGTTCTTATTTATGTAGTTTTGTATTAGGTTTAGAACATTCTTAATTATACAAAAGGGGGACTTGTTGTGTGAATTAATCCTGCCAATTATTTTGGGGTACCAAACTCAGGGCACAACTTCTTAGCGATCTCTTATGGCCAAGAAGAGTTGGCTCTCTCACTCTCTTGTATAGTGGTCAGAGATCACATCACTTCATCCATTGGGCTGAAGAGAAGACCATAGAAACTCTCTCTCTTGTTGATATTCATAAGTGTTCCCTAATGAATCCTTATGACCCTCTTGTTTTGGCTCTTGGGGATTCATTTAACATCACCTACATTTAACAGTTGAACTCTCTGTCTCCAACTCTGCTATTCAATTTTATGTTTTGGTAAGTTATATCCCTACTGAACATAAAATAAACAAATGAACAAAAATCTAGATAAACTAATGAATTTTAAATATGCATCCATTCCATTTTTCTAATAAATGTAACTATGATATTGACATAATAACATCCTTGTTTGCAGACAAAAGTATACATGGGAAAAGGAAATCAATTTTGTGTTACCAAATGTACTTTGAGATTTGAAAGTCTACTATGTGAACTATAACATCATCAAAGAGGAAGATGCAGAAAAGTAAAAATATGACTTTGAAAGGAAATATGTATTTTCCATCAGTAATTTTGGATACTACGAACATACATAAGGTACTCTTTATTGAAGTAAAGTCCCCAACAAGTTTTTTTTCTGTCCAGTTTGAAGAAAGAAGTTCACAGGGAATCTTCCATTGCTGATAGATAGGGTAAACAAATCCCCAGCCTTTGCTTCATTCATCTCCCCTCCTCCATCTAATACTTGCAGCGAGAAAGCCTTTACGAACCTCATTAAGTGTGATTGTGCAAATAGGGGAAGAAGTGAGAAACTACAGTTACTGTAGCAGCCAAATGAAGAACAGCTGCCATTCCCCTAGGCAGCTCTTACTGCCTTACTTACTTACTTACTCTTACTTACAGGTCAACAGGCTCTTACAATATACACTTACAACAGGAGGGCAGCTGTCTCAGCTCCTGCGCCTGCTTGCCCTGCTCCCTATCTCATGGCAGCACTTTCAGGAGCCTTTCCAGTGTGGCAGAATTTGCTGCAGGGTAGGAATGAGCAGTTAAGGATGCTCTTATCTCAACCCATGCAATACTGTGAGGAGGGGGATGAGCTCCCTGAAACCTGTTGTCCTTCTGCTGGACAGTCAGTCTCTCTGCAACCTGTGAAATTTTGCAAAACTTTAAAACATGCTGAAAAGATGCTTTTCTTACCTTGCGTTTCACACCTTTCACATATCGGTTTCTAACTTGAAAAATGCCAGGGAAACTACAGTGCTGTAGAGCTGTGTTTGCCAAAATTGTGTGAGGATGCAAAATGTGAGATAACAAACCTTGTGGTAAAATATAGAATAGACATGGGTTTATTTAAGTTATAAGAGCTAGTTAATATTAAGTCTGAGCAAATAAGCCAAACAGTTGTAATTAATACTAAGACTTGGAGTAATTATCTGGAAACTGCTGGGCAGGAGAAAAACCTCAGGTATATATTGTAGTTCATGGAGGCAGTAGGACTTTGAAAACAGCTAAAGAAATACCTGCATTTAAAAATAAAATACAATTTTAATCATGCAAGTAGTAACTAATCATGTAATATATATATATATATATATATATATATATATATATATATATATATATATATGTAGTGCCCAATGCTCTACATAAATGTTTTTGGTGTTTTTTATTTTGTGTTTTGACTTAGGCAGGGCTTGTCTGGGTAGCCTTGGGTGGCCTGTATAAGGACCATGAGACAAACTTTTGCCCCTATTCAGGGCCCCAAAGGTGAAACACCTCTCATGGGTGAAGGAGGGGACAAAAGATTTCTAAAGTAACTTCATACACAATATGAGGGTCATGATCTTTATTTTATGTGGTATTTATTGATATTTTCTCTTCTGCCTCTAAGCTAATTCTTCTGTTCTAAAATTGTCTATAATTTCTTATGTCTAAATCTGTCTCAGTTCTAATTGTAATTCCAATTCTATGTTTGTTTGTTTGTTTGTTTCTTCTTCTTCTTCTTCTTCTTCTTCTTCTTCTTCTTCTTCTTCTTCTTCTTCTTCTTCTTCTTCTTCTTCTTCTTCTTCTTCTTCATTTTCCTACATTCTTATCTTTTTACATTTCTGCTAATTTCTACCAGCTTCTCCCTCCAGATACCACCTCTCTAGTCTGATCTCCCTAAAAATCTCTCTTCCCTAAGAGTCTTGAGTGAAAGAAGAAATTACAAGAATAACTCCCATTGTTCAGAAGCACATTCCTAGACTAAGCAATAATGGCAGATATATTGCCATGGCAACATAAGGGTCCAAGGTTACAAAAGTTTAACTGTGACAAGAAGCAATGGGTATAGTGAGATAAGCTTGGAGGCACTGTTCTTTATTTAGCAGAATGCAAGCAAAGAATAGACGTGGTTTACGGTTATTGTGAGGTTAGCTTGGGAGAGCACATTGGTCTTTGTTGGCGGAGTTAATCCGGGACATTCTTGTTCGCTATTTCTCTGAGAGCTATGGCTCAACAACTTCAGACATGTCATAATTCTTGTCCTTGGGCATCTGTGAATGTCTCAATGGAAGTCTCTTTGCCTGAATACTTAACATATCTGTATAATGAAGAGTACTTGGGCTGACCTAGTACAATGGTTAGTTAACATGGATATTTAGAAAAATCCTAGCCGTGTGGAATTAATGATTCTTAAAAGTGAACCAAATAATACAGGATAACTATCAGGGAATGTAAAGAATTGTGCACTTACTGTTTTTTTCATTCTTCTTTATGGAAATCTAAAAAGTTTATCCTCAGTTTCACCAAAATTCCCCCTTTTCACTGCACAGAATTCTAGTTTTCATATGATACTCATTTTACTGATGTCTCTTGGACTTCTACTTGACTCTGAATATTAGAATCTTCTTCCTCTTTTCACTTACATAATTTCTTCTTCCCTTCATGCCCTCTATTTATTGGAACTTTGAAAAATACTCTCATTCTGTAACAGGGTGGCGTCAAATATGTAATAATCAGGGGAGGGAAATGGGAGGCTGGGAGAAGGCGGAAATTTTTTTCAATAAAAAAATGAAAAAATATGTAATAATCCTTTGACTTCTATCCCTTGAATGAAGGGAGTAAAGAAGCGAATCAATATGAACAGAATGCTATGCTGAGACTTCATTTTTAAATGCGTCTTTGACTTTAATCATTACTTATTTTACAATTAAATATTTAATATTAAAGACCGTGCATGGTGACACATGCCTTTAATTCCGACACTTGAGAGACATAAACAGATAGTCCATTTTGAGTTTAACTCTAGCCTGCTCTCCATAGCAGATTTAAGTCCAGTTAGAAGTACATATTGAGACCCTTCTTTAACAGCAACAACAACAATAAATAAATACATTAAATAAATAAATAAAGTTAAAGTAGTAAGACCAAAATATTATTCTGTTCTTTCTGTATCATGGGTGGCATGCTTCAGGAGGCTGGAGCAACAGCTTATCTCAACTTTATATCTCAACCACAGAGAGGAAGTAGAGAGAGCTAACTTGAAATATCAGCAACTTTTTAAAATATGGAAGTCTATCCCTGGGGATATTGTTTATCCAGCAATGTCACATACCCTATTCTTCTCTGAACAGTCACCTACTAGAATCAAGTATATAAATACAGGAGATTAATGGGGGGGCAGCCCATATAAACTACCACATTCCCCTCCTTAGCTCTCTTAGTCTCAGAGCCATATCATAGTTTAAAACATTTTATGCAATTTTACAAAGCCTTTGTAATGTTTTATAGCTTGAATACTGTTTAAAAAGTCGAAGTGTCTTCTGAGAGTCAAGGAAATACTTTAAATGTAATACTAACTAAAATCAAAAGCAAATTATATATTTTCAACATACAGTGACACAGATGATATATTACCTTTACTTTGAAGTGGTCTCAGTGTGGCCTGAAAACTGCTGAGAATGGTCTTGAGCTTCATATCCTTCTGTGTCTACTTCTTGAGGATTGTAGTCATTTGTGTGTCTAATCTTACATGTGTTTGTGTTTATGGGCAAATGAAATCTGTACATACTACACAAGTTCTTTACCCAAACTTCAATAACAAACATATCTATCATATATTTTATTATAAAATTTAGTTTTAGTAACAACCCTGGTAACTTGATCTAGCAGAACTCTCCTCAACTTGATTTAAGATGAGATTTCTCCTCCTCCTCAATGTTACAGGTGATATATAAACACTGTGAACTACTTTTAGTCTGACTTCCTTATTGGTTAATATCTTTCCATTCAGTGAAACTCCTAACCTTGTCCTTGGTATAATTTACCTCTTCCTTATTGAAGACTAAACAATCTCTTCATAAGAATGATTCTACTGTTATGATGTTTAACTATCATTCATTGTCACTGTCTTTGAATGTTCCAGAAAGGAAATATTTGGTTTTAGGTAGCCATGCTCACCCTGACAGGAGCTTTGACATGAAGTACATATAGTATCTTTTGATGCTACATACACTTCACATAGAGTAAATAAATCATGCCTTGATCTACCTTTCTGCAACATACTGTACAAATTCTGACATGCAGATCCACCAGATTAAACAATTTTCAATGAATACCTAGAATGTGACAAACCATTAATTGAGAAATAACAATTATAACTATTTAACAGTGCATTATGGGAAGTCCATATGATCCTTTAAGATCAATTATGTGCACATTATCATAGATTCTGTTGGAATCACTTCTTCTCTTGCCTCTGTAATTATAGATTTTCAAATTAAATTGTGGAATTCAAAATTATGTACCGAAGGTTCATGCTTGGTTAAAAAACAGTGGTTTAAAATTAATACCATCTCAGAAAAAATGGAATGAGAGTGACTAAGATACCAAAAAAATAGCTTTTAAATGAACACAACAAAGCCAATGAGCTAAAGGGAAGATACCTAAAGATAATGTCTTAAAAATGACAATGGTAATGAAGGAAATAATAAAGATACTTTAATCTTGTTATGTATGAGAACAAAGCTTTCTGAAGAAAACATTGTAAATCTACATCAGATGTAATCAGGGGAAAGGTTAATAAAGGTGAGTCCTTAAAAGTTTGCACTACATAAAGAGAGATCTTAAATGAGGGACCATGGGTGACTTTTAAAGTAGGGGAGAAAGAAGAGAGTGTTAAGTATGAAAAATGAATCATGGAACTGAGACCATTACATGCGGCAGAGGAGGGAATATGAGGACAAATAGGGTCAAAGACCTTTAGAAGAATCATATGAAAACTATTGTTGCAGAGCTTCAGAAAATTACATATACACACAAATATGGACTTTAAATGGATACACATGTCTGCTTTTTATGCCGATATCATTTGAGTTTTACTACTATAGTTGCATAGAACAACTTGAAATCAGGGATGGTGGTACCTCTGTTAATATTGTTTACCATTTTTTAGCTATCCTCGATTTTTTTGCTTTTCCAGTGACCCTTTCATGGTCTATAAAGAATTGTGTTGGAATCTCCATGTGGAATGCAGGCAATATTTAGATTGCTTTTGATTGAATGACTATTTTTACTACGTTTATGCTACTGGATTACCTTGGTGTGAGGATTTGTGGCTAGTCTTACGGTATTTTGTGATGCTGAGTTCAATTGATAAGCCTGGTGTTGAAGACCAACTTCAACAAAAATACCACTTACTAGGATAGAGGCATGAGAGTGAGAAAATAAGTAAAGGATATGAAGTGAAAATAATAAAACAGAAAACATAGGATAGTACTGCGAGGGAGTTCCAGTGAATACTGAAATCCACCTGTATTTAATTTTTCATACACTTTTGTACGCCAATACAATGGGGGAAGAAGACAAAAGACTGTTTTAACATGATACAAAGGACAACTAGAACTTGCTTCAAAACTTTGAGACATTGAGTAATTAGTATTCTGTTATTTAGGCTGTGAACCCACACTAGACCAAGTATCCTGAAGGCAGTCACTCCCAAGGTCAAACATCCTATTTCAAAAGAAGGAGCAGAAGTATGCTTGGATATTCTGAGAATTGGGTTGGGTAGAGTAGATCTACCTGTACGGGCCATCTAAATGCCACAAACACCACGTAACTACACCCTGGGTCAGGATTGTAGCACACCTGTTGTCAAAAACATTGGACAAGCTAAAACTCCCTGACCTTCAGACAAGGTGGGAATAGGCTCACATGTTTGGCCTCCACAGCCTGGGAGGCTTGCTCTATTCTGAAGGGAAAGAGAGGAGGAGTGGATTAGGTGAGATACAGGTGCCTGTGTGGCTGGGACAAGTGGGGGAATTGTAAAAAGGATGTATTGAAAACTAAAAAGAATAAAATATTTCAAAAAAAAGAAAAAGAGAAAAAGGGATTTAAATGGAATTACCACCTAAAGGATAACAATGTCCTAATTGGATATCACAGTATAGCAAAATTAGGCCCAGCTCAAGGTATGCTTTACCTTTTTTATTTGTTGTTGTTGGCTAATAAAGTTCCAAAGACTTACAGATGGCTTTTTCATTGTTTGTTTTTACCCCTTACTCTTCATTAAAAAAACCTAGTGCTGAACACATCACACACTTGAGTCATAAAACATGGAAAAACAATCTGGTTCCTAACTGGGAACTTCATTTCTATTGGTTGACATTCATACTGCTAAAAGATGCTATGTGTACTACCAGAGAAGAAAAGAAATTGTTAGTCTAACATCACCATAAACTTTGTAAGTTACAATGTTGACTTGCCTGGTAACATGTTCAATGCTGTAAAACCGGTATAAGCTTAAAGGGAATTAGAAGGCACTATCTTATTTAAGATATTCTTCCAAGGATGAAATCTATATATGACAAAATTTCTGGACCTGATGCTATTCTGTGATAAACACACATAGTATTAAACCAAATTCTAATAAATTGTTATGACCAGAAATTAGTGTTCTTTCCAAACCTCAACATAGAATTGTTTTTCTAGTAAATGGGACCTGGCAAAGAGTCCCAGAGCTAATCACAGTGCAGAGATTAAGGGATTGCTGAGTGCTGAGGACTAAATGGGAACTCTGTTTTACAGGCCAATTTTCAAGGCTCTGAGATCATTATGGAAGAGAGAGAATAGTAATTAAATAAACAAACAAACCAATAAAATCTAGAGGCAGTGAATGACAAAAAGCAAAACAATGCCCTGTGGACACAACAAGGCACTTGACCATATGAAATTTTGACTCTTATGTCAATATTCATAGATCCTATTTAATTTCTAGCCAGACAAAATTCCAGCATCTAAAAAGAGATGATCACCAAGTATCACCAGAAACCAAGAGGCCATTGATAACTCCCAGGAGAATGATAGAGTGGAATGTGGCCTCCTTAAACTCATCGAGATGGAACTCTTGGGAGACTTGTCTTTGTTAGAGTAAGAGCAATCTTGTTGGAGGAAGGCTGTCACTGTGTATGTGGGCTTTGAGGTCTCATATATGTTTGCTATACCGCCCAGTGTCTGAGACCACTTTCTGTCGCCTGCAAGTCAAGAGGCAGGACATGCAGCTACTTCTCCAGCATCAGTTTCTCTGCATACTACCAAGAAACTAGATGATGATAATAGACCAAACCTCTGAAAATGTAAGCCACCCCAATAAAGTGTGTTTCCACTGTGAGAGTTTCAGTGGTCATGGTGTCTCTTCAGAGAAATAGAAAACCTTACTAACAAGCAATCTTTCCAGTTTCAAGTTAGTTCATTTGTTGCATACGTTTATTTAATTTGCTAATAAATTTGAGGAAATTTGCTTTTATAGACATCAGAAATATAAGCCTGCAGATTTCTCTTTTTGATATATGTTCATCTATTATGTAATTAAAGTAATACAGGCTTTGAATAAGTAGTACACCTATTATTCAGTGATTAATTTAATAAGCCTTGGTAAATTTGGGGTGTAAACTTGACTCTGTCTGGAATTAACAAGAACTTAATGATGAAATACACCTGTAAGGTAACTCTTCCTCAATTGCCTCATTTGAAGCTTTGAGAACACCCGACCTAAAACCAAATCTATAGTCTGGGCCTTAATTTCTGATGATAGCTTATATAAAGGAAATGGCTAATGAAACTCTTGATAGTTGCCTGGTTGTCCTTACTGGTAAGTTCATTTCTTCACTGGCGTTGGGACATACTACTGTTAAATTCATGTATGCTGAGAATGCCAGCATTATGGACATAACAACTCGTAGATATTTGAATTTTGTATCTTTGGTAGACAGTCTTTGTTGGTCTAGCTGGATTAGCTGAACCACAGTCTATTCTCCCCAAGTGTCCCCAAGATTATGTGACAGAATAACTGTGTAGATGTAGCCACTGAGACAGGGCCTGCAAAGTTTTGTGGTTGTGGTTTTCTCTAATGGTCTCTGTCTTTTGTAAAGAAAAATTTCCTTGAAAACAGGTAAGAAATTCAATTATGGAAAGTAGAAAGATGAATGTTTAGAGTGTAATAAGAAATTTTTCAGATTTCTAATTACTTAGAGTGGCAGTTATGGGTTATCCTCAAAATTCATGATTTCTCTAGCTTTGGGCTAGAGAGTCAAACAGATAACCTTGATCAACTACTCAAAATAGGTCTCCTCTTGCCTGTTTGAGATTTTACTACGTGGTATTTAGATATCAGAGGGAACATTGCCAGAGAAAATAATAGAATTTCACTGAAACTATATGTAGGTTGATACACATGCTTAAAGATAGCTTTGGTCTTTTTAATTTGGAATCTAGTTAATAGTATGTTTCCTTATTACCTTTTTGGACACGGTTCTTTTTCTTTTACTTTCTTACCTTTTTCTTCTATATTTATCTCCCTTCCACATCCCAGTTATGAGCCTATCTTCAATTTTGCCAGACACATCACTTGTAGCCTCCTATTCTCCTTTCTTGCATACCCATCCACAGCAATGTCTCCATTTTACTTTAATGATTTCTGCAGTTATATCTGGCTATTCATTGTCATTTGAAGATTTGGAATTAGGAGCCTCCAATTAATAAGAAAATTTGACGTTTTCCTCTCTGGTTTGGGTCACCTGACACATTTTAGTAATTTATAGTTTTATCAATTAACCTGAGGAATACATATCTCTAGAACTGAATATGATTGTATACTGTATAACCCCATATTTTCATTTCCATTAATAAGGTGAAAACATTTAAGTTGTTTCTCTGTCTTTGCTATAATAACTAGAGCAGTAAGGAGCCTGGGTGGGCATTTGACTGTGAAGAAGGATGGTAAGTGACTTGGGCATATAAAGGATTGTTATATCTGGGTCATAGGTCATACGGGGGATTTATTACTACATTTTGAGTGTTCTCCACACTCATCTCTGTAGTGGCAGCACATACTTTCAATTCCACTGTACACCAATATAAGTTTACCTTTCTCTACACTATCACATTGTTTGTTGTTCCATTTTTGATAATTCTTGCCATACTGACTGCGTTAAGATAAAATCTCAAAGTTGCTTTGATTTGCATTCCCCTACTAACTACTGACAAAATGAATATTTTCCAGATAAGTTTTACCCCTTGTTTTCTTGTCTAAGAATTCTCTTTTTGTTTAGGTCTCCTTCCCACATTTTATATTGTTCTTTCATGTGTGATATTTTCTTTGATTCCTTATGTTTCTTTATGCTTTATATATTCTGAACATTAATCCTCTATCATATATATATATATATATATATATATATATATATATATATATATGTAACTGTAAATGATCTTGTCCTGCTGTGCCTCCTTGTTCTTCACCTGGCTGATTGTTCCTTTAGCTGTGCAGTAGCTTTTTAGTTTTATGGAATCCCACAAGCCAATTTTGGCCTTAAGACTTAACAAATGGAGTCCTAGTCAGAAAATTCTTTCCTACAACTAAATCATGTAGAGTAATACCAATATTTTCTTCTAGATGTTTCAGTATTTCAGGTTACGCTTTTAAATCTGTGATCCAGTTGGAGCTAATTCTTGTACAAATAAGTAGATGAATATCTAATATTCTTCAGCATGCATAGTCAGTTTTCCCAGTAACATTCATTCAAGGTTCATATTGATATACCATGAGTTCCAGTGGAAAACTCTCTATCACATCTAGTATGTTCATTGCATATATAATTATGCAAACCATGGCATATAAGTGGCTGTTAAAATATGTACTGTATTTAATATTGAAGAGAAATTTTTATTCAAATCAAATTGTCGTGATCAACATAAATATAATGAGGAATTTGGCAAAATCTACTACAATTTCACATGTATCAAAGTGACTGAAAGTTACCAATATTGAAATCAATTTAGATTGAAGATAATTTAAAAAGGAACAGCAGAAATTTGCAATGATAATTTAATTTCACATTAAAGAAAAAATATATCTACTCTACATGGGAAGTAGAAAGTAGTAAATTGGGAGCATGGGGACCTTGGGGGAGGCTTGAAGGAGGGAGAGGAGGGGCAAGGAGGGGAACAGAGAAAAATGTAGAGTTCAATAAAAATCAACTTAAAAAAGAAAAAAGTTGTCTATTGGACATCAATTTTGGATTATCGATAATTCACAGAACTACAAATTCTTGGTTTTCCCATTGTAGCCAAGAAGCTGACACAAATAAAACATGAGTGAATGTCTATTAATTACTGTGCTTCATTAAATATTCATAAGAAACCTGTGATGTGCAGACCATGACACCGTTGCAAACTTGAAGCAGTAATTAATTATTTTCTTCCATTTTAAAGGTGAGGAACAGCGTTTCCTGTGGTAGTAAAGTAGCTTTTTCTTCAACACTAACTGAAGTTGTAATTCAATTTTTAAAGTTCTAAGAAAATCTTATACTTCTTTCCTCATCTAAAGAACACCTACATTCTTAAAAAAAATAGTGCAGATTTTTCTCTTTCACAATTCATTTCCTATTAAATAATTAAATTTTCTGATAATCTCACACATAACTAAGATGTTGACATCATTTCCTCTCCTGTCTCCCTACTGTCTTATTCTTCCAACAACCTCTCTTCTTCATAAATTCATGACATCTTCTTATTTCTTATTTTTAACATACAGAGAGAAACACACACTCACACATTCACTCACATACTCGCTCACACAACAAACAATGTACTGAGTCTATTTTGTTTATATGTACTTACGTTTATGGTTAATCAGGGGGGAGGGACATATTCCTCATGCAAACTTTTTCAACCCCTATTAGCAGCCAATAATTGCCAATAGCTCTTTATGTATGATTAAGTCCTTGTGAAATGGCCCCATCGATCATGATGTGGTGTCAATGTGGAGGGCAATATTAAGAAACTATATTGTTGAGATATATTGGGTGCACGTTTTCTGTTATGCTTAGAAGTCATGTAATATTGCAGCAGGCATCCTGATCTTCTGTCTTCCCTACCATGAAGTTCCCTGAGCCTCGGGTATAGCCATCATATTCTAGATGCATTGGTTAGCATTGGACACTTGTTCTTTTCATTTTGATCATCTGTGGATAACTGTGACAATCTCTGTTCAATGTAAATGAAAGATTCTTTGATGAGGAATCAGAGGCACAATTATCAATAGTCATACTTTCTGGAGGATTTAAACAAAAACCAAATATTCTTTTTTCCTGTTTTACCAGTATAAATTCATAATCAGGAAAGTGGAATAATAGAAAATTGTTGTTTGAGTAAATTGACTTCAACAGTTGAGTCTTCCATCTGCCCTCTCCAACTAGACTTACTTGCTGTGGGCATCTAGTGCCTTACAAAATATCTGTTTATTCTTTAAATATTCCCATGTAGTTTCTAGACTTAGTGGTTGGTTGTAGTCTGAGCTGCAACCAGCCAGCCTTAGAAACTTATCCTCAATCAACTTATTAAAATACCCTAATTAATCAGGGAAATCAGAAAAAGATTTATTCAGTATAGTTAACATCATAACCATAGCACTCATGTACAACTATATGATCGAAATAAAAATACTGACAAGGATTGACTGACAAACTGTATTCAGGTTCTTTTTTTTGGGGAATTGAAGGTTTTATTAGAAAGAAATTATATTTGGGGTTGTATTATACACCCTTCCAGACCAATTGCTACAGTTGGCTTCAGCAATTAACTAAGACCAGCTCTAACTTTTCCTGCAGCGCACTTGTTGATGAAAAAGCCAGGAAACAGTTTATCTCCACTGGGAATATTTTGAAGCAAGGATTTGACAGGGGCTGAGGCAAGGAGGATCTTAAAAAACAATATTTGCTAAACTAAAAACACATAGGCACACATGGGAGTTGTTTTACTTTCAACAAGTTCTGAAAGTAGGAACAAAATTGAGGCGAGTTAAAAAGAATAATTTAACACTGATGTTTCGGGATTGTTGAAAGAGACCAGGCATTCAGACCTCATGTTGCTAAATTTGTTCATCTAAAACCTAAAAGGCATTTTCATGACAATGGCGTGGCTGTTCCTCCCTGTTCTGCCTCCTCAGGCAGCTTATTTCCTGCTCAAAGTTATAATTTTGTATTCATAGTACCATAATCATTTCCATGGCAACTTCCTGTGATGTCAGAGAGAAAAAACTGCTGACTTCTCCCCTAGCTCCCATCTCCCGGCTGAGGTAGTGTGTTGATTTTATTCTTTCCAAAGAGCACCAAAGATTTACTATTCTTAGTGCTGAGGATGAGGGCTCAAGCCAAAAGCCCTCCCCAAGAGAATATGCGTTACTACCCAACTACAGAAAGCTTCATTGTCCCTTTATTTATTTTATCGTCTTCTTGCTCAGAAAGTGTGCAGTTGTCAATATTTCAGGTTCCTTTTATTGAAGTCTACCCCAGCATTTCTAACGGTAAATTCACGGAGCTCTACTTTAGGGGCAAAGTTTAAATATCCGAAGGCAATAACACAGCCAGGCAGTTCCGAAGGGTTGGGCTTTCCTTTCGCAGTAAAGTGCTTCATGACGTTGGGAGATGAAATGATTGCTGTGCCTGCTTTTGTAGAAACAGACGGTTCTCCAGGCCTGGAATTAACTGATGCTTTGGTTTCTGAAGGTAGGTATTTACTTCCATTGTACTTTTAGAGGCCCAGACAATTGTGACTCTGCTTTCAACCCAAATAATAATTATAAACAGGCTGGAAACTGAAGACTTGTTCATTTTAATTTATTCTTTAGAGAGAGCTTCAAATGAGATGGCGCACTGAAATCGCACTGCCCAGCCTGAGCCTAAGTTCTCATCCACACAGAGACCTACTGTTTCAGGCTGTTAAATGTGTACTCTATTTGCCTGGGTGTGTATTCAGGTTCTTGATCTTGATTCAGGAGTCATTGAGTCATCTCTGTACTACTCTGAAAAATCAAGTTGTTAGCAACCTAGCTAAGCCATTTTACTAAAAGCTGCAGACTTGACAATATACTAATCTTCTGTCTTCCGCAGTTTAGAGTAGGTTTCCCTTTCCTTTCATGTGACTTTGAATGTGATAATAACCATCTGCACTGTACAAAGCAAAAAGTACCATCAAAGAATTAAATTATGTCCGTTTAGCCACCTGGTGTAAATTTTAATCGGCATCAGTCTACTGATACCCAGAGCATGTTTGTCTAGAATTCACACTAAACCACCCTGTGAAAATATGATTTTAATTTCTCAGTAAATCTTAACATTTGATGTTTTGTATTGATATAATGTTACAAAGAAAATCTACAAAGGAATATCGATAAAGGTAAAATATTACCTTATGACTGATGAGAAAGTTCCCAAACATGGGTACCCATACATATACACATGTCCATATGCATGGGGCCAGTTTCAAATACAAGAAGTGATATAAAATATCTCAAATGCATCGATTATGATTTTAGGAAGGAAAATGACTTGCTTCTAAGCACCTTTCTTCTACTGATCCTGCTTCAAATACCAGGTCTTACATAGTAGAAGGAGCAAACTGAATCCCTTGTTTCCTCTGATGTTCATGTATGCTTTATAGTATTCAAGGCACAACCAACTTAAATAAATACATAAATAAATAATAGGAAATAATAAAAGTATATCTCAAATGGGTAAACATGGTAATTATTGTTGGTCAAAGAATAAATGATTCTACCTCGTTATTTCTTAAGTATTTAAATCCTTCTATTTGCTATATAAGATTTGCTATGGAAGTCATTGAGAACTAAAATAATACACAGCAGAACATATAATTATCAGGGTCCTGATATCTTCAAATATGCCAGCTTTTTAAAAATGTATCAATATATTATTAAAATAAAATAAAACAAAGTGATCCTGTCAGTCAGTCCTGTGGCTCTTTTCCAAAGAGGATCTGGCAGCTAGATTCTTTAACTGTCTCTTATTCTGAAGGACATGCTTCTAATTTAGAAAAGACTAGATGGTCAATGACATGATTCACTGAGATTTAAAATTCCTTTGGTTATGAACATTAAGACAGTAACGGTCATCCCTTTCATGTGATAATTATAAAAACGAGAACCACTTCTCAAGAATGATCAGCTTAGGGTCCAGGAAGGAAGGTGAACCATATAATGTTGAGGCAGAGACAATGAATTATGAAGAAACCTCAACCTTAGTAACACTTGAAAATATAAAAATGTCAACAATTCATTTCCTCTTGGAAGCTTTGACACTATACTTCATATAGTGTCAGACTGAAGTCTTGTTCAGGATCTCTGCACTATTTTGACAGCACAATTGCTGTGAAATAAAACCCAGAATCATCAAAATAAGATAAAGAGGGCACAAAAATCTTAAGTCTATTTGGAAAGTGTTCTGTATTCAGAAGAGGCTGAAAGTTTCTATTGAATATTGTAAAACTAGCTTTAGATGATGATGATGATAAAACTGAAGTTAAAAAAAAATACTGAAAAAGTCTGCAAGAGATACTCCAACTTTGAACCATAAAAGACTCAAGATGACCAACACTGATCAATAGGTCAAGTATCGTACAAAAAAAGTTTTAAAATATCTCAAAAGATTAAAAGTTTCTGTTACTAAAGCAAAAAATAGAAGTAACTATAAACAAAAGATGTGTTCTTTCCAAAATAGAAGCCATGCCCATAATTATATGAAGAACGTGCTCCCTGGGAACCACACTGATGCTGGAGACACCTGGTTTTCAAATATCTGGGCTATCACCAGATAAAAACAGACCCCAAGCTGCTTCCAATGACCGTATTAGAGTCTGTGATTCGGTAGCAGCTGGCGTCTGTGCGGATGTAGCTCTGCTTCTTTCAATTCATTGGCTGTGTTGGTACATGGGGGTGGGTGGAACAGAAGCAGCGAACAGTATTCAAGAAGGCTGTGGGTACTAACAGAGACAGCTTGCCAAGAGACAGACTCTGGTGAATCAGCTTAATGTTATTCCAGACTATAAGAAATATATAGAATTGGGGAGGCTGGGGGCAGACTCTAATTTGCAATAAGTGGCACACTACTTGCATCCCAACACAATGCTTGGTATACCCCGACCCCGGGGAGAACTGATTCTGAACTTCCCTGGCCCTGGGATAATGGACCCTGATGACGCCTGCAACCGCCCCCCCCCCATAGTGTTCGCCCCACTTGGGAAAGCTCACCCCACACCTCCCCATGTGTCTGGACGAGTTGGCTTCACTCCTCCCCTCACTTTAGAGGAGTGGTCTCAGGGGCCTGGACTGAGCAACTCACCACAGCTTTCTGGATGGAAAAACAGGTTTTTCATCTTTCCCATTGGAAAGATAATGCTTAATATTCCAGATTCCTCTGGAGATCTGTGGGCACAGGGACCTTCATGTTAAGCTTCCAACAGGATAAATCAGGCTACGCAGAGCTGCCCTTTCAGTAATTGTTTAAAAGCAAAAGGGAACTCACAAAGGCCAGCTGGCCTGGGTCTGAAAAAGCCTGGGATAAAACAGGACTCGCTGAACATAGCGGACTATGAGGACTACTGAGAACTCAAGATCAATGGCAATGGGTTTTTGATCCTACTGCACGTACTGACTTTGTGGGAGCCTAGGCAGTTAGGATGCTCACCTTACTAGACCTGGATGGAGGTGGGTGGTCCTTGGACTTCCCACAGGGCAGGGAACCCTGATTGCTCTTTGGGCTGACGAGGGAGGGGGACTTGATTGGGGGAGGGGGAGGGAAATGGGAGGCAGTGGCGGAGAAGAGACAGAAATCTTTAATAAATAAATAAATTTAAAAAAAAGCAAAAAGGAGAAAGTTATTTAAGACTTGGGTAATTTTTAAATGCTATTTTATGATGAATATTTGAGACTGTGGAGGCTGACACTGAGCCAGAAGTCTTATATTGATTAATATTTTTTGGAAAATTACAAGACAAAAGATGAACAGTATTAAAACTAAATAATAATAAACACAATATGGCTTTAAAAAGAGCACCCAGTTAGCTTTTAGTCTAAGACAGTATAGATACATGACAATTTTTAATATTGAAGATGAAGGATAGAAAAATATTTCAGCATGTTTATAATTCTATGCAAATTAAATAATGCTTTATAACCCTGGTACTATTTTTTAAGAAGGGAACATATCTAACCAATGTGAAACTAACAGAAAAAAATAACAATGACCAAAACGGCCAGCAAGAAAAAATAGTAAACATTTCACTATGGCTTCAGGTTGAAAGGCTTGGCATTGAATGGGGCTGGTGAGAAACTCCTGAAAGTTGATTCAGTAGACTCAGAGTGAGACAAAGGAAACTAGACAGAGAGGGTCAGCACTACTCTCCTCACCCAGCCTTCATGGTGAAGAACCAAAGACGGAGTCTTCTACCAGGCTTTAGCTCCTCCCCAGCAGGCTCCAGAACCCTCAGATCCCAGCTGGATGGGAGAAACACTGAAAAATAGTGCTTAATACCTGTGTAGCTGTTCAGTGAAACTGAATTCAGAAGGGTATCAGGGTCTTGAACATCACCTGGAGACTGCAGTGAATACACAGGTCACTCTTGCATCTATCTCACTGGTAAAAAGCAAGAAAGCTTTACCTTAACAGTTTTTCTTAGCTTTGTGAACCTAGAGCAATTGAAGAGAAGAAGTGATATAAATGTTCACAGCCCATATGAAGTCTATGTGTCATTATGTCATGCGGCTGCACTCTTGTTCCTCCGTGTTTGCAAATAAAATAAAAATAACCTAATAGTATTCACTTTGGTGTTTAGCACTTACAGCTCCTGTAAGAAATGGCTGTAAAAGATGACATGGGCCAGCATTCTTTATTATATTTTGTACAAGTATGTGTGAATTGAGTCCCTCTACTCCAGATATCATCCAGATATTTGAAAAGTGTCACAATAGATGACTTTGTTTGTCTATGTATTCAATGAAAGGGCTTCCACGTTGGAACTTAGGGTATTTCCAGGATATGGCGCCCATATGTGCTTCTCTTATTACTTTGAGGTGAATATTGTGTTTTCTTCTGTAAACAAACTAAAGTTGACCTAATAAGAATAAACAGAGACTAGTTACAGAGATGGAAGGACAGTAAGGGATCAAAAATATGGGCCATTAAATATATAAATAATAGAAAACATTAAATGTAAAATAACAGATCTAAAAACTATTACTAAAGAGAAAAATTTCAACATTATAGTTTAAATCCATACTTTATGTGAGCATAAATGAGAGGAAAACATACTTTAGAAAGATAATTATAAGTATTCAAGAAAGTCATAACTTAGCTAATATTAGAAAGTTACAGAGCAAAAAATTCAACATCAATAATGAGGTGAAATAGATCACTTTTAATGATCAGTTATCAGTTGATACCTTTGATAAGCAATCACTCTTTGAGAATCAATTGAAGAGTGACTGATTTTACAGGAACAGACTAATCTAATGTACAGAACAAAAGAAATCTGGGGAGGGATGAGTTATCTCAATGCCGACTTCTCAGCTAGACTTCTCAGCTAGTAGACTGTGCTCAGAAGCAAGAAGGATATACCTGCTGGGACAACTGTCCACTTACCATTTTCAAGTCCTACCCCCAGTACAGAGCTAGTTGGTCAGCCAAAATTAAATTAATGCATTCTCTGTAGACTATCTGTTAGTGTTAATGCCCAACTCTGAGTGAGGTATCTGTAATTAGGGTTGCCAGACACACTGCCTCCTCCTTGGATGCTGAGGAAAATAACAAATGTGGCCACTCTCACCGTGAAGAGATGTTTTAAAAGTTAACCAGTTTCAGTGCTTCAGCTAATAAAATGCTGTTTGTTGTATGAATTGTAGTATAACTGAATGAAAAGTATGTGGAAGAAAATACGCCCATAAAGCGTAAATATTACATATGTAATAGTCAATTGAGTTAGTTACACATTTAATCTGCATGATGTGTGTGTCATGGGAAAATATCTATCTTGACTCATGTTTTCAAGTTAGTCAGCCTTGAAGGGTTCTAATGGATCTTTAACCCTTGTGTTCATTTTCACCTGATGTTTTACTTAACAGAGTTCTGCATCATTCCTCCCTGTGCCTATGAAGGGGTAGCATGCATTAGATAACCTCGTAGAAAATGGGCAATAGGTTTTGGCCTTGAGATAAATGTTTAAATCTTTCAAAATGAGCAGTCAACTCATACACTTGTGTCATTCAGAATTCTTTTTAAAAATTTTGGTAGGTTTCCATAAAACTTCCTGTTTTGTTGAAAACTATGTGGTACCATGAGCATGCAAGCAATTACTCCTTCAAGCATAGCCTAACATGTGGCTTTAAGGATAAGAATTATCTCTGCATCTTTTTCCATCAGTCGCTGGTTGAAGATTCTGATGTCAAGATAGTCATTTTCCCAGGGAAAGGCCAGTTTAGGTGTCCTCTCCACTGTTGCTTAGAGTGTTAGTTGGGAATTATTCTTGTGGATTCCTGGGAATTTTCCTAGTGCCATGTTTCTTTATGGCCCTTATTGGCTCCCTCAATCCAGCGAAGAACTGGGCCAAACTATAGGAGACCAGTCCAAGAGAGGAATGAGTAATAATATGAACAAAGGGGTCAAGATCACGATGGTGATGTCCACAGAAACAGCATACTTGAGCTAGTGAGAGCTCACTGACTCTGGATTGATCGCAGAGAAACCTGCATTAAAACCAAACTAGCCCCACCGAATGTGGGGGGCAGTTGTGAGGCTTGGGAGGTTTGTGGTGTCACTGGAAGATACCAGGATTTATCCCTAGTGCTTGAACTGGCATCTAGGAGCACATTCTCTTTGGGGGAATATCTTTCTTAGCCTAGATATAGCAGGGAGGGCCTTGGTCCTAACTTGAAGTGAAGTGTCAGACTTTGCTAATTTTCTATGGGAATACTTACAATTTCTGATTGGTAAATTAGGGTGGGATAGGGGGAAGGATAGGACAGGAGGAGGGGAAGGAGTAGGAATGGGGATAGCTATGTCAAATGAAAAAATAAAGTGGATACTAGCTATAAACAAAGGATATGGAGCCTATAGTTCATGATCCTAGAGAAGCTAAGTAATAAGGAAAACCCTAAGAAAAACATATATAGTTCTACCTGGAAAGTGGAAGCAGACAAGTTTGCCTGACAAAATTTGGACCATGGAGGTATGGAAGAAGGGAGTGTAGAAGAAGGAGAGAATGGGAGAATAGAAGAGGTGAGGAGAACTTGAGAGAATAAAATAGTCGAGGTATAAGAAGGACAGAGATGAAAGCAAAGAAAGAGATAGCTTAATTGAGGGAGCCATTATAGGGGTAGCATGAAATCTGACTCTAGAGAAATTCCCAGGAATCCCCAAGGCTGACTCCAGCTAAGATCCTAAGTAATAGAGGAGAGGAGGTCCGATCTTGACTTGCCCTGTATTCAGACTGATGGATATCTTAAATATCACCACAGAACCTTTATCCAGCAACTGATGGAAACAGAGGCAGAGATCCTCATCAGAGCATTGGATTGAGCTCCCAAAGTCCAGTTGAATAGTAGGAGGAATGAGAGTGTGAGCCGGGAGGTCAAGACCATGATGGGTACATCCACTGAAACAGTCTACCTGAGCTAATAGGAGCTCACCAACTCCATCCGGACTGGGAGGGAACAAGCATAGGACCAAACTAGTCCTTCTGAATGTGTTTGACAGTTGTATGGTTGGGGCTGACCGATGGGCCACTGGCAGTGGCACAAGGATTTATCCCTACTATGTGTACTGGCTTTTTGGGAACCTATTCTCTTTGGGTGGTTACCTTGCTCAGCCTAGATATAGTAAGGAGGTCCTTGGACCTTCCACAAAGCAATGTGCCTTACCCTCTCTGAGAAGTGGATGGGAGTGGAGTGCAAGGTATGTGGAGGGAATTGGAAGAGGGGAGGGAGTGGGAACTTGGATTGTTATGTATAATGACAAAAGATAGTGTGCTTTCTTTTTTTTAAATAAATAGATAAATTAATTAATTTAAAAATCTTAAAAACAGGGAAAAAGAGTGAAATCCATGTTTATGATGATCTGTCACTTTTCACTATCTAGTACCATAGATATTTAGTGATCAAAAAGAGTTTCTGCCCTGAGAATACTTTTTTTTCTGGATATTTCCTTTGCTCTAGATTCTTTGATTTTTCTTGTCATCATTTTCTACTTTCCCTGTGTAAAAGTTGCCCTTTAGCTCCATGGTTTCCCATTCCCATACCTATTATCTACTTAAGTTTCTTAAATTCATTAACAAAGATATACTGGCTGGTCTCATTATTTTTTGATGATATCACAAAATTGCATATATATATACATATAATAAAATTGCATATTATATATATATAATATGCTGACAGGAAGTAAATTCTTTAATATCCCCTGTATGTTTCAAAGTTTTGGCTGCTGCTTTCTATAGTTTTGCTCTCATTCATAATCCTTCCATTGGCTTCCGTATGTCTTATTTCCATGATTTCAACCTACATATTCTTTTGTATTCAGTTAAACATCCCTTCATCTAATAATTCACAAATGATCATTCAATTGCTGGTTTCACTTAAAGAAGACTTCAACATTCTTATTTATCAGGAACATGCATATCAAAACAACCTAGAGATTTCACTTTACACTAATCAGCATGGCCAATACCACTAAATCAGTTGAAAGTACATGCTGATGAAGAAGTGGTTTAAGGAGAAACCATATCCATTGCTGGTGGAAATACAAACTTGTATGCTGACTTTTGAAATGAGAGAGGTTTTGCCTTGAGAACCTGAGAAGGTATCTACCTCGAGGTCCAGGTGAATCATTAATGAGCATATAAGAATAAATATCCAATTTTAGAGATACTTCCATATTCATATTTGTTGCTATTCTTTTCACATTAGCTGGAAATAGGAAACACCCCAGCTGTCTATAAATCAGGAAATGAATAATGAAAATATGGCATATTTACACAATGAAGTATTATTTACATAATAAAAATGGTATCATAGAACTCATAATTTAATGGAAAATCCTACAAAAGTATGAAATTTATTAGAAACAATTTCAGAGAAATAATTCACTGCTCCTCGTGAAACTTTATTTTTTTAGTGGAAGATGATTATCATCTAGCTTTGCTTAAGTGATATTGGATGTGTATAAAAAAGTGATAAAAGTTTGAGATATAAGCATTCAGATATAAGAATTTTTCTCTTGGTCTTTAAAAACAGACTAGTACATGGATAAAATTACCTTATACATATACCATATTGGAGCATATACATATACACATACATATATATAATTCATAACACACACATAAAATTAAAAATAGTTCATCATAAAGTATATTCTGATCCACATTACTTTCTCCAAGATTTTCCACAAATTCCCACCCACTCAATTCTAGATGTTTTCTTTCTCTCTTAATTTTTATAACAAAATCAGGATAATATAACAAACCAGAAAAAAGAAAACTCAAGAAACATACACACACACACACACACACACACACACACATACATACATGCACGCATACAGCCCATAAAAGCAAAAAATAGGAAACAATAATACATAAAGAAAAGACCAATAAGGCCCAAAATGCTAAAGCAAAGCAACACAGAAAAGAAGTACAAAAGTAACATTGAATACATTTTGTTTTTTATCCATTGCTGTGCTCGGGTCCTACCCACATGTGTGGTTAGTGTACCCAGCAAAATGCAATTGGAAAATTTGTACAGTTCCTAATTAACATGAGCAATACCTTGGGCTTTATTCATAACAATACACATTCAGAACTTAGTGCAGAATACTTCTCATACTAGGACTCTAGTAGAAGCACAAGGATCTGGAGCTCACGGTGATTCTTTTTACTTTTGTAAGTTCTAGATCACCCTATCATATGTAAGACCATGTATAAAAATAAAAAAAATGAACAAATTTTGATAGAATGAAGAAATAAAACGAAAGCAAATATATCACAGGTTCAGAAACTACTTTTAGTTAACAACTCTAAAAGGTTTTGTATAAAACATGCACATACAGAAACACAATTATAACAAACAGTAAAGTTGCTTATTTTCAAAAGTTACATATTTACTTATTTAATTTTTTATATTTTCTAGTGAATACACACATGTGCATGTACACACAAATTTCATGTTCCATGTTTTGAAGACAAAAGGCTACTTAAAATAGTCATTTCTCTGTTTGCACTATATAGACCCCAAGGATTAGATTCAAGATGACAGACATGCAACCAAAATCTTTGAGTGATCTGTGAGGGTCTTAAACATTGATTTTTTTTAAAAAAATTAATTAATTAAATTTTCTAAAGAGTATAATTTTCTATTTTTAAATATGCATTAAAATTATATTTCTCCACCAAGTGGTAGTGATACATGTCTCCAATCCTAGCATTTGGAAGGCAGAAGAAAGCAGATTTTTGTGAGTTTTATGCCAGTCTGGTTTACAGAGTGTCCAGCACAGCCAGGGTACTTACACAGAGAAAACTATCCATCTCTGTAAGAGAAAAACACCCCACAACAAATTATATTGTTGCATTCTTTCCCTTCGAAACCTAAAATATATTCTTCCACAATCTTTTTCAAAGTAATGACTTCATTTTCCCTAATAGTTAGTGTATGCAAATATAAAACCAGATGTATACAATACATATATAAAACCATATGCATACAATAACTATTACAAATATCCCTAAATCTAACTTGTTCTGTCTGTATAATGTTACTTGTATGTATTTCTCAGGGCTGGTCACTTGGTACTGGAGAGCCAATTATTGTGATCTTTTCTGGGAAGACCACCAGTCAGGTTCCCAGTTTTTTATTGCTTCCTTTAATTCCCTAGTGTTTGATTGAGGCCTTATGGGATTCTTCTCATCTAGTTTATCAGTTCCACTGGAATTATACTTGTTCAACATGGTTTTGGTCCTACAGTATATTTTCATCATGTTTTTCCCTCCCACTATTATTTTAGATCCTGCCTATTGACAGGGGTTTCTGTCCCACCTTGTCCCACAGCCATTCAGTCCCAAAGAAACACACAGAGGCTCATATTAATTATAAACTGGTTGGCCTATTAGCTCAAGCTTCTTATTAACTCATATCTTACATTAACCCATAATGTCTTGTCTGTGCTAGTCATGTCGTTTGATACCTTTTATCAGTGAAGAATTCTCATCTTGCTTCTTCTGTGCCTGGGTAACAACTCCAGACTGAGCCTTTCCTCTTTCTAGAATTCTCCCTTTCTTGTCACCCTGCCTATATTTCCTGCCTGGCTACTGGCCAATCAGCATTTTATTAAACCAATACAAGTGACAAATCTTTACAGGGTACAAGACCATTTTTTCCACAGCACTCCCCCTCCCCCCGCTTTTTTTCAAAACAAGAACTCAGATTCTAATCTCTTTTTAATGATCTAAAAGAAATTAAGCAAGCAGTAGTAATTCTGCATTGGTTAGGGAGATGGTAAAGACATGGGCTTCTAGCATTGAGGCCACCCTACATGACTGGCTTCAGTTAGTTTCAACGGTCCTAGATGATGGGCCCCAAGTGATGTCAAAATCCTCTTTCATAGAAGAGGCAAACATTTTGAAACAACAGGGGAAAGTAAAAGAAATTAAGACTTTGCAACATAAAATTATTGGTGAAAATAAAACAAAGTCTTTAAAGAGAAAAACTATATTCATATTTTAAAAGGTGTAAAGAAAAATAAGCCACATAAAGAGAGAAAATACACAGAGAGTTTAAATTATGTATATTATTGTGGTTTTTTTTTAATTTTTTTCTTGGCTGCAGAGAGACATTTGATTCTGGGGACTGCTGAGCTAAACCAACATATATGCTTCTTGACTATAAAATTTGAGTCTTATGACATGTTGCTTTGGAAAAGAAGTTCTTTTGTTTCTACAGAGGATAAGAACCTGTGTCAAGGCCACCCTCAGTTTTCAGGACTTTATTCACAGCAATCTATCTCCTTCTCCTTCTCTTTCTCTCTCTCCCCTCTCTTCTTCCTCTCTCCTTGACCTCCCTCTTTTCTCTCTCCCCTCTCCCCGGGCAAATCTCTCCCAGCACTTAAGTAGGCATGGGCTGCCAATCCCGGATTGCCAGGTGGGCACTGCCCATAGGTTCACACATATGCAGGCAGCTGATAGTCATTGCGTGATCATAGCATAGGTCAGGCCTTAGCCATCTCAGGAGTTGATTATATATCTCCATCATGTGTGACACCATTCAGCTTGCTACAAACCTGTGGAATCCTTTCAGACTCATGTGGTTTGATGGATCAAGACCCTCTGAAAGGTTGTCATGAACACCCCGAAAATTACTTTGGCCACCAAAAAGCAGGAAGCAGTTTGGAGAGAATTATGCCCAAATTCCCAAATACTGTTTATTAATGTTTGTTTATATTAAAAAGGATAAGCTATGTAGATTTATCAGAGACAGTTGCCGCATGGAAACTTGCTGGTAAGCCACAGCCACATGGTGATACATAGATTAATATAAATGGGTTAAATTAATATGTAAGAGCTAACCAATAAAAAGATAGAACAAATAGGCCAAACAGTGATTTAATTTACAGAGTTTCTGTGTGATTATTTTGGGAGTCTGAGTGGCTGGGAAATGAACAAATAGCCTCCTACAACAGTAAGACAATGTGGTTAATACATCACATATTTTGTTTGCTGGACACAGAGAAATCAACCTTAAAGTAACCTTGAAAATGACATTTATGGGTACTTTTAAGAGTGCTGGAAAGTACTTTACAGGCTCTGGACAAGAGAAAAAATGACAATTGTTCTTTCAACACTTTCTTAACCTTACATGCTACAACATTGACCTGCTAGGCAAAATATATGCACAATCCAATAATGCCAAGACTGTTTCTGAGAACAACTAAACACATTCTTGATTGAAATGAAGGCATCTTCCACAGGAGGGAATTCAGGCATGGTACTACAAATATGATAAAAATATCATGGCTAGGGAAGTGGTAATTCCTAGCAGAGGATACTGATTCTGTTTTTTTTTTCATGGCAATTTTGTCCAATTCTCTTTAAAATACATATGAATGTGTGCCAATCAATCTTGGTTATTTTCCTTTGTTTTTGAGACAGGGTTTCTTTGTCTTCCCTGGCTGTTCTGAAAGTAGCTCTGTCAACAAGGGTGGTCTTGAACTGACAGCAATTTACCTGCTGTGATTATACCTGCTGTGTAATAGATGTAGAAAAATGTTAGTCTTCAGTGAAAATTGAAAAGGCTGGAAAACTAAATTTAAGAAACGAGAGCCTGAAATGCCTCTCAAAGTCATAGACTACTAAGGTTAAGGCTATTTTTATAAAAATGGCCATTCTATCAAAAGCAATTCTAGGTTCAGTGTAATATCCAACAAAATAATCACATACATTTAAAAATGTAATCGCAATTTTTATGGAAATACACACACACACACAAACACACATACTTCACTTCAGAAAAAAATGAATAATGAAAAACTGCAGGAAGTATCACCATTCTAGATTTTAAGATATGTTATACAAAAATAGTATGGTTTATTACTACTGTGCTGTATCTGTGTTAATTAGCAGCTGTGGGGAGTAACAATGTTTGGAAAACCTCAAAGTGGTATTGACATTGGTCACCATTCCATTGTATTTTGTATTTTAAAGCCTTAAATTTAAACACCATTTTGAAATAAAGAACAAAACACAATTTCAAAAAGGAAAAGACACATTCTTATGTATTATTTGTCATACTATGTGTAAAAGGAACTTCTGCATGTCATTTGTATATCTTATAAACTCCATCCAACGTAGGGGATCAGAAAAGATAAAGTAGATGACATATGCAAATCAAATATTTCCCAAATCAATTGTTTATTGTTGGATGCAGACAGCATTACAAAAGGAAAATAAAAATACACTGAAGCATGTTCACAATATTCGGACTAAATCACCATATAGGACCAAAAAATAAAAATCATTTCATACTGCTATATAGACTGCACCTCTGTATGTCATACGTCACACACATTCCATCTCCCACACTGGTCATTGTGCTGACACACCCATTCACTTCTGAATCTCATTTGGACACATTCTGTGTCTCTCCTGCTGTCTCCGCTCTCTCTCTCTCTCTCTCTCTCTCTCTCTCTCTCTCTCTCTCTCTCTCTCTCTCACACACACACACACACACACACACACAATTACTCTCTAATTTACTCTGTCCTCCTTTCTTCCAGCCACTTTGGAAATGCCTTTTTTTAAAAAATTATAACTATCATAGTGTTAGAACTCATCCTACCTAATTCTTCCAGCCATTTAGAAACTGGCATACCTGAATGACTGTGGTCTATTGCATCCCCCACTCCTCTGTTAATCTGTATGTTAATTTTCCCTGATTTCATTCTTTAATACCCTCTTGTTCCCTCCAGTGCAAGAAAAACACTCAATTTAACATCTGTTAGGACATTCTTACACTACAATTGTTCCTTTTGGTTTGGTTACAATCCTTATCCCCACAAACCAATAATCCATAAAACTGCCTAAGCTTTGAAATGTAAATGTGAACCCAGGAAGATAACCAAGCTGAAGTGACAGCACAGATAGAAGAATCAATGAGAGGAGCATTTTGCAGCCATTACCAAAGAAAACAAAGGAAGTCAGATCCTAATCGGGTAGATTTCTGACATGATTCCTCAGAGCCAAAGATTTTAGATCTATACCACAATGTTCTAATCCACACAGATTTGCAACCATTAACAGAAAAAACACAAAGTCTACCTATGGAAGACACAATAGGGCACAAAGGGACCTGACCTTTTTTGCTGCACTTTCTTGTTGACTATTCCTCAGGTGGATGCAACAGACATCTTTGGCTGCTTCTCTTCTGCACAGGACCAGCTGCTGCACTGACTTGAATCATCACACTCCCAACCCCCATCCTGTGCTATTGAGCCAGCACAATGCTGCAATCACGCATGCGTGCATGTTTGCCAGGCTGCAGGGGCTCAAAGAACCTTTTCTGAACCTAATGACATAATATAGGCAATTGTGGGCTTTATGCTTTCTTGTTGTCAGTGTGGTAAAGAAGGGGCATCACAAACCCTTGTTTAAATTACCCAGAAACAAATTCGAAGCATTCTTATGGGAAATATATATTAAATAATCTTAATTTTTCCTTAACTTTCTAAATACAGCAGTGAAAAGGTTGTGTAGCAAAAATGTAACCCAAAATAGAAAATGTAAAAAGTGCTAGACATTTGATTCACTGGCAGGAGAAATCATGAATGATTAAAAGATAATGCATTAAAGATATTCTATGTTAATCAGGTATTACTTATCTAACTTCAATTTTATTTTTAAAACTTCAAATCAATTCAGGTAAGTTGAAAACCCAACATTTACATTATAATTTCTCTTCTTATGAAGTTGTTAAATGAACTTTAAGTGATGAAATTTTTTCATGATGCTTTTTAAAAAAGGATTGCTAGTATGTAGTTTTGTGCCTATTAATTAATTAATTAATTAGCTCATTTTGAGCACTATTTAGACATGCTGGACTTTGAATTCCCTTGGTAGATCAGGTTAGTTTTGAAATCACAATAATCCAGTGGCTTCTGTATCCTGAGTTCAGGGATTTAAGACTAACACCAACAATACTGGTTACAGTTCATCAGTTTTAAACATTCGTATTATTTCTGTGTGTGTGTGTGTGTGTGTGTGTGTGTGTGTGTGTGAACACACATGAGTGTAGAGGTGTCCATGGAGTCCAGAGGCATTTGGACCCTCCCAGATCTGGAGTTACATGCACATATGACAGACATGAGGGTTGGGATCCAGACTCCAGCCCTTTGGTAGAACAGTAGTTGCTCTCAACAGGTGAACAATCTCTCCATCTCTCCTATCCACTTTTACACCTGGGCAAATTAGATCCCTGATGAATATGCAGACAAACAGCTAGATAAACTCCTGACATCTAAGCATGAACTCATTACAATTTTCTAATAGATGTAAATATTTTATTGACCTAATAATGTCACTGTCTCCTGGTCAAAGACAATAAAAATCAACATTGTGCAATATACTATCAAGGAGGAGAAATTTCATAAAAATAAAAATGTGGCTTTAGAAGAAAATCTATTTTTTTTAGTAATGTTACTGCCCCAAACATAGGTGCTATTTTTGATGTATTCCCAACTAAGGGCTACCACTCCAGTTTGATGAGGAAGATAAAAGAAATACACAGGACAACTTCTATTGGAGGGGATACAAAGCCTAAGCCACTGCTTTTTGGTTTAGCTTAGCAGGTCATACATTAAAATGTCTCTCTGTAGTTTGCTCCTTCACAGTCAAAAAATCAAAGGAAACACAATAATATAGATAATCCAGATTCTCTGTGTATATTCCATCTTTACATGACTATTTTTTTACTTTTTAAAATCTATGAATGTGTGCGCTGTCTCTTTAAAGACCTTACTTTAAAAAGAAACAAACTATTTACTTCTTTTAATAACTGTCTATATTGTTTTTCTTCTTTCTCCCAAGCCTATCTATATTTATTCAACACTGTGACCTATTTAGAGGGCTTTTTATGTCTGAATATGTCCTATTGTGTATCTGTAATTCTTTATTGTCCAGAATCACTTCTTAAAATGCTTAGTGTTTCTAAAAACCTTAAACTGAGTCATTGCTAGGGGAAATATGACACTGTCTGCTTGCCCCACCCAGCTCAGCATGGCAGAGCTGCTCACTGCGGCTAAGAGCCATGCACACTGCCCCATCTTTAGGCACAGAGCTGGTCCATGTTTCCACCAAGCAAGCTGTAGCACGTTTTCTCACAAATCCCATTTAAATGCTCGGTCTCCTGAAGGATCCAGAGGTCATGCTGGCAACACAGCCCAAAAAGTTGTCATTTCAAAGTCGTGGCTTTTCTGCTACTGCTGAATCAGGAAAACCTCTCTTAAAGGAGCTGCACCATGCCACCAGAAAGAAAAGCCCATTCAAAAAAATAAATGCAGCTAAACTTTGTTTTTTATTATCTAGAATTCATTTCAAAGCCCTCTCAGGCTTTAAGTGGATTTTACTTGGCCATCTGGGCATCAATTTGTTGCAAGGAAGTCTGCTTGTTTGTTTCCCAGCTGCCCAGACTCAAGAAGTAATCTCAAAATACAGTATTATTTAATCACTGCTTGGTTCATTAGCTCTAGCTTCTTATTGGCTAAATCTTACATCTTAATTTAAATCAGCTCCATTAATCTGTGTATCGCCATGTGGCAATGGCTTACTGGCAAAGTTTTGGCGTCTGTCTCCAGTAGGGCTACATTGCTTCTTTTTGGGGCAGGTATACTAAGTTTTTTCTTTATTTTAATAAAAATCTCACGAAACAGTAATGGGGTCCAACATCCAGGTGTGGAGCATAAAAAGAGAGGGGCACACAAGTGAGACAGTGGTTTTTTGGTACCAAAACCACACTTTGGGACCTTAAATTTGTTGGCCATTTTTCAATCACAAGTAGGTATTCAAAACTGCCAAGTTCTGTGCATGGAGTCCGAGATGCTAGTATGACTGTAGCAAGACCTTGGGAACACAGTATTTACACACTGATGAATCTGAGAAGAACCTTCACAGCTCCCTTTGGAATCCACAGTAAAGACTTCATCACAGCAATTTGTGCTCCCTTCTCTTTTCTAGAGAGAACATCCAGACTTTAATTCAACAGCTGTTCATTAAAGATCCTATGTCATGGATCAAATAAAAAATAGAAATGCAAAAACCCACATAACATATGACTTTTGTGCTTACCCTTAAAAAAAATCTAGTCCAGCAAAAAAGAGGCATACAGCTAAGAACAATAATCTATAATTTCTGCAACAGACTTGTGAACTGATTAACAAAAGTAACCAAGGAAGCTGAATCTCAGATGAAAAGTTGCTATTTACAAGATAAGAAAAGTAAAAATATCACAATGGTCAAGGCAAAAATATGAATGAATACAAGAGTACAAAACAGATTGTCATTGTAGCACGACTAGAAGCTACTTAGTTTTCCTGGAATTAGCTAGTATGCAAGGACTACCCATGATGAGAAACAATAAAATAAAGGGTGGTCATAGTGAGGCTAGAGCAATCTGTAGTGACTTATAGCAGAAGACCTTGAATGAAGACTAAAAGGAATGGAATTCATATATTTTTTTTCAGTTTTTTATTTATTTTTTATTGAGCTCTACATATTTCTCTGCTCCCATCCCTATGACTCCCCTCCCCCCTTCAGCTCTCCCCCAAGGTTCCCATGCTCCCAATTTACTCAGGACATCTTGTCTTTTTCTTTTTTTATTATTATTGCTTTATAAATAATAGGAATCAAAACTTCCACTTTCTCCTCTCCTCCCACTTATCACCTGCTCTCCACTCCTTTCCCTCTCCCCCTCCACTCCTAAGAGAGGGCAGGGTATGCTGCCCTGTGGGAAGTCCAAGACCCTCCCCACTCCATCCAGGCTTAGGAGGGTATGCATTCAAATAGAATAGTATCCCAAAAAGCCAGTACATGCAGTAGAGACAAATACCAGTACCACTATCATTGGCTTCTCAGTCTACCCCAAGAGACAGCCACATTCAGAAGGTTCAGGTTGATCCCATGCTCATTCAGTCCCAGTCCAGCTGGCTTTGGTGAGCTCCCCTTAGTTCAGTCACACTGTCTCAGTGGGTCGATCAACCCCTCAGGTACCTGACTGCCTTAGACATATTCTCCTTCCTTCTGCTCTTCAACTTGACCTTGGGAGCTTAGTCCAGGACTACAATGTGGGTCTCTGTCTCTATCTCCATCTGTACCTGAACTAAGGTTTTATGGTGGTATTCAAGATAGTCATCAGTCTGACTACTGGACAAGGCCACTTCAGGCACCCTCTCCTCCACTGCCTAGGTTCCTAGCTGGAGACATCTCTGTAGACATCTGGGACCCCCTCTAGAGTCAAGCCTCTTGTCAACCCCACAATGTCTCCCTTAATTGAGATATCTTCTTCCCTGCTCCATATCTGTCCTTTCTCCATCTCAACCATCCCACTTGCCTAAGCTCTCCACAACCTTCCCCTTCTACTTTCTCTCACCCCTTTCCCCTTGTCCCGACCCCAACCTACCCACATGCTCCCAACTTTTGCCTGGCGATCTTGTCTGCTTCCAATTTCCAGGAGGATCTATATATGCGTTTTCTTTGGGTTCACCTAATTACTTAGGTTCTCTACAATCATGAACTTAGGCAACCTGGTAGTCCCCCACTCCCAGGAGGTCACCATATTAATGCCAAACTTAGTGTGGACACCTGATTGGCATAGCACACTACAGCCAAGTACTCCTGGACTCAAACAATCCCTCTGTTTCAGCCTCCCAAGTAGCTGGGACTACAGGTGTGTGCCATTGTGCCCAGCTATCTCAGTCGCTAGAGGAGGAGACTCTTAATCTCAGGGTCATGGGTTTGAGCCCCATGTTGTGTGCCATATATCTTGGCAAGCAGGCTATGTACAGGGGTCCCTGATAAACCTAGAGGAGGAAGAAGAATGGAGGGACCAAGAGACACGAGAAATGATGACAAGACAAGATATCTGATCAAACTGTGCTTTATTAATTCTCAGAAGCTGTTATATAGTGAATGGGCAAGGGGGATGGGAGGGGTGTCAGGTCTGCTGGAATTCAAGTCCAGAGACATGGCTAGCTGATAGGTAAATAATGAGGGTCTGTGATTGTTGATTAACAAAGGAAATGCTATTTGTTTCTGAAGCCTAGTGCCTGCAGGTCTCACTAGGAGATAAGATACCAGATTGATTTCTTAGGCCATGCAGAGGGGATAGAGGTAAATATTTTACTTAACTTGTGAGCTTAAGATGGCTCTCAACAAAATAGAGATCTCAAAATACTGGTCTTTGTTTCTGGCAGTGAACAATAGGCTCAATGTCCTTTGTTTACGGCTAGAATACACTAATGAGTGAGTACATACCATAATCATAATTTTGGGGTTATCTCACTCAGGATACTCTTTTCTACTTCCATCCATTTGCATGCAAAATTCAAGATATCATTGTTTTTTTACTGCTGAATAGTACTCTAATATGTAGATGTGTCACACTTTCTTTATCCATTCTTCCATTGAGGAGCATCTAGGTTGTTTCCAAATTATTACAAATTTGCTATTACAAATAATGCTGCTATAAACATAGTTGAATGAATGCTTTTGTAGTATGGTTGGGCATCTCTTGGGTATATTTCCAAGACTGGTATTGCTTGATCCTGAGGTAGGTTGACTCCCAGGTTTCTGAGAAACTGCCACACTGATTTCCAAAGTGGTTGCACAAGTTTGCATTCCCACCAACAAAAGATAAGTGTTGGTCAACATCCTCTCCAGCATTGGTTATCATTGGTGTTTTGATATTAGCCATTCTGACAGGTGTAAGATGGTATCTCAGAGTTGTTTTGATATGCATTTCCCTGATAGCTAAGGAAGTTGAACAGGTCCTTAAATATCTTTTGGCCATTTGAAATTCTTCTGTTGAAAATTCTCTGTTCAGTTCAGTACCCCATTTTAGTTGGGTAATTTAAAATTTTAATGTCTAGTTTCTTGAGTTCTTTATGTATTTTGGAGATCAGATCTTTGTCTGATGTGTGCCCTTTTGTTCTATTGACTGTGTCCTTTGCTTTACAAAAGCAAAGTTTCAGGAGGTCTTATTTATTTATTGATGCTCCTATTCTCACTGGGGTTATATGTAGGAAGTAGTCTCCTGTGCCCATGCATTGAATGTTACTTTCCACTTTCTCCTCTATCAGGTTCAGTGTGGTCAGATTTATATTGAGGTCTTTAATCCATTTGGACTTGAGTTTTATGCACAGTGATAGATAAGGATCTATTTTCATTCCTCTACAAGTTGACATCCAGTTATGCTAGCACCTTTTGTTAAAGATGCTTTCTTTCTTCCATTGTAAAATTTTAGCTTCTTTGTCAAAAATCAGGTGTTCATAGGTTTGTGGATTAATATCCGGGTCTTTGATTCAATTCCATTGCTCAACATCTCTGTTTTTATGCCAATACCAAGTTGTTTTCATTACTGTAGCTCTGTAATAGAATTTGATGTCAGGGATGGTAATGCCTCTGGAGGTTCCTTTATTGTATAAGATTGTTTTGGATATCCTGGGTTTTTTGTTTTCCCATACAAAGTTGATTATTATTCTCTCAAGGTCTGTGTAAAATTTTGTTGGGATTTTGATGGGGATTGCATTGAATCTATAGATTGCCTTTGGTAGAATTGCCATTTTTACTATGTTGATCCTACCAATCCAAGAGCATAGGAGATCCTTCCATTTTCTGATATCCTCTTTAATTTCTATCTTTAAATACTTAAAGTTCTTGTCAAATAGATATTTCACTTCCTTAGTTAGTATTACCCTAAGATACTTTATGCTATTTTTGACTATCATGAAAGGTGATGTTTCTCTGATTTCCCTCTCTGTGTCTTTAACCATTGTGTATAAAAGGGCTACTAATTTCTTGGAGTTGATCTTGTATCCTGCCACATCACTGAAGGTACTTATCATCTATAGGAGTTATTTGGTAGAGTTTTTGGGGTCACCTATGTACACTATCATATCATCAGCAAATAACGAAAGTTTGACTTCTTCCTTTCCAATTGGAATGCCCTTGATCTCCTTATGTTGTCTTATTGTTATTGCTAGAACTTCAAGATTTATGTTGAAGAGATATGGAGAGAGTGGACAGCCTTGTCTTGTTCCTGATTTTAGTGGAATCGCTTTGAGTTTCTCTCCATTTAATTTAATGTTGGCTGTCGGCTTGCTGTATATTGCTTTATTATATTTGGATATGATCCTTGTAACCCTAATCTCTTTAAGAACTTTATTATAAAGGGGCGTTGAATTTTCTCAAATGCTTTTTCAGCATCTAATTAAATGATCATACTTTTTTTTTGCTTTCAGTTTATTTATATGATGGATTACATTAATGGAGTTTCGGTTGTTGAACCAGCCCTGCATCTCTGGAATGAAGCCTAAATCATCATAATGGATGATTTTTTGATATGTTCATGGATTCTGTTTGCCAGTATTTTATTGCATCGATGTTCATGAGAGAGATTGGTCTGTAATTCTCTGTCTTGTTTGAGCCTTTGTGTGGTTTTGGTATTAGGATAACTGTAGCTTCATAAAAAGTGTTTGGCAATGACTCTTCTGTTTCTATTATGTGGAACACATTAAGGGGTATAGATTTTAGCTCTTATTGGATGACCTGGTAGAATTCTCCATTAAAACCATCAGGAGGGGATGACTGTTGGAGACCAGCTTCAATAAAAATGCCACCTATCAGGAAATGGATAAGGGGATTAAAAAATAAATAATGAGAACAAAGACATGAGTGAAAAATAATAAAACAGAAAATAGAAGATTGATGACACAAATCACAATCCCACACCAGCTCAGAATTATGAATAATAAAAAAGGGTTATTTATTTAAGGGGAAAACCTATAGACCACTCTCCTAGATCTTCTGCATGAACAGCAACAGAATTATAATCTGCATATACAATATTAAGCAAGGAACATATGCTTAATGTTTTAATAAACATTCTACCCTATGGAGTCTATGTCTTATATAGGAAATTACTTGCCTAGATCATAAAAGTACAATAACTACAACTATCTAATCTTCAACCCCATTGAAGACTTGAGAACGGAGATAATATTACTTGAGCAGGCAGGAAGTACAATCAAGTAGCTTCCAAAGTGAGCAATATATAACTAAGACAATTAGCTATCTAAGCAATCATCCAAAGTCTCATTTTGCAACGTTGAAGCATCCAACTTTACCTAAAGCCTAGTGTAACTGACAGACCATTTTCAGAGGCAAGAATTTTTCAAAACAGTCTTACCCTGTCTTGGCAAGATTTGACAGTCCTGCTTATCCATTTCCAGATACCATTTACCTTGTCAGTGGTTGACACACGGGCAGTTCCTTTCCCAAAGTCCAGTTATGCCAAGAAGAAAACAAACTCCAGGGTTCCCTGACCTGTGGGAAGCCCAAGGACCGCCCACCTCTATCCAGGTCTCCTAAGGTGAGCATCCAAACTGCCTAGGCTCCCACAAAGTCAGTACGTGCAGTAGGATCAAAAACCCACTGCGATTGTTCTTGAGTTCTTAGTATTCCTCATTGACCTCTATGTTCAGCTAGTCCGGATTTATCCCATGCTTTTTCAGACCCAGGCCAGCTGGCCTTGGTGAGTTCCCGATAGAACATCCCCATTGCTCTTCGAGCAGATGAGGGAGGGTGACTTGATCAGGGAAGGGGGAGGAAAATGGGAGGCGGTTGCAGGGAGGAGGCAGAAATCCTTAATAAATAAATTAATTTAAAAAAAAATAAAGTAAAAAACCACGCAAAAAAAAAAAAAAAAAAGAAAACAAACTCCAAGAGTCTTCGGTGCTCAACATTCTCTCCAGAATATCTTGGTTGTCAGGAGCAATCATGTTTCATGTCAACAGAACCTTAAATTATTTAAGTGCCATTTTCTTCAGATCCTGTAAGTGGCTGAAGATTGCCTATCTAGACATGGACCATGGGGATTAGAAAAATAAGTAAAGAGAATGAAGAGTGAAAATAATAAAACAGAAAATATAGGATAATACTGGGAAGTGGTTCCCCTGAATCCTGAAACTGCCCCCATTTAATTTCCATTTGTTTAAAATACCCTGATGACAAAGGATAGAAATAAAATAAAAATTGTACTGTTATTATACAAGGAAATGAACAGGCCTGTTGAAGATTGTGGGTTACACTCTTAGTTAAACTTTCTGTTGCTAGAAAAAGACAATGCTTACACCAAAGACCAAAACATTCTGTAGGCAAACCACTCCCTGGGTAGAATCCAGTGTTACCTCCCTAAAAGAATAAGAACTTAGTTGTATCCTTAGAATTTTGTTTGAGGTAGAAACAGTTCTACTTTTCTATACTTGAAATACAAGGTCTGGATATTAGCCACACCTGTAGACAATAACCTTGAGAGGGAAGAACTTTCTGATCTAAATCCAGGTAGGATCTTTGTTTGAAGAGGAGGGGAGAGGCAGGGAGGGAAGCAGAGAAAAATGTAGAGCTCAATAAAGAAAAACATAATACATTTGTGACAGTTAGATGCATTTTCTCATGGCAGTAACACTCTACTTCAGAGAAGATGATTGGCATTGAAAAATCTCCATATGGAGTTTGATTTTAATGTGATAAAGGGAGACAATGGGCAAGAAACTGCCCTTCCCTCAATTGCTAAGAGTATGCTTTCCAAATGTGACTAGCAGGACACAAAAGCAAGTGACTGCTGAACTTTTCAAAGACAATGAGGGACAGTCCTTCAAAGTTTCCTACTTGTCAGAAAAGTCAATCAGGTATTCTTAACCTGTAGCCAAAGCTGGATGCTTCAGCTGATGCGGGATTCTCCTCTGATTGCTGTGAATATGTTTTATAAACATTGGTTAATAAAGAAGCTATTTTTGGCCTATGACAGGGCAGAATACAGCCAGGCTGGAAGAAATATATGGAGAGAGTAGGTGGAGATTCCTTGTAGCTGCTAACGGAGACAGATGACCTGGAAACTTAATGTTAAATCATGAGCCTCAGGGTAAAATGCAAAATAATGGAAATGGATTAATTTAAAATATAAGAGCTATCTACCAATATGCTTAAGTGATTGGCCAAACAGTGCTGTAATTAATATACACTTTGAGTGATTATTTCAGGTATGGTCAGCCAGGAACAAACAAGCCATCTCTGCTTGCATTTCCTCTACATTGCAGAGGAAACTTGGGTGAATCTTCAGGCAGCCATCTGTCTCTATCTTTTCTGTAGTTTTGGAATTTACTTGTTTTGTATTTTCTGTTTACTCAGGTAATATTCTATCCTTCTCAAATCTCTGATAGTATACAAGACTAGACAGTTATATTTTACTGTTTTCTTTGTTACCAAATTCCAAAAATTTACTCACAAGAGAGATTTGAAGATTATAAAGTCTGAGACATAAAAACTTAAGTTGATTATCTAAGAAAATATTCTAATCTCTAAGAGGCTACTTTTAGTCCAGTAGTGCAAGCTATCATAGAAAGTAGTTTAGGTTTAAAACTTTGGATTCAGAAAGATAGGATAAATAATAGAATACTTTCTCTAAATTTGCCAAATACAAATGGACTGTACATTGTGAATATGATTTCTGTCTGATAGCTTTTCCTATTGTATATATTTTCACTGTATTATATTTAAACCCTTTCATTTTTATATAGACTAAAGAGCAACAATGTTGTGAAATAATCTTTTTGTACATTGTATAGATATGTCTCTGCCAAGGCACTTTCTGTTCATTTATTAAAGAACTTAATGCCCAACATCTAGGTATTAGAATGTAGGTGGTACTACTAGAATGAGATAAGAAATCTGGGAAGCAATCACAATGGATCGGAATTCTCCAACAACACATGAAGCAAGTACAAAATATGGTACTAAAAAGGTAATGAGCCATGTGGCAGAATGGAGATTAATATAAAAAGGCTTGTTTAATGTATATGTGCTAGTTGAAAAGAAGCGTAAGATAAAGTTAAGCTTTGAAAATTAGCAAGAAGTCTGCATGTCATTATTTCAGAGATGGCAGTCTAGAGAAAGTCTGTCTGAAAAATCCTTGTCACTGACTGTAGTTAAAAGTTTTGTGTCTTAATCTCTGTGAGTCTGAGGCCAGCCTGGTCTTCAAGAGCTAGTTCCAGGACAGGCTCCAAACTCCAAAGCTACAGAGAAACCCTGTCTCAAAAAACCAAAAAAAAAAAAAAAGAAAGAAAGAAAGAAAGAAAGAAAAGAAAGAAAGAAGAAAAGAAAAAGAAAAAAGTTTTGTATAAATATTACAGAACAGCTTTATGAGTAATTTTAAAGTAAGTAGACACATAAAATCAGAAAAGAGCACTGGTAAATACTATTGAGTTGGTAATGAAAATCTAGGACAACCTAGAAATGGGTACTGTAATACTCGAGATCTCCAGAGTTCCTACAATTACAGAATTATAGATGTACATTGAAATGTGAACTCAAAGATATCAGACTGATTCTTTTCTTTCTCTGTTTCTTCCTTCCTTCCTTCCTTCCTTCCTTCCTTCCTTCCTTCCTTCCTTCCTTCCTTCCTTCTTCCTTCCTCCCTCCCTCCCTCCCTCCCCCCTCTCTCTTTCTCTTTATTTATTTCCTCTAATCCCTCTAACTCATTCAGTCCTTCCATTTGCTGTAGAGGTATTTAGAGCTAAATGAACTCTCTGGGCAAATTTTTTCTTGTCATTGTAGGTCCAAAATAGTGTGTCCAAGTTTCTTATTATTGTGAATATGTACAGTTTTCAATTACCAGGTGTGGATCTTGTTTCAACTAGAATCCTGGATACAGAACTGCCAAAGTTCCAGATTGAGTCTTGTGTGGTGAACAGGACAGAGAGGGAGTCATTTTGAATAATAGGCCATTCATGTAGTTGCAATCTCTTGGGTTTGTGAACGCATCAAAGAGGCAAACACAGGGAAAAAAATAATTAAAGATTGTAATGTGAAACCTGGAATGTTTATGATAAAACAAGATATGAACTTGAGGTGTGTACTACATGGCACTTTTGCCTTAGCAAACAGGGAACAGTAAGTGATGTTTTTCATCCCTTTGTAAAGTGAAACACATTATCTCCTTAGGCAAGAGAGTGGTTTACTGCAACACAGACCAGAAATTTAGATTGTAAAAACAATTTTATTTTTGTTTCCCCATTTAAAGTAAAACTACATTTACAAAACACTGTTCAGATTATTTCATCTTCCCAACAATTTATTTTAATTAAATATTTAATTTGATTATGTGGTACATAGTTGCTGATCTGACGTTATTTTCGCTCCTCCATTTCCTGCTCCTCCTAAACTCCACAGACCATTTCAATAATTAGTATTGTTACACTAAACTCAAACAGTGACTCACAAGCAACACACAAAAACACAACTTCCTGAGTTCATGGCTCCTATGTACTTGTGTTTATTATATCCAGAGGCTTATCCCTCATGACAACCCATTCACCTTTCTTTTAGCATCAATTGACCATCCATAGTTTTTCATCTATGAATTAGGCCCTGTGAAATTTCTCCCTGGGATGGTTACTGTTAATGCCACAGTTCAGGTCTTGTTTAATCAAATATATTGCTGAGATTAAATGGACCTTCCCTTTTATGTGTAGAATCCATGGAATCTTTTATTTTTATTTTTATTTTTAATGTGGCTTCTTTTAATTGCCATTTTACACTCTCTGCAGCTGCCCCCACCCTCCCCTTCCCTTGGATGACCATTTTTGTTTTTGTAGGCTATAGGGGACTAGGGAAAAAAGCTTGGGGTAGAGGGCACACAGCAGTCCCAGTCAGGTGGTGGGAGAACAAGCTACAGTTACAAATTTATCACAACAATTAGCACTGAAGCCTGGGAGAACTACAGAGTGGGGAGGCCAGCTCCTCTTTGTCTGGGTCTATTTGTCAGGTGACCTTGCTCTGAAGGCGATGGTATTCCCTTAGCCTGAGCGATTTGATGTTGATGAAGCCAGTAACATCAATGGGCTCATAATCGCCCTGCACGTTCATGCTCACCAGCTCTTCATTGTACAGCGAGAGTGGAGACTCCCGGCCAAGGATATACACCTGCCACTTGAAGACAGACACCTGCGCCTTCCCTTCCACCAGCTCCTTGGACTTGGCGATGCAGTGGCAGACAAATTCACACTCCGGGCTGTGCCAGAAACCCTTGTATACAAGCTCTGCGAATTTGAGGCCCAGGCCCTGCTTGATTTTGCATACTTCTCGATCCATGGTGAAGGACTCTATGTCTAAATGAGCAAGGTAAAGGATGGTCCCTGCTGGGGTCTCATAGATACCCTGGGATTTCATTCCAATGAAGCGGTTCTCCACGATGTCATTGCGATCCACTCCATGCTTGCCCATAACTTCGTTCAGGTACAAGAAGAGCTCCAAGGAAGTGCGGTGGGTAGTGCCATCTTTGATGTTTGTCACCTTCACAGGGACCCCTTTTTAAAATTCTATCTAAGGACATCTGGGCTGTTGGGTGCTTTGGCAGGGTCCTGAGTCTTTGTGTAGAGACCTGGAGGTGCTTGATTCTTGAGGCTTTCCAGGATTCCAGCCTCATAGCTGATATGCATTAGGTTCTCATCCATACTCTAGAGGCTCTTGGGTGTGACAGGGATGGGAATTTCACGTTGCTTGGCATACTCCATCAAATCATTTCGGCACTTGAACCGGTTGTAAAACTCAGGCATCCTCCAGGGGGCGATGACCTTAATCTGGGGTGCCTGTGAGTAGCAGGTGAGCTCAAACCGAACCTGGTCGTTCCCCTTTCCCGTGGCGCCATGAGACACATACTTGGCCCCCTTGCGCTGGGCGATTTCCACCTGTTTGCGGGCTATGCAAGGCCGGGCCCGAGAGGTACCAAGGAGATAGCGGTCTTCATAGAGCGCACTGGAGTGGACAGCAGGCCAGATGAATTCCTCCACAAACTCCTTGCTCACACCTTCAATGGACACCTTTTTGGCCCCAAGCTTCAGGCCCTTCTTCCTGGCTTCCTCAAAGTCTTCCTTCTGGCCCACGTTGGCCAGGTAAGAGATGACATCATAGCCTTCTTCCTTCAGCCACACAAGGATACAGGAGGTGTCCAGGCCACCACTGTAGGCCAGAACCACGGAGCCCTTGCTCGACATTTCGTTTGCAATTGTAGGTAAAGTTTCCTGGATGGAGTCTGCGGTCTGTCTCTCTGGTCCGGTGAATCACTCAGTGAATCCAGGCAGCAGTGGCAGACGGTGGAGCAAGGCAAAGTCATGGAATCTTACCGGAAATGTCTTGATACTCTACTGCTGAATATTTTCTTCCTATTCTTCCATGATGTTCCCTGAGCCTTTCATCTAGGTGTAGCAGGCTAGAGATACGGATTAGGACTGGGCACTTGTTCTCTTCATAGATCAGCTCTGGATCTCTGAAATAACATCCATGTACTGTCAATCAGGATTCTTTGCTGTAAGATGAGGGGTATATTTATAACGGCCAGACTTTCTGAATGATTTAGAACAAAATCAAAATAACTGTTTCCATATTTTATTAAGTATAAATTAAAAAGCAGCTGAAATGCAATGATGGGCATTTTTTTTTCCTGGAAAAAGTGACTCCAGAAGCTACTAAGAACTTTCAACTCATTCTAGAAATAACCAACTCTGGGCACTGACACCTAAAACATGGATTTTATTAAAATTTTCATATTGTTATAGACATACCTATTGGCTGTAGAGTAGCTGATTGTAGCCTGTGTTCCAACAAGCCAGACACAACCAATTGTTCTAAATAAGCTAATGAACAAAGCATAAATAATCCTGAAAATCAGAAAATTATTCATTCAGTATGTTCCCTTTGAAAGGGTTGACAAAGATCCAGAGATCAGTAGTTAACAGCAATTTTTGTCCCTGCAGGGGACCTGTTTTTGATTCCCTAAACCACAATCATAGTTTACAATAGTCTATAACTCCCGTTAGAATGATCCAACACCACTTCGGACATCCTTGGGCAGCAGTCCTACATGTAGTGAACAAACATGCTTGCAGGCAGAGCACAAAAACACAAAATAAAGAAATCTAAATGTAAATGTCTTTTAAGAAAAGAAAATGATTTGGATAGGTTAAAATATTCTGCTTCCTTCATTTCTTCAACAGTAAATGTCTGATTATTCTTTCTCTAATGCAAAATGAGAGTATTCACTAACCATCTTTGGTAAATGCTTTCCAGGATCTATTGCCAAGAATGTGCTTTCTAATAATTATTTTTGAGGGTGGATTTCTAGACTTTACTTGTTTTGTGAATGTATGAGCTGTTATACAGCACATAGTAATAATGGTGGTCAGCTATGGAAATGATCACATATACATGAGAAATGAAGCAACAGAAATCTAAGGTGGAAATGTGCTCTGACTTCAACGGCAGGAGTCATAGTCACAAGGGAGTTTCCATTGCAATTTCATTTCCTTTTTCCTTCTTTTCTCACACCATTAGCATATGTTTCTCTTGAAAAGATGTTGTAGTTAATGTAGCATAAATTGTAAGAATTATGGAAAATGATAACTCAAAATATTAGAGCAGCAGCTCTTAGTGATTTTGCTTAAATATCTGTCCTTTTCTTAAATTTTCAACCGTTATAGTAACATTGCATCCTGACATATAAAATTAAAGCAAAACAAAATGCTTAATGACTATGACTGTAGACGTTTTGGGGATAGTCTGCCATGATTTTACCATGAAGAATCTGCAGGATTAAGATTCTTCAAAGCCTCCATTGGGAAAGAGCTTTTTCATCAGAGACTCCTTTAAGTCTACTCAGTTCCCATGTGTCTCTCATTGTTTTCTTGCCCTAACCAAGAAAGACCAACATCTTCAAGGTTTTAATTACTTACTAAGTGACTCTGTGGAAAATAAATGAAGTGTTGAACTTTGAATTGCAATATTTGGTTAAAATTTTTTGAAGACAATAAAAAATCTAAAACTTTGAATAAACGGGTAGAGACAAAGTGATAGGACCAATTAGGGAGAAAAGATAAAAGAAACTATCAAGTGTTAGGCTATATTAACTGAGGATATGAAGTGCTCTGGACTCTGTACTTGTTTTAAAACATAGTAGAGAGAGTTCACTGAAATGTGGATAATTTTTAAGTAGTATTTTATAATATGTACTCAAGAATATGGAGAATTATGACATTGTATCATCAAAACTCATGTTAAAATCACTTCAATAGAAAAATTACACAATAAGAGAATCATTGGAAAAATCAAAAGAACAATAAAGCACAAATGCAATACACCAGCTGCTACAGAAGTGGCTGGGACTCATCACAGTTGGAGTTTCCAGATTAGTATAATATAGGTAAGTGACAACTTATAAGATTGGAGAGGAAAGGTAGAAATTTTTTCCAGTATGTTAATAACTTTATAATAATTAAATAGTTCTTTAAAAACAAACTCCTACCAATTTTTTTCAGGAGAAAGCAACTAATCAATCTAAAGTGAAGAAAAGTTCAATGGGCGAGAATCAAAACTGACAGGAACAGAAAATAGTAAACATTTTTACTCTGGGCTACAAGCTGGAAGAACTGGCAGTGAATTAGACCTCTGGTAAACTTCCAACAGCCAGTTCAAATCCACTCAAGCAGAGACAAAGGAAAACAGAGTGAGGGGATCACCACTCTGTTTCAAATCAAACCTCACAATGGAGAGAGAACAAAGAGGTGAAGCTCCAGTTGGTCTTAGTTCCCAGCACAGGGCCCCTCCTTTCCCCAGCACTAATGGCATCCGGTGAGAATGATTTCAGCAGGGTGTCAGGGGCCTGAATACTACTTGGAGATTGTGCCAAACACACAAATCACTCTATCATATTTATCACACACTGAAATGCATACAATATTTAACTTATATGTGATTCTTTTAGGTTTGTCAACCGTAGAACCACTGAGGACAAAAATATAATAGAAATGTACCAATCAAGAATAAATATTATAACAAAAGGGAACAGAATAAATTTGAGAGCCAGATATGAACAATGTGTGTGTTCATGCCAATATACTCTTGTTATGCCATGTTTGTAAATAAAATAAAAAAAACACAGAGTTATAGTATTCACTTTAAAAACAGCAGGAAAAGATGACATGAACCAGAATTCCTTATTTCTTTAAAGGAAGCATGAACTCTATCACTCTACTTCAGCCATTATTTGTTACATTTCAATATTGAAATAAAACTTCAAGAGTTCAGCTGAATTGAACACAGTACTTTGCTTCCTGAGGCACGGGGTTTCCTTTAGTAACTTTTAATGACCTTTTGTTAGGCAACTTCATTTTGTTGGACGGTAGGTGGCATTGTGAGCACGGGAATCACTGTCTCCCCAAACCATAATGAGCCATGGAAGTCTGACATGCACCTTTAAGGCAGTGGTTCTCAAACTTACTATACTTGTGATCCTTTACTAGTTTCTCATGTTATGGTGACCTCCCCCCCCCTCAAGCAAAAAATTATTTAGCTTTTACTCTATAATGGTAACTTTGCTATTGTTATGAATGTTAATATAAATATCTGATATGCAGGATATCATATATGCTACCCCAAAAGGGCCTGAACCCTTAGGTTAAGAACCACTGTTATAAGCTAAAGAAAAAAATCTGAACGCCAACCAAAAATGTCTCCTTACCAGATTAGAGTTTATGTTCATCTTAGAATCAGTGACAGAGAAACACAGATAAATCAAAAGAAGTTTCAACTCTGAAAACATTTTTTTCTTGTTTTTTACACTTGACATTTCAGTATGATGGGAACAAAGTGATGTCCACATTCAAATCTGCATTATATGTTTTCCATGACAAAATGTTCCTCTGTATCCCCCTTTTAAGCAGTCAGCCTCAAAGGATTTCAATTGATCATTAACCATTGTGCTATTTTGTGTATGGCATGACAGCAAACAGGATCCTGCATCACTACACTGTGTGTTTCTGAAGGGTAATATACATGTGATATCCCCTTTAGAAATTAGAAATTAGGTTTTGTATTTGACGTGACTATGTAAATCCTGGAGAAATAAGCTCAGTCATTTCGTATTCTATGGTGTCTTTATTTTTTTCTATACTTTTGAGAGAAGGTTCATTCCATCTTCCTGCTTTGTCGAAAGCTAGATGGCGCTGTGAGCACAGTGGTCATTAATTTAGCAAGTATGTTTGGCATGTGCTTTTAAGGGCAGCAATGTCCTCTGTGCTCAAAATGACTTGTCACCTTCTGCTAACTTTAACAAGAGATGTATGCAGACAAAAACGAGATTTTACACTGAGAACATATTTTTTCTCACCATTTCCCTATTCTGGAGTTCTGTAGTCTCTTTCCTTGATCTACCTTCATAATTTTAACTTTTCCTATCTAAAATCTAACTTTAAACTCCATGGGTTACCATCCCCCACCAATCAATTACACAGGTTAGTTAAAACCATTTAAAAACATTCTTCTTAGGATGGATGACTTCATTTTTGATGATAAAAGCACAAAATTGTGTAACTCTTACACATACTGAGAGGAAAATAATTGTGTAGTAATCCCTTGTGATGCATGGGCTGCTTTCTCTGCTATGGTTTCTCTCTGAATAGTAATCCTTCCATTGTCTTCCTTGGCTTTAGTTTCCATGAATTGCACCTACTGATCTGTGATTATTCAATTATAAATTGCTTCCTCTAATGGCCCATGAGGGACTATGCAAATGCTGGTTTCACTTACAGAATAATCAACAACCTTGTTAGGTGGCTCTGCATATCAAAACCACTTGCAGATGTCATTTTCACTAATCAGCATGAATAATATCAATAACCAAACTACTGCACATGCTGGTGAAAATGTAGAGTAAAGGAATCCTTTTCAGCTGCTTGTGAAAGTGAAAACTTGTATGCATACATTGAAGATCTTTTTGCATGTTTTATTAAAAACTGAAATTATAAAACTCACAGGTAAATGGATGGAAATAGAAAAAAGAAACCATCCTTAGTGAGATCCTCAGAATTGTAAAGGAGAATATGATATATACTCACTTATATTTGGAGGTTACGTTTTAAGCTTTGAAAAGACTTCCAAGAATCCAAAGGTAAGGTATAGAGTAAGGCAATATGACGGAGGAAAGAGTTTCCCAAGGAAGGATAAATTCCATATATAATAATGAAGACACATGTGTGGTCATGCTTGAGTGGGAACATTAGCTGGATGTAGTGTTGGAAAGCTCAGAGAGAAAACTAAAACTACAGACCATGTAAAATGTGTTATAGAAATTTACCACAGCTGAATTCCTAATATATAACATATAAATAAAAGGTATATAAATCAAATCATCAAGTAACTGGTTAGAAATCCACATTTCTCTCCGAATCACATAAAATCTCAAAGCCCAGGTATGAGTTACCTCTAATTGATTTCATGGACAAAGGCTTCACATGGAAACACACAAAAAAATGTGATTCTATTGCTCAGGAAATTGCTTTACAAAAATTCAGGACATGGCCCTATCACTTAATATAACACATACATATCTCATTAAACACAGAGAAGTTTAGCATGTGCTTTCCTGAAGGCTTCACATCTACAGAATAGTAATGATGGTACAGGAAGGTGTTCTGCAGGCTTGGTGAGAAATTTAAATATAAGGCCAGCTCTGAACTGTTTGGTCTACAATGGAAGTAAGCAAACACTATTAAGGCCTTGAGAAAGAACATACTTCTGACATTGCTCTTTTGTTTGTTTGTTTTTGTATTTTTTCAAGACAGGTTTTCTCTGCGGCTTTGGATCCTGCCTTGGATCTAGTGCTTGTAGAACAGGGTGACCTTGAACTCAGAGAGATTCCCCTGCCTCTGCCTGCCAAATGTTGGAATTATAGTTGTGGTCATCACCGCCTAGCCTGACATTGCTATTGTATCCAAATACCTGGGAGTAAGTATGACATGAACCTAGGGTAAAATCAAGTACCGTTGTTTTGCTTATGAAATACTGCAATATAATGATTCTCAAGACATTCTGTTATACCCATGATCAGTGGGTTGTTCAGTCATCATGAGAAAAGATACCAGCTGCAGTCAATGGGAACAAATCCTGAGACCTCCTACTTGACAATGTGCAGAGAATGAAAGATCTTGCATCATCCAGTCATAAACAACATGTCGCCATCCAAACCTTCCATTCAGTGCTCAGAAAACTTCAGGAGAAGAGGTACATAGATCCTAAGAGCCAGTGGGATTGGAGAAATGTCACCAAGGACATTGCTTATTGGGCAAATCAGGACTGGTTCACCTTTGAACTCACAGACTGACTGCATTCACAAAGTATATGCAGATCCAAATCACTTGGGGTCTCAGCACTGAGAGAAGAAGGAGACCTAATCTCTTATCTCTAACAAAGAAGCTATCTCCATTTGGCAACTGTTCCCAAAGGAAAAATTACTTTAGTCTGGTGGAGCTCCATTGGACCTATAAACCACCCTCAGGTGAAAGCCCCATGCCAAGCAGTAGACAGCAATTTCATATGAACACAAGTGTTTATTATTATTGTTTTGGATCATAAAGCTCTGTCCGTTTTTGTTTGTTTTACTTTCTGGTAATTTGCTAATATATTATGATTTCCAATTCTGTGCCTTTGTGGGTATTGTGTGAGAGCATGTTTCTCTGTGCTCTTCATGGGCTCTGTCTCTCTGTCTCTCACTCTCTGTCTCTCACTCTCTTTTTCTCTGTGTCTTGACTTTGTTCTATTATGACTATTTTTTTAATTTGGTTGCATGTTTCTAAAAAGAGAGAAAAAGTGTGGTGCTAGGTTGCTTCGCAGGTGGCAAGCATGGAGGTGGTATGATCAGAATATATTGTCTGAAAAATCTGATTGAAAACAAGTAATAATCAGATGACGGTTTCATGTTCACTCATCTTAAGGTAATAAAATTAACTTATGTATGGCAGAAGATATTTTAATTGGTTCAAGGAAAAGTTGAAAAAGTTATTTCTCTGTTTTTGTCATGAGGCTTTCTGGGATGGAACTCTGGTTGTCAGGCTTGCCTGGAAGTAATTCTACCTATGAAGTCCTCTTGATTTTGCTACAAATTAATATTTCCTGATAACGTTAGATTTGAGCCCACGAGCTCCAACATGCTGGGCATGTGTACTACCTCTGACAAAATGCCTTAAGGATTTTGAAAAGAATAAAATTCATAAGGCCTTGAAGCCAGGACATCAGGCATACTAGGCATGCATGATAACATAACATTGACCTATACCCCTATGTTTTAAAGCTTTTGAAAATAATAATCATAATAATCTGCTCTTATCTATACTGTCCTTTTGAACAAACCTAAAATCCTATCTGATTCGTATAATGTTTGTCTTACTAGCCCCTCAGATAAAATATTTTTTTTAGGTTTCATTATCCATTCCTTTCATCATTGCTATTCAATTCTTTTAATTTTCTGGACAGATTTTGAAAATGCAGCCTAGGCTGGATACTATCTTGTATAGTTGAAATTTCATCTGTGAATCTGTCCTGTGTCTCTGTTCAGAATAGAAGTTGGGAGTTACCTCTTACAAACTATTCTCAGGACAGTTTTTTTTTAAAGTCTGACCTTAATTATTAATATTAATAATCAGGTACAGTGGGAACTGTTTTTGAGCAGAATCAGAAGTTTGAATGCTTCTATCATAGACAGGGGATGCTGGAGACTGAAGAGTGGTTTTCTAATGTGGAAGGAAGAATACAAGAGGCCAGAGATATGTAACATGCCTACCTAGATAAGAGAGTAATTCATCATCTGCTGTCACTAACTCAAAATTATGCAAAGTTCATCTGAAGCAGGTCATACAAGTCTTGGCTCTAGGTACAAATTCTTGATGACATTAGGAAAGAAGAAAAACATAATAGAGATAACTCAAAATGAATTTACTGAAACATTTCACAGATGTTGTGAGAGATTCTAAACCATGAATATAAAATGTTATAATTTATAGGAAACACAAAAATAAGTTACAGAATATAAATAGGGTGATGTAGCTGTCAGTCCAAGTTTGGAGTACTTAGACATCATTTTTCCCCTGACTTTCTAATTTCCCCAACTCTTAAGTCTACCCATTATTTTAATTTTGCCATAAAACTGTCTCATCCTTAGAACTTCTGTTTCAGAAATTGCTGTGAAAAGGATTTTTCATGAAATTTTGTAGTTTAAATTTTCTTTTGCTCTGCAGATGTTAAGAATCTGAGAAAAATAACAAATCTCTTTGTCATGTTTGGTTGTTATTTCTTAGAAGCCTGTCCTTTTCTGATAAAAGTCAGAAAGGTTGTAGATTTGGAGAGGTGAGGAGAAACTGGGAGAAGTAGAGGCGGGGACACTGTAATCAGCATATATTGTATGAGAAAAGAATCTATTTTCAATAAATGGAAAAAATCTTAAAATTGACACTCTGTCATTTATTAATCAAGTTTCTTTTAGGATTTAGAACTATTTTTCAGGATATGAAACTCTCCTCTATGGAATTTTATCTTAATATGAGCCATTTTTAAGGGAGGAAGACTCTACTACCCTGTACATCTGTGTATGTTGCTCATCCATTATCATTTTCTAGATGGTATATAATCACTCTGACAATTCCTGTGCCAGAGTTTGCCTTAGTGTTTAATGCTTTTCCATCTATTGATCATAAACAGACACCTTCCTATAAGCAAATTCCTAAGAACACCTGTGTTCTCTGATGTCATCTCAATCTCCCCAACAAGATTATGAATGAAGGTTTTATGCTAATGGTCAGCTTTACTTCCAGCTTTACCAGGAAGCTTTACCAGTTTCACACACACACACACACACACACACACACACACACACACACACACACCCCTGTTCTGGTGGCAAAATTTAAGATGTATTATGTTGCCACAATTCTTGATAGTGAATAATGTGGAGCTGAAACAAATATCTCCTATAAAAGTATTTCCCACAGGGCAGGGAACCCTGACTGCACTTTGGACTGGAGAGGGAGGGGGAGAGGGAATGGGCAATGGGGAGAGAAATGGGAGGAGGTGAAAAATTGTAATAATAATAAAAAAAAGGAAAGAAAAGAAAAGAAAAAAAAGTATGTCGCTGGCTTTATGTTTGGAGACATTGGTATGAAAAAAAAAATAATGGCATCAAGATAAAAGCAAAATATGTTAGACATCCACAATGTATTTAGGAATTCATGTCTAACGTGTTATTAAGCGTTAAACCTGCTGAAAACCAATAAAGTCTTCATTTTCTAAATAAGAGGCAGATTGATTCACAAGATGACGTTTTTCCCCACAGAATTAATCCTGGAAGCAAAAGACCCTTTTTGATTTAAACTATTTAGTACTTAATTTAAACAATGAAATCTTAAAACTGAAAACAGAGGAGTGCTCAATGCCAAGCTCCTGCGACCTGGAAGGGTGACTGTGTTTACTGCTCCGGGGAAATCGCCAATAAAGAGAAATTTTGATTTAAACAACGAAATTCCACACCCAACGATATCAGATCTCCTGCAACCTGGAAGTGCGACTGTGTTTGCAGCTCGGGGAAAACAGCAAATAAAGGGGAACTTTCATTTAAACAATGAAATTCCGCGATCAAAGCTACACTGCAGTAACCAGAAAGTTCGACGACATTTGTTGCTCTCGGAAATCGCCAAGAAAGAGAAACTTTCATTTAAACAATGAAATTCCAAGCTCAAAGTTACTCGGCTGAAACCCGGAAGTACGCTGGTATTTGCTGCTCGGAGAAAACCACAAAGACGGAGAAACTTTGGTCCCTGTGGTGGTTTCCTCCCCTTTGCTTTGCAGCCTCGGCTGCCGGTGACGCACATCCGGTAGCGCGTCTTCTTTTTTCTTTTTCTTTTTAAATTTTTTTTATTGCGTTATAAATAATACCATTCAAAATTTCCACTTCCTCCCCTCCTCCCCTTACCCTCCAGCCCCCCCTCCGCCCCCCACCGCGTCTTTCCGAGGGGGTGAAGGAACCTCGAGAACCGTTAGCAGATTTGGGGAGGGCAGCGAAAGGTAAAGGAGGTTGGTTTCTAAATACACGCCTCAGAATAATCTAGGAATATGTTTAGAAAATAATTGTAATAACGAAGGAGAACATCGCCGTAAAGAATATCACAGTCCTGTGCCAGAGAGGAAAGGAGGCTGAAGAGGAAAGATGAGGAGATCATAAGGACAAAAGTTTTCTTTTTGTGATTTCGCCGAGCATCACCTTTTGAGAAGCAATTAAGTTATCAATGATAGAAGATTATAATACATAAAATATAATGCTATAATTTCCAATATATTTTTAATTATTTTTATATTTTAATGTCAATTTAAAATCTTTTATTTTCACAAATATAACAAAGTACATATCTCACCCTTTAACAAATAGCTGCTACTTATTCCTCTAACAGCTGTAGATTCTACATAGTAAAGCAGAAAACAAATTGAAGCTTAAAAAGCAAAGAAATACAGCTCCCTCTCTCCTTTTACAGATAGAATCATGTTAAGTAACTGGTCTACTATGGAACTAAATGTCCATACACATGCAGGTTTTAAATTTTTAATACGGATACAGATACATTTTGTATATTCACTGTGTGAATTGGGTAACACTGGGTAGTGTTTTTTATGAACTAATTTATTGCTTTTTTATGGGAAAACTAGCCTGTGTGTTTCAAGATTACCAATACATTGTAAATGTCTGTGTCTGAGTGTATTTAAAGCAGACAGAATGCTATTAAGACATGTAATCCATGGTGTATTAGAGTTTACAGCACATGTATCCAAGATTTTCTTTGTTTTAGATTCAGCTTTAAGAAGTCAGGTGTATTTGCAATGTTTTGTTTTATCTCTTATCCCGCCATTTTCCCATAAAGCTTTAACAGATTTTCTGTATGCTTTATGTTGAATGATTTCATACTTATATACCAAGGGGACTTTATTTTCTGACACAACTATTTTGTGTTTTGTATATTTCTTGTACTGTTATAGACAACTTCTTCTTTTGGTTATGAAATTTTTCTCTATGATTTTCTTGATAGATTTTTCTGGGATTTTGAGCTGGGATTCTTCTTCCTCTATTCCTATTATTCTTAAGACACTGTTCATGGTGTCCCAGATGTTCTTTAAGTTTTGTGTCAGGAGTTTTAGATTTAAGATTTTCTTTGCCTCATGTATTCTTGTCCTCTACTGTATCACCAATATCTGATATTCTCTCTTCCATCTTTTGTTTTCTCTTAGGCTAGCTGATTTCTGTAGTTCTTATTTGAACCTGCAATTTTTTCATTTCCATCATTTCCCCAGATTGTGTTTTCTTTATTGTTCTACTTCTTTTTCTGATTCCTGAACAGATTCTTTCATTTATCTAGATGGTTTGTTTCTGTTTCCCTGGCTTTCTTCAAAGGATAGATTCATTTTCTCCTTAAGAATCTCTCTCATCTCTCTCATCTTCATATAGGCAGTTATGCACCTTTCCTGTGCTTGAGCAATGCTGAAGTATTCAGGGACGACTTTGATAGGGTTGATGGTCTCCAGTAGAGACATAGTCCCCTCACTGTCATTGTCTATTTTTTTAAGTTGATTTTATTGAGCTCTACATTTTTCTTTGCTCCCCTCCCTGCCTCTACCTTCCCCATCATCCCTCTACCATGGTCCCCATGCTCCCAATTTACTCAGGAGATCTTGTCTTTTTCTACTTCCCTATTGTCTGTCTTTTTATGCTGCTATCCAGGCATCTGGGTTTGGAATGATTACAGACCTATTGCTGATTTCTGGTTTTGTTTTTTTTTTTAGTTATCTGTTTTCCTTTCATGTTTCTGTTTCCTCTCTTTCCATGCCCTACTCAGTTACTCATTCACAGGTAATCCCTGCTGATGTTGCATGCTGTGATAAAGAGATGAGTTGGTGTAGAAAAGTGGGAGGAGAAGATCTTTGTGATCCTTTGATAATGGGCCAGAGATGAAAGAGAGACCACAGCAGGTACTCTCTTAAGATCCAGGGATGATAATGGGGAAATAGGGATCAAAGAAACAGAGGAAGAGATGATTCTACATAGTTATACTATCTTGTTCCCTGTCAGGAGTGGTTTTGGAGTTAAGCAGGGGTGCCTGCTGTAATCTGGGGCAGGCATAAAGCAGAGCCATGAAAGGAAGTTGGGAGAGGGAGGTCTGTGCAATTCACAGGAGACATGTGAAGGCTGGGGGAGGATTACAGAAGCAGTTTTTTTTTCAGTGCTAGTGATGAGAATGCAGAATTGGATTAGTCAGAGAGGAAGGAGTGGTGAAGGCCCTTAGTTAGGTTAACTGTTTCCCTAACCTACTCAACTGATAAGTTTTCAGGTACTATGTAATGGTGTTGGAGGCTGGGATAATGGGATGATTTGGGGGAAGGAAGATTGAATGAGAAGATCTTTGCGATACTTTGGGAATGGGGGGGGGGAGATGAATATGGGCACAGGGAAGAAGATATCTTAATTAAGGGAGCCCTTTTGGGGTCAGCAAGAGGATTGGCTCTAGATGGGTTCCTAGGAATCCACAGGGATGTCCCCAGCTAAGAAACTGGATGCAGGAGAGGGTGCCTGAACTGGCCTTGTCCCGTATTCAGACTGATGACTATCTTGAATATCACCATAGAACCTTCATCCAGCGACAGATTGAGATAGAGACAGAGACCCATATCAGAGAAATTGAATAGCAGAAGAAGGCAGAAAATGAGCAAGGAAGTCAGGATCACGAGGGGTTGGTCGACCCACTGAGACAGTGTGCCTGAGCTAATGGAAGCTCACCAAATCCAGTTGGACTGAAACCTAATGAGCATGGGTTCAAACTGGACCCTCTGAATGTGGCTGACAATTGGGGCAGACTGAGAAACCAATGATAATTGCACTGGGATTTGTCTCTATAGCATGTACTGGCTTTTTGGGATCCTATTCTATTTGGATGCATACTTTCCTAAGTCTGGATGGAGAGGGAAGGGTCTTGGGCTTCCCACAGGACAGGGTAACCTGCCCTCTCTTAGGATTGGAACAGGAGGAGGGAGGGTGAGTGGGGGAATGGATGGGAAGTGGGAGGAAGGGAGGAAATGGAAATTTTGAATAGTATAAATTATAAAGTAATTAAAAATTTTAAAAATATTAAATACTGCAATAAATAAGTTTATAGAAAAAACAAAAGAGAAACATGATATACATTACAATTTCAATAAGGAAAATGTAAATATAGTGAAGAAATTCTGGACCAAAGCAAGACTGAATACTAGCTGGGAAAACTTCATAATCTGCATGTCCATATTCAATATCAAAGCATTGTAGGTGGCTGATTTTTCAGTGGATTGCTGTGTCATTAATAACGATACAGTGCCTTATTATTAATCATAAAAACTTAGCCAATAGCATAGGCTTCTTCTTTCTAACTAGCTCTCAAACTTAAATTATCTCATTTTTATATTTTACAACATTTCTTACTAGTATGTACTAATTTTTTTCACAAACTTTATTTACATACCAACCCCAGTTCTCTCTCACTCCTCTTCTCCCCCTCCACTCACCTTCTCCCCAGTCCAGACCCCATCCACTCCTTAGACTGTGTGAGGCCTTTCATGGGGAGTCAAAAAATCTGTCACATCACTTGGGTGATGTGGGAGTGTCATATATCAATCTGTTGATTTCATTGGCTAAGCAATAAAGAAACTGCTAGGCCCATTGGATAGGCCCACCCTTAGGTGGGTGGAGTAAACAGAACAGAATGCCGGGAGGAAAAGGAAGTGAGGTCAGACTCGACAGCTCTCCTCTCCGGAGCAGACGCAAGAGAGACGCCATGCTACCTGCTCCAGGGAAGACGCACGCTATGAAGCTCCGACCCAGGATGGACTTAGGCTAGAATCTTCCCGGTAAGCGCACCTAGGGGCGCTACACAGATGATTAGAAATGGGCCAGAGCAGTGTTTAAAAGAATACAGTCTCCGTGTAATTATTTCGGGGCATAAGCTAGCCGGGCAGAGCCAGGCGGCTGGGTGTTTGGGGACTCAACCCGGCCGCCGCTCCATATTACTACAAATGGCGCCCAACGTGGACGTGTGGCTAACTGAGTCCACAGAAAGCCTGAGAAAGCTTGGGAAAGAGTAAAGCATGTTTTCTTGATTGTGACAATTTCTCTGGTCTACTCTGCTTGCTAGAGGCAAGCAAGCGCTCTCATCTAAGAGAGGCTTCCTGACTCAGCTTCAGCTGCAAAGCCTGCAGCTCATTAAGAGGTCCTGCCACGAAACACTTAAATGGTGTTGACGAAAAGCTAAACACATGCTTTTCGGTTTTCAGCCGTAGCAGGAAAAAAGCTGCGCGTTTAAAAATGCCGGCTTTCTGGGCCATCCTGCCAGGGCAAACTCTGACTGTTTGAGGCAGGAGGGCCGGCTACCAAGAGAGGACTTGAGTGTTGTCTGTTGTAGCTCGCTGGCTGGCAGGGACCTTGAAAGGCCATGAGGCTGGAAAGTTAAGGAATGGACTGGATCTAGCTGGCAAAGCCATGCCTTCAGTCCTACTGATATTGCTTGGTAAATTAAAGGCTCTTGTGGTCAGAAAAACAGAGAGAGATACAGTAAAGAGATTCAAAGACAAAGAAAAATTTTAAATGATTTACAGTGTTAAAAATATATACAGACTAAAAGTTAAAATTCTTAAAGTAAACCTCTGTGACTTCAAGGTGTGGTAGCACACGCCTTTAATCCCAGTGCCTAGAAGGCAGAGACGAACAGATCTCTGTGAGTTCAAGGTGTAGTTGCAAACACCTTTAATCCCAATGCCTGGGAGGCAGAGACGGGCGGATCTCTGAGAGTTCAAAGACAGCCTGGTCAAAGATGTGCGCTCAAAAAGCAAAAAGTTAACCTAGAAATGTCACAGCTTAGATTCTTAAGCACCTAGTGATTTAATGGCGTAAATCAAAAGTGCTCCTGGATAGTAAAAAATTGCAGATTCACAATAGGACAGATTCAGACCGCTAAACGAGTCACACTGTTGGATGAATGTACGTAGGCTTGGGAGAGAGAAGAAAAAGAATATAGAGAATAAAGTTAATGCTTAAAAAAAAAGGTAAAGTCTTTAAAGAGACAGAGTACAGATAGTTAAGAGATTAAAAGAAATAAAGAAAAATAAGCCGCGTAAAGATGAAAAATTCACAGAGAGTCTGGATTCTTTGTATTATTGTGTTTTCTTTAAAATTTTTGACTGTGAAGGAGCTAAGTACAGAGAGACATTTCATTACATGGGCTGCCAAGCTAAACCAGAATGGATATAAGGGTATTACGATTTCAGAATTTGGGTCTAAGGATATGATGCTTTGGAGAGAGTCTTCTTTTGTTTTCACAGAGGATGAGACTCTATGGATTTCTTCTATTCCGATTTGGTATGATGGACCACGTCCTCCTGAAGGGTTGCTGTGAACATCTTCAGAAAATTGCTTTGCTCAACTGCCAACTGAGATGACCCTGGCACACAGGTTATACCATGAAAGACCTAATTAACGACGCCCCCATTCAGCAGGAAGCAGTTTGGAGAGAAAAAACTGCGCCCATGTTCCCAAATATAGTTTATAAAACGTTTTTACATTTAAAGGGGGATATGATATAGACATGAATGATTTGCATTAGTATAGATTTTGCTTTATTGATAGAGATTTATGGTCAATTTTGTTATATGTATAAATGTTTCTGATGTAACTTTTACTTGATAACTGTTTTGTTATATGTAATTTTGCTATGTTAAGGTTAAAGCCTTCCTTTTTTGTTTAAACAGAAAAAGGGGAAGTGATGTGGGAGTGTCATATATCAATCTGTTGATTTCATTGGCTAAGCAATAAAGAAACTGCTAGGCCCATTGGATAGGCCCACCCTTAGGTGGGTGGAGTAAACAGAACAGAATGCCGGGAGGAAAAGGAAGTGAGGTCAGACTCGACAGCTCTCCTCTCCGGAGCAGACGCAAGAGAGACGCCATGCTACCTGCTCCAGGGAAGACGCACGCTATGAAGCTCCGACCCAGGATGGACTTAGGCTAGAATCTTCCCGGTAAGCGCACCTAGGGGCGCTACACAGATGATTAGAAATGGGCCAGAGCAGTGTTTAAAAGAATACAGTCTCCGTGTAATTATTTCGGGGCATAAGCTAGCCGGGCAGAGCCAGGCGGCTGGGTGTTTGGGGACTCAACCCGGCCGCCGCTCCATATTACTACACTTGGGCAGGACCATGGCCCTTCCACCTTTATCTAGAATGAACCACATATCCCTCTACAGGGCACGGCCTTCAAAGAGCCATTTCATGCACTAGGGATAGATACTGGTTCCACTGTTAGTGGTCACACTAACTGCCCATGCCACACAACTATCGCATACACACAGAGGGCCTAGTTTGGTCTTAGGAAGGTTACCCAACAGTGAGTCTGGAGTCAGTGAGCTCCCACTTATTCAGGTGAGCTGTTTCTGGGGGTTTCTCTAGAATGGTCGTGGCCCCTTTGGGCATAATATCATTCTTCCCTCTCTACGACTGGACTCCAGGAGTTCATCCCAGTGCTTAGCTGTGGATTTCTGCGTCTGCTTCAATCAGTTCCTAGATAAAGGATCTATGATGACATTAAGGTAGTCATGAATCCAACTACAGAGGAAGGCATTCTCTATTATTGCTAAATTATTAGCTGTGTCCCTTCTGAGAATTTTTTCTAGTGCCTGGTTACCTAAAAACACCATAATGGCTCCCTCTTTCATGGTATCTCTTTCTTTGCTCTTGCTTTCTGTTCTTCACCAAACTCGACCTTCCAGATACCTCTTGTTCTCTACCCTACTTTCCTTTTCCCTCCCTATTGCCCTACCACCCTTCCAACTCCATCAAACTTCAAATATACTAAGGAAATTTTGTTGAGTCTCCTTCCTGAGGGAATACATGTATGTACTTCTTAGGCTTCCCCTTGTTTCATTTCTTCCCTGGGGCTGTGGAGTACAGTCTGGTTATCTGTTGCTTTATGCCTAATAATCACTTATGACTGAGTACATCCCATGTTTGTCTTTGTTTTGGTAACTTTACTAAGGATGGTTTTTTTCTAGTTCCATTTATTTGCCAGCAAATTTCCAGATGTGATTGGTTTTTACACTGAGCAACAGTCCAGTGTGTAAACATACTACATTTTCTTTATCCATTCTTCAGATGAGAGGCATCTAGGTTATTTCCAGATTCTGCCTATTATAAATAATGGTGCTTGAACATAGTTGAGCAAATATCCTTATTGTATGAGTGGGATTCCTTTGGGTATATGCCCTAGAGTGGTGTTGTGTTGCTGAATCTTGAGGTAGATAGCCTTTCAATTTTCTGAGAAACTGCCATACTGATTTCCAAATTTGCAATATAAGGTTACACTCTCAACAGCAATGGAGGAATATTTCTTTTATTCCACATCTTTTCCAGGATATGCTTTCACTAATTTTTTTGATCTTAGTCAATTTGACAAGTGTAAGATGGAATCTCAGAGTTGTATTGATTTGCATTTTCCTGATGTTGAGCAGTTCCTTTAATGCCTTTTAGCCATTTGAGATTTCGCTATTGAGAATTCTCTGTTTTGGTCTGTTCTCCATTTTTAATTGGATTATTTGATACTTTCAAATCTAGTATTTTGAGTTGTTTTTATATTTTGGAGATCAGCACATTTGTCAGAAATGGGGTTGGTGAAGATTTTTTTCCCATTCTATAGGTTGTGTCTTGTTGACTGTGACCTTTGCTTTACAGAAGCTTTTCAATTTCATGATGTCAAATTTATTAATTATTGATCTCAGCATTTTTGATATTGCTGTTATATACAAGGAGTGGTCTCCTGTGCCAATGTATTCATGTATACTTATCAATTTATTTGCTATGAGTTTCAGAGTGACTGGTTTTATTTTGAGGTCTTTGATCTATTTGAACTTGTGTTTTGTGCATGACAATAGGTATGGATCTATTTGCATTCTTCTACATGTCTGCATCTAGGTTTGCCAGCACCATTTTTTGAAGATGCTTTCTTTTGTCCATTGCATAATTTAGTTTCTTTGTCAAAATCAGTTGTTGATAGGCGTGTGATTAATATCAAGATATTTAATTCAATTCCATTGGTCCAGCTATCTGTTCTTGTGCCAGTACCAAAAAAGTTATATTTAAAATCGTTTTCTTCTACTTTTTCTTGGTTAGGATGCTCATGTCTCTTTGTTGTGTTTCACTGGGTTCTGGTGTTAATATGTTATTTTTTATGATATTGGAGATATTTTTGCATTGGCGCCTACCCATCTCTTCCTTCAAATGAGGCCAGCAGTGTTTTGGCATCTTGGTGAATCCTTGCTGTGGCTCTGAGTACTTGGGAATTTTTTCTGGCCTGCCATCTCTTATGTCCCCTCAGTATTGGAGCCAGTTGTGTTGCAGGGATCCATGGACCTCACAGATGAAAAGGTGAGTTATCTTCAGATTTATTTTGTCTTTACATTAGTGAACCTTAATGTACCTGTATCTTTCTCATCATTATGACATCACCTTAACACTCAAGAGACACCGATGTTTGGTTGCTGAAGGTAGTTACTACAAAGTAAGTTAATTTAACCAGAGGAATGTTAGTAAGTTGCACTGATATTTGTTTGTTGAGTTTATCTCTCTTGTTTGAATCAGGCAGCATGATTAACTCTATATAGACTTAGTATTGGCTCTAGGAGAGGGAGGCTTGTATCCTTAACCCTTCATAGGGAACCTAGAAAGCAGCTTGAAACCTGGTTGCTGCTGCCAAATTTGCAAAGCTACCAGTAGTCTAGTCTAGATTACATCAGAATTTTGAGAAGGATAAATTTTACCTGGTTTATCAATTGAAAATGGAAGAGAATTACTTTGCTTGGTGACATAAACAGCCACCCCAGGGACCTTCATAGTCATTGAAGGTGGAGATCTCAGGGAAATATCCATCTTCTAGCTGGCACAGGTAGGCCAGTAAGGCTCAAGAAACTCTCATAATTCTCTGGAATAAGTACTCATGGGATGTCTAGCCTCCTTTGTCTAGGAAATTTGAGGCAGTTGATTGCTCAGTGTCCTGTTGTCCATGATGTGAAGAGGATCTTTGTAACAGTTAATGTGAAAAGCAGGTTTTCTCAGTGACTTGTGCTGCCACTTTTAAAGCAAGTTTGGAGTGGAGGTTCTTCCGTTCCCACCTGTACTCTTGGGAGGAAATAGGGCAAATGCCAGGAGTTGGCATGTCTGCCCATCACAAAAGTCTTTTTAAGTAAATATTTTAAATGTCAGATTCTGCAGATCTCTGAGCATTTGAGGACTATCTATATATTGGTTATATCTGAGTAGATAAATTTGGTTTTTAGTTATTTTCTTTAAGTTTAACTCTGGAAACATAAGGGGCAAGGTAAACCATTGTCACTGGAACCGATTATGTCAGCACTTAGCATTATAAAAATGAAAGAACTTGATCATTCCTTAACACTCTGAATAGGTTGTTATAACCTTAAATATTTATCCTGACATAGAATATATGTTAAAGAAAAGTTTAATCATATATGAACTATGTTATAACATATCTAATCATATACTTTTATTATCATATAATATTATATAACAATTTAAAATACTTGAGACTTGTCTTTTTTTTTTCTAGAAGGACATACAATGAACAGAGTTCATTAAGACTGTTTAAAGGAGCTCATAATGGCTGTTTAAAACATTTTTATATTAGTAACATGCACACATATGCATAGTTGAATTTAAGTTACACACAGAGAGAATTAAAGCTGGTTAACATTTACACATATAAAGTTAAATTCAAGTTCTATACATGTATAGATCCACACACTCATATGTGTATGTATGTATGTGTGTATGTATGTATATGTGTGTCTATATGTATATGTTTATATATGTATATATATACACACACACATATTATATCACAAAAAGTCTTTTTAAGTAAATATTTTAAATGTCAGATTCTGCAGATCTCTGAGCATTGAGGACTATCTATATATTGGTTATATCTGAATAGATAAATTTGGTTTTTAGTTATTTTCTTTAAGTTTAACTCTGGAAACATAATATATAATATTATATTTTAAATTATTATATTATTAAATTATAAATATATAATATGTGTGTTGCTAAGTAGGTGTTAAATAACAATTTGTTAGGTCAGACAAATGGACAAATGTTAAGACTTAAGCTTGCCCTTGCTAAAAATGGCAGTTTTCCACATGACCACCCTTAGTAAAGATGGCGTCTGGGTCATTTGTACTTACTGTCTTTGCCCTTAGCCAAGATGGCTCCTGCTCATATATTGTAAGGTAGTAACAGACTATGTGATGTTTTTCAGAGTTGGAGTAAAAAGCCTTACAGATTTTAAACCATATGCATTTAGCAAGAGACTCACACAGGACATGTGAACTCCGGCATTCAAAACAGTCAGAAGCCCTCACATGAGGCCACACCATTTATACACATTTTAACACACATTTTCCCAAGCATATGTGATGTGGTATTACCCTCTATATGCTGTTAATACAATTGGTTAATAAAGAAACTGCCTTGGTCTGATAGGGTAGAACACAGGTAGGTGGAAAAAACTAGACTGAATGCTGGGAGAAAGAAGACAGAGTCACAGAGAAGCCATGGAGTTGTCCACCAGAGACAGAGGCACTGAAACTTTGCTGGTAGTCTACAACATTGTGGTGATGGACAGATTAATGGATATGGATTGAATTAAGATGTAAGAGTTAGTCAATAGGAAGCTAGAACTTATGGATCAAGCAGTGATTTAAATAATATAGTTTCTGAATGGTTGTTTTGGGAGTCTAGGTGGCTGGGAAATGAACAAGTCTCCTCCTGCAACAAATTGACACACAAACTAAATCCATTTAACCTGAGAGAGCTTGAAAAATAATTCTAGACATTAAAAAAACAAAGTTTAACTGCATTTTTTTTCCTGCTGGCTTTGTGCCAAAGCTCCTTTTACAGAGGTTTTCCTGATTCAGTGATTGTAACAAAAAAAGGTATGCAGTTATAAAAAAGAGAATTGCTGAGACATTCTACCAGCATGAACTCTCGCTCTTTCAGGAGGCTGAGCACTTGAATTGGGTTTCTGGGCAGCGTGCTGCAAGTTACTTGGTGGCAGCATGGACCAACTGATTATAAGAGTTAAGGTGGTGAGGATGGCTCCAACCCAGCAGTCTCAGAGACATTGGACAGACTTCTTTCATGTTGCACTGGGTATAGCAAGCAGGCAGGGCCATTTTTGACCTAGCAGTGCACAGCTTAGGTTTTTAAGAAGTGCTTAGCAGTTTAATAAGCAGTCCTGTTCAGAAAAGAATTACAGATACACAATAAGGACAAATTCAGATGGAATAGACCTCTAAATGGGTCACAGTGCTGTATAAATACAGGTTCAGAAGAAAGAAGAAAAAGAATATAGAGAATTGGAAAAGAAGTAAAATGTATAAAAAATGAAACAAAGTTTTTAAAGGGGTAGAGCAGAGAAGTCATAGATTAAAGAAATAAAGAAAAATAAGCCACATAGAGATGGTAAATACACAGGGAGTCTGAATTATGTATATTATTGTGTTCTCATTTAGGTTTTTGACTGTGAAGGAGCTAAGTACAGAGAGAATTTCATTATATGGACTATTAAGATAAACCAACATAAATGTATCTTGACTTCACAATATGAATCTAAGGATATATTGCTTTGGAAAAGAGATTCTGCTTTTGTTTCCACAAAAGATAAGAACCTATGGATTTCTTCCAGACTAATGTTGTTTGATGGACCATGACATCCTGAAATGTCATCATATACACCCCCCAACAAAAAGCAGGAAGCAAGATCTACTGAAACTTTGATGATAGGCTATACCTCATGGAGATGCACAGATTAATGCAGATGAGTTAAATTAAGATGTAAGAGTTTCCTAGTAAGAAGCTAAAACCAATAAACCAAGCAGTCATTCAAATAATATAGTTTCTGGGTGATTGTAGCGAGCTGCATGGAATCACACCTGATGGAGATGTATAATCAACTCCTGAGATAGCTAAGGCCTGACCTATGCTTGATCACGCAATGATCATCAGCTGCTTGCATATGCGTGGGCCTATGGGCAGTGCCCACCTAGCAGTTCGGGGTTGGCAGCCCATGCCTACGTAAGGGCTGGGAGAGGTTTGCCCGGGGAGGGAGGTCAAGGAAAGAGAGAGGAAAAGGGAGAGAGGTCAAGGAGAGAGGGGAAGAGAGAGAGAAGTGTAAAAAGTCCCGGAATAAACTGCAGTGAGAAGAGCTCTGGTGGTCACGTCATTCCTTGCAGGACAAGGGTGGCCATGACAGGTGATTATTTTGAAAATCTGCATGGCAGGGAAACAAGCATGTGGCCTCCCAAAACACATATGAAACAAAGAGGAAACAAAATATCTTCCCTAATATCCCGAGACAAACACTTTTCTATCAGGCCAACTAAAACAGCACTTTTAGAAGGGAGGGGCAGAGATGCTCCCAGGTAAAGCAAGGATCCTATCCCCAAACACATAAGCATTAGCTACTGTAGGAGTTGCAGAAGGGAACCTGCAACAGGCAACTGCTTTGCATTAGACTGCTCTATACTCTGTGGGTGGCATAGAATAGAACCATGCAGGACAGAAATATGCCTGGCATATCTTGGGTTGCATCATTGTACAGAGGGGAGTCAGGGGCAATGCAGAACCAACAAGTTGCAGCAAGTCCTAGACATGTTGAGTGGGAGGTACAGGTTCAGGGCACCAATGGTACACCTGCTCCAGACTCGCAGACTGCCTGGAGCCAGTACAGGGAGAAAGAACAGAGATAAAATGTGGAGTGAAGATAAGGGTTAACAATAGTGTATCTTCTTTATCATATCACTGGAAAAATGTTGTGAAGGTCCTGTGACAAACTTGGATATTGGGTGCTGATAAACAGCCATGTGAACTGATATCTGAGGGAAAAATTGGGGTATGTGTATTTTTTGTGAGTGAGGTAAACCTAAGGTCAAGATGCTGAACTATAGCTTCCCAGATATTCAATGTGAGTAGACATAACGGCACAAACTGGCTAGTGGGTCATCACCCGATTGTCCAGGAGCTATTATGAGTAGGAAGGCACTGTAGTCTTCATCGTCATGTATGGACAGGGGTCAATAGAATTCTGAAACTGAGAGATGTGTGGTTGCCCAGTACTTGGGCCTGTGGGTGTGGCCAAAAGATGATAAATGAAGGTTGAGAGATGAATCTTCATTCATGAAAGCGTAGCCAGAAATGGACGGGTGGGGGGGGTTACTGTTATTGATTTTGGTGGTGTTGGAAAAGTGACCAGATTGAAAGTTACTGGATCATGACAAACCTCAAACTGCCAGGGCAAGAGGAACTACCAGCAAAGCCTGCAGAGTCTCTCACAGCACCAATGTTATGGTAAAGCACAATATGGACCTTGGCAGGCTGGGTCCCAACCATGGCAAGAGAGAAATAATGACACCATGTTGTCAGAGCTTACATAGGGGGTTTATTGGGAGAGCGGAATGAAGTGTGGGAAGGGAAGGAAGAGAGGAAAATAAATTGGTAGCATAGAGTGACCTTACAGGAAGAGAGAGAGAAAGTAAAGGAGAGAAGAAAGGGGGAGAGTGAGAGATGGAAGTGCATGTAGACAGAGAGATAGAGAGAGGTGAGTGGTAGAGAGAAAGAGGAAGAAAAAGAAGAACAAAAAGTATGTGGAATTTTTCCTTTTTAATTGACATGGGGAGACCACACAGGTGGCCAGGCTACTGTCTGTCATGCATGTAGGGCAATGTATCCTGGAAGGTTACCCATGGGGTAGGGCCAGGTGTGCCTGAATGATAAGAAGTTAGTAGCTTTCACATATTTGGGATTTTATAGTTTTTATTACTGTTAAGTTTGAGTCTTAAATACACAATTCCTTATCATCAAAATGAAACTTTAATCCATAAATATATTCACAAGGACATGGAGGTCAAACATATAATTTTCAGTTAGCCTATAATAGCCTATATATGCCTTAAGAAATTATAGACCTTATATTTCAAAATATATCTTATTTATCAAATATATGTTGCTATTTAGTTAAATATTTTAGTAGTCTCGTGTTAGCAAACATATAAGTAGTTAGATATGCATCACTGAGCCAACTTTTTGTTCACGTTAGTAGACCTTTACAATCATAAATTTATTGCTATATATGTGAAGAGAGAGAGGAGAAATCATATGATCAAGGGGAGCATCAAGATTATGATAGGGAAAATCAGAGACAATTGCCTCATGCTAGTAGAAGCTCACAGATTCTGGAATGACAGCTGTAGAACCTACAGAAAACTGAACAAGACCCTCTGATTGTCAGTGGTAGTTGTGTGTCTTGATCTGTTGGGGCACTGGAAATGGGACCAGGACTCATCCCAAGTACATGAATTTTATCCTGATGTGCCATCAGCTAACATTGAGGCAAGCCATGTGACTGTTATATAAATGTCATTTATTGTACATATTATGATAGAGAAGACCGAATTTTTACATAAGAGCTGAATCATATGGGTAGCAGGCTATGGTTAATTTAAATTACTTATGTACAGATTTAGCTGTCTGCCTTTTGTTACAAGTTGAAGATAAATTAATAGTATATATTTTATAGGATTTTAAACCATGACTAATGAATTTCCAACTGAGATAAAAAGTTTATGTAAAACAGAGATATCATTCCTGCATTGATTTGTTCATGAGGCTACTTAAAATATTGAATGTCTTAGCAATATCTAATAAAAGCTCATTGATTGTAGCAATTTCAGATTATTGAGTTGTACCATCTGGAGTACAATCTTTTTGTGGTGAATATGGGATTTGTCTGTAAAATACATGTTCCTTGTCATTTTGTAGGGACCTCTATAAAGTCAAGAAAAACAATCTTTATAAAATTTTAGATGTACATTAGATAATTCCTATGTGATACCATTAAAATATTTTAAAAATTATTTTGGATAGTGAGTCTTTGTAGATCCTGAGTAACATGAAATATAAAGTCCCAAATATAATCAGTGTATAAGAAGTAATTAAATTCATTTTATTTAGAGATATATTTTCTGTAAGCTCATTCGTAGTGAGGGAATAGTTCTATGAGACACAGTTTTAGCAGCAGCAGTATTTAATACATTAATATTGCCATATATTCACATAGTACAGTTTTGGCAAAAAGTTTTAAGATGATAATTAACTTAGTCTCGTGACTAAAATAGTGCTCAAGACATGTTTACCTGAAGCTACTTGTAAAGTACATACTGCTTTGCCTGTTATAAAGTTTTGTTGAGTTTGAAACAATGCTCCAGATAAGGAGCTAGGGAAATGACTGGGACAAACATAATGACCTGACTCTGAGATAACACAGATGTCACTTGGGCTGTTGCAAATTTAAAATGATGTTTCTTACAAGGATGAGTTTTATGGCATAGAAACAATGCTCAAAGTTTTATGGAGAAATGGTCTGTGATAAGTCAAACAAAAGCTGGAAGACACAGGCAGAGCCCAAGTTATCAGAGAGCAAAGGATCACCACACTGTAAACTACACCCATTCCGGCATTTCAGGAACAACATTTTAAACATCTCTTACCTTTGAAGTATTCTTTGTTGCGAGTTTAATTCTCCTGGGTCTTCCAGTGCTTATCTGTGTGCACTTTGTGAACTCTACAAACCTTGTTTTGTTTTTTTCTCCACTTATACCCAAGATATATTACTTATTTCATTAGCTCTGACTGTGGCAATCTCTGTGCCAGTATGCCAAATGAATCCATAAATTGTTTGGCTATAATAAAAGCATAGAGAGCCTCAGGCAGAGGGCTTATCTTCTGCAAAACATCACTTCCTTTTACAATCACTTCCCCTTCTTTGTCTTTAAAAGTTATCTTTGAAAGCCAAGAATGCAAGTATATGGAACATTGTAGCCCAGTCAAGAAGCCTTTTTCCTTAAGGGCAGTTGTGAGAACAAATCAATACATACAGAGAGCTACAATTAAGCTTCCCTGAGGAGAATTTGCTACTCCACACAACAATTTTCAGATTGTTCCAGTGAGGGCTACAAGAGCCAATCATTGATGCTTTCAGGGGCAGGATGTACAATTTTTTCCAAAAATTCTAGGTTGGGATATGTAGGTGGAAGAAGAGTAGCTTATGCACCGCCTGAAAACAGGTCAGGCATCTGAGTAATGAGGCCAAGTATAGATTGAAGAAAGCACACCCCTCAGCTCATACAACTATTATACAGCTTGCAGAGCCCAGTGGTACAAACAGAGACAATGTGTCTTTCTAAAGTCCCAAATATAGAGATTCAGATTCCTTTCATAAACACTTTTGGGCCCTGGACTGGAAGGTTGTGACCCTTCCCAGATTTCCCATTTAATACTAACCCTGGCAAACTCCAAATTCTCACTAATTATTGACTCCTGTCCCCTTAGAGAATCTCTGTTTTTCCCAGTAACCAATGAAAAAATTGAAAATCCTCTTGTTTTGGAGACATGCCATGTGATAGAACCAGCTTTGAAGAGCAGTGTTCATACTACAAAACTCACAAAAGCTCTGATTTCTATGAGACAGCGCTATGGGTCCTCAAGTTCCTCTATTTCTATTTTCAGAGTGCCATTGTACAAACATTTTTCAGGTCCCCCAATCAAAATATGGGGCAAGAGTCCATACTATTTCACAGCTTCATACACCAAGTCAGGTGCATTATTGCTATGCATCATTTTAGCTCTCTGAAGACTTAGGAATGAATCATAGTTGCTTGTCCTAATTTTGATTTTCTGATTGACAGATTTCCTAAGTCCTTGACTTCTACTTGGGTGGAATTGGATAAAAGTGAAACCCAGTAAGTGTTGAAATTTCAATATCAGGAATGGAATGACGTCAGAGGCAGGAACCCATACAGAAGAATATACATGAAAGGAAAGTATATATGCCTCCTTGTGCACTGTAGAAAACAGCCCTGTGGAAAACATAAAGTGGAAAATGAGGTCTTAAAGGTAGTAAGTGATGGGGAAGAGAGGAGGAGAACATGAGGGGAGAGGATGGCTGAGATGGGGGAAGCACAGAGAGGGAGAGCATGAAAAGAGACATCTCGACTGACAGAGTCATTAGCAAGCTAGGAAGAAATTTGGCACTAGAGAAATTTCCAGGAATCCACAAGGAATGACCCCAGCTCAAAACCTAAGCAAGAGTATAGAGGCCCTCCCCTATCATCTAATTGATGACTATCTTAAATGTCATTATAGAACCTTCACCCAGCAACTGATAGAAGTAGATGCAGACATACACAGCTAGGTACTTGGTCTAATTCCCAGAGTCCATTTGAAGAAAGGGAGGAGAAATAATATGCAAAGGGATTAAGACCATGATGGAGATACCCACAGAAACCCCTGACCTGAGCTAAATGGAATTCAGTGACTCTGGACAGACAGCTAAGGAACCTGTGTAGGACCAAACTAGGCCGTATGAATGTGAGTGACCATTGTGCGTCTGGGATAGTTTGTGGAGCCATTGGCAGTGGGTCGAAGGTTTTTCAATAGTACTTGAACAAGCTCTTTGGAGCCCATTCTCATAGGTGGGATAATTTTCTCAGTCTATGTATTGGATTCAGGTCCTTAGTCCTGCTTCAAAATAATGCTCCAGACTTTGTTGACTCCCCATGGGAAGCCATACCTTCTCCTGGGAGAAGATGGGGGTGGGTAGGGTGGATGTTTGGTAGAGCAGGAGGAGGATAGGAAGACACAGCTGGGATTGGTCCAAAGAATGAGAGAAGATTGTTTTAAAAATATATTGAGATGTGCCTCGCTTTCTTTTATCCATTCTTCTGTTTGGCAGCATCTAGATTATATCCAGGTTCTGGCTATTATAAATAATGCTGCTATGAACATAGTTGAACAAATGCTTTTGTAGTATGATTGAGTATCTTTTGCGTGTATTCCCAAGAGTGGTATTGCTGGATCCTGAGGTAGGTTGACTCCCAATTTTCTGAGAAACCGCCACACTGATTTCCAAAGTGGTTGCACAAGTTTGCATTCCCACCAGCAATGGATGAGTGTTCCCTTTACTCCACATCCTCTCCAGCATAAACTATCATTGGCGTTTTTAATTTTAGCCATTCTGACAGGTGTAAGACGGTATCTCAAAGTTGTTTAAGTTTGCATTTCCCTGATAGCTAAGGAAGTTGAACATGTCTTTAAGTACGTATTGATCATTTGAAATTCTTCTGTTGAGAATTCTGTTTAGTTTAGTACACCATTATTAATTGGCTTATTTAGAAATTTAATGTCTAATTTCTTGAGTTCTTTATATATTTTGGAGATCAGACCTTTGTCTGATGTGAGGTTGTTGAAGATCTCCCATTCAGTAGGTTGCCTTTTTGTCTTATTGACAGTGTCCTTTGCTTTACAGAAGCTTCACACTTTCAGGAGGTCCCATTTATTCATTATTGCTCTTATTGTCTGTGCTACTGGGGTTATACTTAGGAAGTTGTCTTCTATGCCCATGCATTGAAGGCTACTTCCCACTTTCTTTTCTATCAGGTTCAGTGTGGTTGGATTTATATTGAGGTCTTTAATCCATTTGGACTTGAGTTTTGTTCATGGTGATAGATGTGAATCTATTTTCATTCTTCTACAGGTTGACATCCAGTTATGCCAGCACAATCTGCACATTAGAGTACTATTCAGTGGTAAAAAAAAATGACATCTTGAATTTTGCATGAAAATGGATGGAATTAGAAAACACTATCCTTAGTGAGATAACCCAGACCCAAAAAGATGAATATGGAGTGTCCTCACTCTTTAGTGCATGATAGCCGTAAACAAAACACATTGAGCCTATAGTTTATGGTCTTAGAGAAGCTAAGTAATAAGGTCAACGCAAAGAAAAAAAACATATATAGATTCACCTGAAAATTGGAAGCAGACAAGGTCGCCTGACAAAATGTGAGAGCATGGGGGTGGGGTGTAGAAGGAACAGGAGAATGGGAGGGTTGGGTAGAGCTTGAGGGAATCAGATAGTTGAGGTGGAATCAGGACATATGTGAGAGCAAGGAAAGAGGTATCTTGATTGAGGAAGCCATTTGTTTGTTAGCAAGAAAAATTCCTAGGAATCCACAAGGATGACCCCAGCTATGACCCTAAACAATAGAGACGGTGCCTGAACTGTCCTTGCCTTGTAGTCAGACTCATGATTATCTTACATATCACCATAGAACCTTCATCTAACAACAGATGGAAACAGCGGCAGAAATGCACATCAGAGCACTGGACTGAGCTCCCAAGGTCCAGGTGAAGAGTGCAAGTAGGGGGAGTATGAACAAGAAAGTCAAGTATATGAGCAGTTCATCCACTGAGTTTGCCTGAGCTAATGGGAGCCCACCAATTCCAGCTGCACTGGAAATGAACAAGCACGGGATCAAACTATTCCCTCTTAATGTGGTTGACAGTTGGGGCAGACTGAGGGGTTGACAGTTGGGGCAGACAATGGCACTAGGATTTGTCTCTAAAGCATGTTCTGGCTATTTGGGATTCTATTCTCTTTATAAGTATACCTTGCTCAACCTGAATGCAATGGGGAGAGTTTTGGACTTCCTACAGGGCAGGGTGCCTTGCCCTCTCTTAAAATTGGAGCGGATTGGAGAGAGGGTGTGTGGAGGGAGTGGGAGGGAAGTGGGAGAAGGGAAGGAAGTGGGAATTTGGATTGGTATTTCTTTTAAAGTAATAAAATAAAATAATAATAATAAATACATTGAGAAAAGAGAAAAAATAATTCTGTATCATATGACCCCAAAATGAAAGAAACCAAGGAAATCTCAATTGTTAGTATACTGTCCTACACTATTCAACATACCCTTCCATTCACCTTTTCTAAGAATCCCTCTTTGTGAATGTTAATGTCTGAGACATTCCCCTGATATCCAACAGGCCTCATTCTTTGAATTCAGATTTGATTTTGGAATTGTCCCTGGGCTAAGAGTTGAGAGAACTAAGGTCCTAGGGCTGAGAGCCACATCCTTGTAAGGGAGCACCAGCAACAGAGAATTTATAATTTATGTGGGGTTTTTATACATCACAAATATCAGGAACTATTTTTTATTCTCACAGTCACAGTGACTCTCTCTCTCTCTCTCTCTCTCTCTCTCTCTCTCTCTCCCTCCCTATCTTATAGAATCAACTTATTATTTGGTTATATGTATATGTATGTTTAGCATTGGTTAGAATATTAAAGAGCTCATCCCTAGAAAGAACTCATTCTTCCTCTCTCAGAAGTCATTGATAGTAGTTCTTCCTCTAGGTATAGGATCATGTGAAATCCCCTCCGCATATTTGCATATACGTTGGGATATCAGCTTATATGCTCATTACACAGATCATTTGTGGAACTAGGAAGCATCTTTTCTGTCAAGTTAAGAAAATGATATCTTGATACTCAGCCATGGATAATTTTTTGGTTCATTTTCAGTAATTTTCCCAGAATTTTAATTGTAGGGCTTTATTTTAGATGTATCAATTGGGGTAGACACCTCACTGTCACGTATTCTCTGAACTTTGATCAGCTGTGGAATTCTGTCACACGCTCTATCTACTGCTATGACTATCATAGACTCTAGAGGAGAATCTACTATGTCACTTTCCCAAACTAATATAATTTCTAATTACATATGAATTCACTTACCCTATATTCAGAATTAAATATAGTTCTTATCAGCCATTAAATATTTATTATGTTTCTGAAAAATAAATATTTTGAAACAATTTCAACCCTTAATTTTTAATATAACAATAAAAATATAAAAACCACAATATAATTCTTTTTAATTTCTTATTAAATTCTGACATAATTATATCCCCTTTTCTTTGTTTACTATGTATGCCTATAAATGTGCTCACCTAGTTTCCTCTTTTAACCCATGCCCTGCAATTCACTCTATGATGTACTCTATTATTGTTGAACCATTGCTAAAATAAGATGCTTCTACATCTTTATTATTTTTATTCATGACATTACATCATTATAAAGTAATGAAGAAACTGTACCAGGTGTGGAATATTGCTGTGATGAATCCAACCATATTGTTTTCTTAGAAAAATGAGGAAGGATGCGATGATTTCAGCTGAGTAATCCATTTAGTGGTGTGTGCAGTTATTAGTGGGTCATTTTGTAGGAATGCTAAGGGTAAAATAGCCAGTAGTACATTCAGTTTATGAGGTTTCAGTGAAAATAGTGTTTTTATTACCAAGTGAGCTAAAGGACATTTCTGTTATATTTTGAAAAAAAAAAGTTGTGCGTGATTCTTGCTCATCTTTTGAGAATATGCATAATACTGAATTAAAAAGCAATGGACTGATTTCTTTCACGGAAGAAATTTCCAAACAGCAGAACACTAAAGACTTGTGTAGGGCCACTGTTGATTTTTCTTATGGGAATCTACAAAGAAAATGAGAATCTCACCTAGGGTATAATAAACCAGGGCTGACAAAAAATAATAAAATTATTTCTAAGGGCATTCTGCTATACTCACATATAGGTCCTTTTGCCAGGAGCCATCATAGAGGCTTCCTCCAGCAACAGAGATCCATAGACATACACTGTGCAGGGAGAAAGTTCAAAATTGGTGGTCTCCACTTGTTCCTTCCCCTCAAAGTTCAGGAAAACCTACAGATAAAAAGGAGAGAATATTTTTGGAGACAGAGGCTATTGAGAACTCTAGCGAAACATGACCCACTGAAGTTGCTAAGTAGGGCTCATGTGGCCTCAGAGAGACTGAAGAGGCAAGAACTGGGCCTGCAGGGGTATGCTTCAGGTTTTCTGACTATGTATTACCATTATTAGCTTTGTGTTTTGGGGTATATTAACAGTGCAAACAGATATATCTCTGACAGTTTTTCATGCTTATGGGATAATTACCCTCTTCTTTGGTTATCTTATCCTGCCTCCATATAAGCTCATTTGCCTCCTCTTATTTTATATTGTTTTGCTGAGATTCATTTTTATCCATTGAAGACCTGCTCCTTCCCGAAGGGAAGCAGAGGGAGAGAGTTCTGGAGTGAGGGAAAGTGTGTGGCAGGAAGCTCGGAGTAGTGGAGGCAGAAGAATCTATTGTCATTATATTTTGTAAAAGAGAAGAATATATATTTAATAAATGTAATATTCAAAAAAGAAAGAAGGAAAAAACAAACAAGGAAGGCAGAAGAAAACTTCAAGAGTATAGTTTGCAGTGGCAGTTGCTCTAAGAATCTAAAATTTTGATCAAGTCACACTTTGAAAAAAATAGCTTTAATTTTAAAACATTTTAACTGCATTTAACAGCAGCATCTCAACATTTAGGAGCACATTAAAAATGGTATCCTTGCCTGGCTGTGGTGGCGCACGCCTTTAACCCCGGCACTCAGGAGGCAGAGGCAGGCGGATCTCTGTGAGTTTGAGGCCAGTCTGGTCTACAAGAGCTAGTTCCAGGACAGGAACCAAAAGCTACGAAGAAACCCTGTCTCGAAAATAAAAAAAAAATGGTATCCTTGATCAAGACACCATCCTACTGAGCTGTAATGTAATGTGCTTAAGGGGTTTTCTCTTTATAGTAAACGGTCAACAGAACTTTGCAATGCCATCCATGTATTCCTGGTTTTAGAGACAAGAAACAGGGTTGGGTATAATGATTTATTCTCCATGTCAGTCTTTCAATTTCGGTAGGGCTATTAATTGAATTTTTCCTTTGGTGTCTTGCAACCCACATCTAGGCATTATGAGCTCCAGTCATCAGAGAAAATGTCTATAGCTTAGTTCCAGCCCAATTTCTGCAATTCCTCTGCTTTAAATGTGGTGTGGTCAGAAATAAGGGCTTAACCACTAATTCCAGGAGGTATCAATAACTATGGCAATAATCAATAGTTCTTTTGGAATCCCTTTGACTATCTGAGAAACAGATTAAAGGAGTTTCTTATGGTTGTAAAGCATACATTCTTTTTTTCTATTTATTTTCGCTTTTACTTTTTAAAATTTATTTATTTATTAAAAATTTTCACCTCCTCCCGTACTCCCATTTCTCTCCCCCCCTTCACAATCCCCATCCACCTCCCTCTCCAGTCCTAAGAGAAGTTAGGGTGCTCTGCCCTGTGGGAAGTCCGAGGCTCTCCCTCCTCCATCCAGGTCAAGGAAAGGGTGCATCCAAACAGACTAGGCTCCCAAAAAGCCAGTACATGCAATAGAATCAAAACCCAGTGTCATTTTCATTGGCTTCTCAGTCTGCACTCACTGTCAGCCACATTCAGAGAGTCTGGTTTGATCACATGCTCGTTTGGTTTCAGTCCAGCTGCCCTTGGTGAGCTCCCAATAGATCAGTCCCACCTTCTCCATGGGTGGACACACCCCTCACGGTACTGACTTCCTTACACATGTTCTCCCTCCTTTTACTCTTCATCTGGACTTGGGTAGCTTAGTCCAGTGCTCCAATGTGGGTCTCTGTCTCTATCTCCATCCATCTCCAGATGAAGGTTCTCTGGTGATATGCAAGATATTCATCAGTGTAGCTATGGGAGAAGGCCAGTTCAGGCACCCTCTCCTCTGCTGCCCAAGAACCTAGCTGGGGACATCCCCTTGGACACCTGGGAACCCCTCTAGGGCCAAGTCTCTTGCCAACCCTAAAATGGTTTCCTTAATTAAGATATTTTCTTCCCTGCTCCCATATCCACCCTTCCTCCATCTCAACCATCCCATTCCCCCAAGCTCTCCTCAATCCTCTCCTTCTCCCTTCTCTCTCTCCATCTCCCCTTCCCCCCACCTCATCCCCACCCCAATGATCCCAACATTTGCCCAGCGATCTTGTCTACATCCAATATCCAGGAGGATAAATATATGTTTTTCTTTGGGTTCACCCTCTTATTTAGCTTCTCTAGGATCACAAATTATAGGCAATGCCCTTTGCTTATGGCTAGAATCCAGTTATAAATACCATATTCATAAAATACCATATTCATCTTTATGGATCTGGGTTGTCTTACTCAGTAAAGTATTTTCTATTTCCATCCATTTTCATGCAAAATTCAAGATGTCATTGGTTTTTTCCACTGAGTAGAACTCTAAAGTGTATATGTGCTACATCTTCTTTATTCATTCTTCTATTGAGGGGAACCTAGGCTGTTTCCAGGTTCTTGCTATTACAAATAGTGCTGCTATGAACATAGTTGAACAAATGCTTTTGTAGTGTAATTGGGCATCTCTTGGGTATATTCCCAAGTGTTGAATTGCTGGATCCTGAGGTAGGTTTCTTAGGAGAGAAACTGCCACACTGATTTCCAAAGTGGTTGCACAAGTTTGCATTCTCAACGATGGATGAGTGTTCCCCTTACTACACATCCTTTCCAGCATACGCTATCATTGTTTTTTTTTTTTATTTTAGCCATTTTGAGAGGTGTTAGATGGTATCTCAAAGTAGTTTTGATTTGCGTTTCCCTGATCGCTAAGGAGGTTGAGCGTGACCTTAAGTGTCTTTTGGCCATTTGAACTTCTGTTGAGAATTCTCTGTTCAGTTCAGTACCCCATTTTTAATTGGGTTAATTAGAGTTTTAATGTCTAATTTCTTGAGTTCTTTATGTATTTTGGAGATCAGACCTTTGTCTGATATAGGGTTGGTGAAGATCTTCTCCCATTCAGTAGGTTGCTTTTTTGTCTTAATGACAGTGTCCTTTGCATTACAGAAACTTCTCAGTTTCAGCAGGTCGCATTTATTGATTGTTGCTCTTGTCTGTGCTACTGGGGTTATTCATAGGAAGTGTTCTGTGCCCATGTGCCATACATTCTTTTGTTAGATATATGGCTCTTGGGGTGAGCATTATCACAATAAATTATATCAATTCTTCCCAAATTCTCCCCATATAGTATAGTATTTTAGTTAAACACAAAGTATCTGTCTTCAGGCCTATTTGTTTATGGCTTTGAGACATAAAAAAAAAGCTGCCTTCTTTGGGGATAGCAGACACAATCCCAAGAAGTCAGTTTTAAACACATGATATAGGAATACTAAATGCAAATCAAGACAACTTTAAGATACCATCTTACACCTGTCAGAATGGCTAAAATCAAAAATACCAATGATAGCCTTTGTTGGAGAGGTTGTGGAGAAAGGGGTACACTCATCCATTGCTGGTGGGAATGCAAACTTGTGCAACCACTTTGGAAGGCAGTATGGCGGTTTCTCAGGAAATTCGGGATCAACTTACCCCTGGACCCAGCAATACCACTCTTGGGAATATACCCAAGAGAGGCCTTATCATACAACAAAAGTATATGCTCTACAATGTTCATAGCAGCATTGTTTGTAATAGCCAGAACCTGGAAACAACCTAGATGCCCTTCAATGGAAGAATGGATGAAGAAAGTATGGAATTTATACATATTAGAGTACTACTCAGCAATAAAAAACAAGGACTTCATGAATTTTGCATACAAATGGATGGAAATAGAAAACACTATCCTGAGTGAGGTAAGCCAGACCCAAAAAGAGGAACATGGGATGTACTCACTCATATTTGGTTTCTAGCCATAAACCAAGGACATTGAGCTTATAATTAGTGATCCTAGAGAAGCTAAATAAGGAGAACCCAAAGAAGAACATATAGGCATCCTCCTGAATATTAACCTTCAGCAAGCGATGAAAGGAGACAGAGACAGAGACCTAAATTGGAGCACAGGACTGAAATCTCAAGGTCCAAATCAGGAGCAGAAAGAGAGAGAGCACGAGCATGGAACTCAGGACCGCGAGGGGTGCACCCACACATTGAGACAATGGGGATGTTCTATTGGGAACTCACCAAGGCCAGCTGGCCTGGGTCTGGAAAAGCCTGGGATAAAACCGGACTCTCTGAACATAGCGGACAATGAGGACTACTGAGAACTCAAGAACAATGGCAATGGGCTTCTGATCCTACTGCACGCACTGGCTTTGTGGGAGCCTAGGCAGTTTGGATGCTCAACTTACTAGACCTGGATGGAGGTGAGGGTTCCTTGGACTTCCCACAGGACAGGGAACCCTGATTGCTTTTCGGGCTGGGGGGGAGACTTAATTGGGGGAGGGGGAGGGAAATGGGAGGCGGTGGCGGGGAAGAGACAGAAATCTTTAATAAATAAATAAATTAAAAAAAAAAAAAAAGGAATACTAAACTGGACTAAATCACAAATCTTTTGACCTACCGTTTGTTCTGCTGCATATGCTAGGGCAATGATGCCACAGAAATAGTGAGGGTGGCCAACTCATATGATTATTCTCATATGAGAATCAATTATTCTCATATGATTTCAGTAATACTTATGAGTTTTAAAGTCTTACGTATTTATATACTCTACAGATTTATGGCTAACAAACTCTCTTTTAACTAGATTGTGTTTGTGTAAACAGTACACATAGCAGTTTTCCAAAACCACTAACTGAACTTTACAAGTTCTGCTTCTTTTAACACTGTTCCACCAGTGACATTGGTTTCTGCATCTTGTTTCTAATCAGGAGACAACAATAGATTTACTGCCAGCTCTATATCTGATAGATTTTGTTTAACTAATTAAATGTGGCTTAATGGTCAAAGTCACATACAGATACTTAGTTTCTCTGCCCATGATGCATATGTGGATCATGTTCAGAGTAGAGTTTCAAAGTCCATCAGAGAAAGTTATTGTTTCAAAGTTCATATGAATTGTTCTACAGATTCACTTTCTGACCATAGAAGATGGATCCAATGGTTAACAATTACCAATATTTAAGAACTGAAATATAATTTGAAGTATACATATCTATAAAATAACATTTTTCCCAATCATCCTTTTTGATACATATTATGTGAAATATTATCTCAAACACTGAAAAGAACAAATATATTATAGATCTACATGCCTGTGAATATAAACTAAAGAGAATAGAAAGGGACATAAATGAAACCCTTGTTATCAAAATGCTTTTTTTTTGCAAATATGGAGATCTAAGTTCAATTCTTAGCAGTCACATAAAAAGTGGGGACTGTATAGTAAAACTTAAAATTTCAGTATTTTGGAGGCATGGATGGGCAACTCCTGTGTTCTCAGTAGCCAAATAAAAAAGGTTTAGGCTCAGTGAGAATTTTTGTCTAAAGTAAAATAATACAGGAGATAGAGACGGACAAGATCGATAATTAAGATTCCCCGTTGATCTTCCAAATATGGCCAGAGTTTGGTTTCCAGCACCCAAATCTGATGGCTTGAAACCACCTGTAACTTCAGCTCCAAGGGTCAAATATCGCTTTTGTATTTTTGGGCAAATACACAAACACATAACACCTGGACACTCACAGACACACACATATGCATACATATGAGAAAATAAAACAAATATTATTACAAGAAGCAGAGGAATATTTCTCTGTCTCTTTCGAGACACTTGATGTTATTACATCGTGCTCAAGAAATAAAACTAAACTAAAAAATGTATATACCAAACAAATGATACAATCGCAAATAAATGAGTTTAGATTTTTAGAGGAATTTTGGACACAGAAAGAGAGCAACACTAGCAAGTAGGTGAACTTACCCAGCAAAACCTGTGCAGAGATTCCATACATAAAGGATTACGTTCATTACCAGTGTCTCATTACATCAGTCCCTTGCTAATTAACTTTCTCCTTGTTCTTTTCATTTATTACAAATCCCCACAAAGGGCTAACAGAAAATACTGCAGAGAGAATATGTTGAAGACTGTAGTCTGGGAAGGTAGCCAATGCATCACTAAATTCTGGGATTATTAATTGTTATATAAAGTGTTTACATACACACACACACTTACAAAATAGAATATACAGGATAATTTGAGAGTGTGATGTTTGGAGTGAATTCAGGCTAATTTTACCGATGGAATGGGGGGATAGTATGGTAAAAATGCATTGATATCATGTAGTAAATTCTCAAAAATATAATGGTGAAAGTATAGACAACAACATAAATTATATACATATATTATACGCATATATTCTTTACTAAATCATAAGGTACCTAAAATAAAAACTGTGACTGTGACACTTATCTGAATAAAGAAATATTCAGTATTGCACAAAAATGTAGACAAAGATAAATAAGAAGACTAATAAAAAACCAATCATATCATAGCAAAAGAAAGAGTTCAGTCAACAAAATAACATGTTTTCAATTTAACAGAGTCCCTAAGATTGTCCTTCTCCAAATATAAAACTTCTTATAAATGTGACATTAAAAGCAGATATCTGAATAAATAAATAAATTCCCGATTGGACATTTCTGCAAGTGCCTACATTAAACATGCAGCAAGCACATCAAAGTTATCAGTATTTTCCTCTAAGTGTACTAGAGGTCTAAGCAGCCTTGATTATGATCCACATACTTATGGATCATGCTGTAACATGGAGAAGTAATTTGAAAAAACAAAAAAGCATTAAGAAAGAATACATGAATGGCAGTGAGATACTTGGCTGTACATACTGGGTTAATAGGTTTCTAAAGACCTGATTTTGATTTTCTATCTCAAAATTAGAAATGAGCACTGCTTCCTTGTCCAGCCCCTCCACATGATGTAATTACCTAATCCAGAACAACTATCAATCTAAAATCATCTTTATCCCTGTTCTCATTTACAAAAACTGTAATATGATCACGCAGATGTCACCTTAAAAATGTGTGAATAAATTTAATAGCAAGGAATTGAAAATATTTTACCCATGAATTTATGCACAGTTTTCTATTCAGACTAGTTCAATGATAGGCCAATAGTTTCTGACTCATATTCATCTGAGTTTGATGATTGTTATGGTTTCCTTCTGGGAATTGTAAAGGGAAGACAACCTCTGGAAAATTGTCTTCCATGGGAATTAGAGGGTTGAAATTCAACCATTTTTCCATTTTACCAGTGTTGTGTGTGATGATGAGGTCACTAGCATTTGGTTCTGAGCTAATCTGACACCATGTTACAAGATTTATATGGATATTCTGGTTTTTTTTTTTTTTTGGTTCTCATACAATCTGTAAAAATTGTCATTAATTTCTTTCTGAGACAAATCCCCTGTATTCAAGGATCCATGACAGTCTAGGTGGATTTTCCCTTTCTCTGAATGTGAGTATGGCTGTGAATATATGTGAGAAATTGCTACCTCACACCTGTGGAAAAATTCATAATGTTATAGGTTGTTCTGTAACCATAGAAATTAGAAAGTCACATGAATTATCATAAATCATCTGAAAAGTAAATTATTGACACTTCAGATTTCTGTAATTATGGTAATCCTCTATGATTTAACATTTATTTTGAGCTTTATTGTTCATTTTCCAGAGTGAGTTGTGAGATGAAATGGGAAAGAAAACCTGTGCAGCTTCATGTGTGTAAAGTGAAGGTCGCTAAGGATGTGCTATCCTCAACAGTGAGAAAAGCAAGTAAGGGCACTGACACTCTCCTTCCAGGACCTAAGTCACAAGAGTCAGTTTCTATGTAAATATACAATGATGGTGAGATAAACTAGACACACAGAGAGTAAAGCACTGGTCCTGACTGTGAGGTGCCATGAAGTTCAGTGTGTTCTCATTGGTCATCAGAGGCTTTTATTCCTAGTTTTTGAAAACATCTATAACCCACATTACAGGGATCCCCCACCATCTTCTGACTTCCTTGGGCACCAGGACTACATGGAGTGAACAAACATACTTGCAGGCCAAACAAACACACACACACACACACACACACACACACACACACACACACAACACAAAACAAATAAATCTAAAACAATTTTCAGAAAAGAAAATTGTTTGGATACATAAAAATCTTCTGCTTCCTTCATTTCTTTAACAGTCATTTTTCCTGTAATGCAAAATGGGCGTGTTCACTAACCATCTTTGATAAATGTTCCCAGGAAATGTTGCCAAGAATATACTCTCTAATAATACTTTTTAAAGTTGGATTTCTATACTTTGTTTTGTGAATGTATAAACTGTTGCACAACACATAGTAATAGTTGTGGTCATATAAAGAAACGATCACAAAATTATACATGTGAAATGAAGCAACAGAAATCTAATGTGGAAAATGCACTGATTTTTCATTGGCAGGAATCATGGACACAAGGGAGATTCCATTACAATTTCATGTCCCTTTTCTTTCCTCACCCCATTATTATATGCTTCTCTTGAAGAGATGATGTAGTTAATATTGCAAAAATTGTAAGAATTTAAGAAAAATGACAATTCAAAAAATCAGGGTAGCAACTCTTATTGGTTTGTGTTTGAATTTTTGTCCTTTTCTTGAAATTTCCAAATGTTATACTAACATTTCATCCTAACCTATAAAATCAAAGTAAAATAAAATACTTAACGACTATGACTGTAGTCATTTTGGGGACAGTGTAAGAATCTACTTGATTAAGGTTTAATTTGCTTCTTCAAGACGTCCATTAAAAATCGCCTTTTTATGGGGTACTCCTCTAAGTCTACTCAGTTCTCATGTGGTCTCTCATTGCTTTATAGACCTAACTAATAAACACCAACATCTCCAAGGTTTCAATTACTTACTAAATGACTCTTGGGAACACAAAGAAAGTGTTGAACTCTGAATTACAATGTTTGGTTCAAATTTTTCTAAGACAATAAAAAAATCCAAAACTTTGAATGAATGGGTAGAGGCAAAGTTATAAGACCAATTAGTTAAAAAATATAATAGAAACTATCAAGTGTTAGGCTATATTAAGTGAGGATATGAAGTACTCTGTACCCTGTACTTGTTTTACAACATAGTAGAGAAACTTTATTGCAATTGGATAATTTTAAGTGGTATTTTATAATACGTAGTCAAGAATATGGAGAATGTATGACATTGTTTCATCAAATTTCATGGTAAAATCACTTTGATAAAAAATACAAAATAAGAGAATCATTGGAAAAATCAAAAGAACAATAAAGAACAAATGCAGTACACCAGCTGCTATAGAAGTGGCTGGGACTGAATGCAGTTAGAGTTTCCAGATTAGTATAATATAGAGACATAATAATTTATAATATTGGATGTGAAGGGTAGAAAAGTTTTCCAGGATGCTAATATATTTATATAGATTAAGTAGTTCTTTACTGACAAAATACTAACTACTTTTTTAGGAGAAAGTAACTAACCAATCCAAAGTGAAGAAAAGTTCAATGAGCAAGAATCAAAACTGACAGGAAGAGAAAGTAGTAAACATTTTTACTCTGGGCTACAAGCTGGAAGAACTGGCAGTGAATTAGACCTCTGGTAAACTTCCAACAGCCAGTTCAAATCCACTCAAGCAGAGACAAAGGAAAACAGTAAGGGGATCACCACTGTGTTTCACATCAAACCTCACAATGGAGAGAGAACAAAGAGGTGAAGCTCCAGTTGGTCTTAGTTCCCAGCACAGGGCCCCTCCTTTCCCCAGCACTAATGGCATCTGGTGAGAATGATTTAAGCAGGGTGTCAGGGGCCTGAACACCACCTGGAGACTGCACCAAATGCACAAATCACTCTATCATATTTATCACACACTGAAATGCATGCAATATTTAACTTATATGTGATTCTTCTAGGTTTGTCAACCATAGATAGAACCTCTGTAAACAAAAATATTCATGGAAATATACTACATATAGTCAGTCAAAAATAAATATTATAACTTAAGGTGAGCTGAATAAATTTGAGATCCAGAAATGAATAATGTGTGTGTTCATGCCAATATATTCTTGTTACTCCATGTTTGTAAATAAAATTAAAAAAAAAACAGAGTTATATTATTCAATGTAAGAACAGCAGGAAAAGATGTCATGGACCAGAATTTCTTATTTCTTTAAAGAAATCATGAACCATATCTCTCTACTCCAGCCATTATTTGTTACTTTTCAATATTGAATTAAAACTTTAAGAGTTCAGCTAAACTGAACATAGTAATTTGCCCCTGAGGCACCAGGTTTTGTTTAGTAACTTTTAATGACCTTTTGTTAGGCAACTTCATTTTGCTGGACAGTAGGTGGCATTGTGAGCACGGGAATCACTGACTCCCCAAACCATAATGAGCCATGGAAGTCTGACATGCACCTTTAAGGCAGTGGTTCTCAAACTTACTATACTTGTCATTCTTTACTAGTTCCTCAAGTTATGGTGACCCTCCAAGCATAAAATTATTTAGCTTTTACTCTATAATGGTAAACTGCTACTGGTAAGAATGTTAATGTAAACATATGATATACTGGACATCTGATATACTACCCAATAAGGGTCTCAACACATAGGTTGAGAACCATTGCATTAAGACAAAAAATCTGAATGCCAACCAAAATTATCTCCTTACCAGATTAGAGTTTATGTTATCTTAGAATCAGTGACAGAGGAACACAGGCAAATCAAAAGAAGTTTCATCTCTGAAAACATTTGTCTTGTCTTTAACACTTGACTTTGCAGTATAAAGGGAACAAAGTGATGTCCACATTGAAATCTACATTATATGTTTCCCATGGCAAAATGCTACTCTATTTCCCTCTTTGAAGCAGTCAGCCTCAAAGGATTTTAACCTATAGTTAACCATTGTGCTGTTTTGTGTATGGCATGGCAGCAAACAGGATCCTGAATCAGTACACCATGTGTTTCTGAAGGGTAATATACACGTGATATCCACTTTAAAAATTAGAAATTAGGTTTTTGTATTCGACGTGACTATGTAAATCTTGATGAAATGAGCACAGTCATTTTGTATTCTTTGGTCTCTTCATTTTTTGGTTTGTTTCATAACTTTTGGCAGAGGGTTCAATCCATCTTCCTGTTTCGTCGAAGGCTAGATGGCACTGTGAGCACAGTGGTCAGTAATTTATCAACTATAGTTTGGCATGTGCTTTTAAGGGCAGCAATTTCCTCTGTGCATAAAATGACTTGTCATCTTCTGCCAACTTTAACAAGAGATATATGGAGAGAAAAAGGAGATTCAACACTGAGAACATATTTCCTTTTCACAATTTTCCTGTTCTGGATTTCTGTAGTCCCTTTATTTGTTCTACCCTCATATTTTTTTTTATTTTCCCTATCTAAAATCTAATCTTAAACTCCATGTTTACCGTACCCTACCAATCAATTACACAGGTTAGTTAAATTCATTTAAAAAACATTATTCTTAGGATGGATGACTTCATTTTTGATGATAAAAGCACAAAATTGTAACTTTTACACATACTGAGAGGAAAATAATTGTGTAGTAATCCCTTGTGATGCATGGGTTGCTTTCTCTGCTATGGTTTCTCTCTGAATAGTAATCCTTCCATTGTCTTCCTTAGCTTTAGTTTTCATGAATTGCACCTACTGATCTGTGAGCATTCAATTATAAATTTCTTCCTCTAATGGCCCATAAGGGACTATTCAAATGCTGGTTTCACTTACAGAATAATCAAGAACTTTGGTAATCTTGGATATACATATCAAAACCACTTGCAGATGTCATTTTACACTAATCAGGATGGGTAAGATCAATAAACAAACTAGTGCACATGCTGATGACAATGTAAAGTTAGGGATCCTTATCAGCTGCTTGTGAAAATAAAAACTTGTATGAATACTTTGAAAATCCTTGTGCAGGTCTGTAGAAAAAACAAAATTATAAAACTCACAGGTAAATGTTGAAAATAAATAAAAAAGAAACCAACCTGAATGAGGTCCTCAGTATTGCAAAGGAGAACATGATATACATTCACTTATATTTGCAGGTTAAGTTTTAAGCTTAACAAAGACATTCAAGAATCCAATAAGGCAAAAAAGATGGAGGAAAGAATTTCTCAAGGAAGGAGAAATTCTATATGTAATAATAAAGACACTTTTGTGTTTTTATTAGCTGGAGAAATTGTTGAAAAGTGGAGAATAAAACTAAAACTATGGACCATGTAAAAGGTTATAGAAACCTACTACAACAGAATTCTTAATATATAATATATAAACAAAAGAAATATAAATCTAATCACCCAGTACCTCAGATAGAAACCCCCAACCACATTTCTGTCTCCACAAGATAAAATCTCTAGTCCCAGGTAGGGATTACATATATTATTGATTTCTTGGACATAGGCTCCACATGGAAGCACACAAAAAAGTAATTCTATTGCTCAGAAAATTGGTTGCTTTACACAAATTAAGGGCATGGCTCTATTACTTAATATAATACCTACATATCTCATTAAACGTAGGAAAGTTGAGCATGTGCCTTACTGAAGCCCTCACACCTACAGAATAGTAATGATGGTACTGGAAAGTGCTCTGCATGCTTCCTGGAGAGAAATTTAAACAAAAGGCTAGCTCTGAACTGTTTGTTCTAAAATGGAAGTAAGCAAACTCTATTTGATTTGATTTAAGGCCTTGAGAAAGAACACATTTCTGACATTGTTTTTTTCCCCAAAACAGGTTTTCTCTGTTGCTTTGGAGCCTGTCCTGGAACTAGTGCTTGTAGACCAGGCAGACCTTGAATTCACAAAAATTCACCTGCCTTTCCCTGAATATTGCTGGGACTGAAGTGTTTGTACCATCACCTCCTGGCTTGACATGGCTCTTGTATAAAAGAATGTGGGACTAAGTATGGCAGGAACCTAATGGAAAACCAGGTACTTTTGCTTTGCTAACAAAATAAAACAATATAATGATTCTCAAAGACATTCTGTTATTCCCATGATCAGTGGGTTGTTCAGTCATCGTGATAAAAGATACCATGTACAGTAAATGGGACCAAATACTGAGACCTGATACTGGACAATATGCAGAGAATGAAAGATCTTAGATCATCCTGTCATAAATGACGTGTCGCCATCCAAACCCTCCCTTCAGTGCTCTGAAAACCCAGGAGAGAAGGTGCATGGATTCTAAGAGCCAGTGGGATTGGGGAAATGTCACCTAGGAAACAATGCTAATTGGACAAAACAGGGCTGGTTTACACAGACTGAGTGCATTTACAAAGTTTACGCAGATCAAAGTCATTTCGGTTCTCAGCACTAAGAGGAGAAAGGGGACCTAATCTCTTGTCTCTAACAAAGAAGCTATCTCCATTTAGCAACTATTTCCAGAGCCAAAATTAGTTTACTCAGGTGGAGCTCCACTGGACGTATCAACTATTCATAGGTGGAATCCCCATGCCAAGAAGTAGACAGCTAACTCACAAGTACTCAAGTATTTATTTATTTATTTATTGGCTCATAAAGTTCTGTCTGTATTTGTTTGTTTTAACTTTTTGGTGGTTGTATCCGCGCAAAATAAATGCAATGTAGATATCAAAGAATATTTATTACTTTAATGATAAACTTACAGAACCAAAGTTCCAGCGTAGTACAGGGGGTAGGGAGGAAAAAAGGGGCCGAGCTGCCTCCCCGCGCGCCCATTTATTGGCAGGCATTCGCCCGAGGCAAACCCCGCCCCGTAAAGGGGCTGTCTTAACCATACAGGTGGTTTGCTTATATATTGTGATTTCCAGTTTTGTGCTTTTATGGGGTTTGTGTGAGAGCATGTTTCTCTCTGCTTGTCATGCTCTCTATCTCTCTCTGTCTCTTACTCTTTTATGCTGCTTCTTGACTTTGTTCTATCTTGGCTATTTTTTAAAAAAGATTGCCTGCATGTTTCTAAACAGAGAGAAAACCTGAGGTATTAGATGGCTTGTCAGGTGGCAAGCATGGAAATGTGATCAGAACAAATTTTCTGAACAATTATTTTGAAAACAAGAAATAATCAAATGATGTTTTTTGTTCACTCATCTTAATGCAGTAAAATTAAATTAATGTGTTTGTATCTGGAGGTATTTTAATTGGTTCAAGGAAAATTTGTGGAACTCCATTGTTTGTTTCTATCATGAGGCTTTCTGGGATGCGACTCTGGTTATCAGCCTTGGCTGGAAATCATTCTATCTATAAAGTCTTCTTTATCGTCCTACAATTAATTTTTCATGGTAGTAATGCCGGGTTTGAGCTCATGAGCTCCAACATGCTGGTAATTTTTTATTAAGGAAAATATTTAACAGGGCCTGGCTTACAGTTCAAACGTTTAGTGTCTCATTGCCATGGAGGGAATCATGGTGGCATCCAGGAAGACATGGTGCTAAGAAAGAAACTGAGAGTTTTACTTCTTGATGTTCAGGCAGCAGGAAGAGCTTGTGAGTAATTACTCTTTTTTAATGTCGGAGGCTTCAAATCCCACCCTCTAGTTATGCAGTTTCTCTAACAAGCCAGACTTACTCAAATAAAGCCATATCCAATAACAGTGTCTCTATTGAACTACGGGGGCCATTTTCATTCAAATCATCATATCCTATTCCCTGGTCTGATAGGTTTGTAGTCATATCATAATGCAAATTGCATTCAGTCCAACTTTAAAAGTCCCCATTGTCTATCAAAGTATCAGCACTGTTTAAATGTCCAAAATTCAAAATCATTTCTTAGACTCATGGAATCACTTAACTGTAATCCCCTATAAAATTCAAATGTAAAAGCACATCACATACTTTCAACATACAGTGGCACAGGATATACATTACTATATAAAAGGGAAAGAAGAGAGCCTAGTATGGACATACTGCACCAATGCAAGTCTGATAACCAGCAGGGAAAGATCCAAACACTGCATCTCCGTGTTTGATGTAAAAATGTTGTTCAGATCTCCAACACCTTTCATCTTTGCAAACTACAACACACTACTTTCTATGCAATGTTCCACTACTAACAGCTTATCTTGGCAAGAATACTATTGCTCTGGAATTTCAAACATCTTGGAGTCTCCACGACAACTCTGCCTTCATCTTCACAGCTACTAAGAAATTAAAGCCCCTCCCACATGACCAGTGACATAGTTTCTTCTAAAGAGATGAACCTCTTAACAGTACCAATCCATATGAGCCTATGGGGTCATTTTTCTTCAAATCATCTCACATAGTATGATGATAAGGAAAGGAAGCTCCAGTGATGCTCAAAACTACACTGGTAAAAATAACAACAGCAATAATTATTTAAAATAAAGAAATTACAGTCAAGAATCATGAAACTTTCTAGCTTATTCCTAATAAGCCATCTTTTGACTCATTCATTAGTCAAACAATACAGTAAGATTTTACCTCCCTTTTATAGAATGTGCAGTTAAATCCAGAATCATTATATAAAGCAATTCAGTGGTGTCTGGTTTAATAATTTTTACTACAATTTTATTCCCTAAAATTCAGCTTCAAACATCATCCCCAAACCTTTTCTTACATGAATTAGAGAACACTATAACTTCTTTAAAGGATAATACAATTCCATGAGATAGAGGTGCAGACCTTGAATCTCATGATTAAGGAGAGAGAGCCAGGCAGATCTCTGAATTCAAAGCCATCTTGGTCCACAGAGAAAATCCCAGAGTAGCCAAGGATAAAAAGGTAAACCCTATATAAAACACAGAAAAAATAAAACAAGAGCATATTACAACCCATGAGGCAAACCTGTCACCTTTTTTAAATGAGTGTACAGCAAATTAAGTCTTTTTGCTAGTTTACAAACAAAGGCTGGTGGTCAAGGAATATCCAAGAACCATCAACACTGAATTATTTAGCATCATCTTCAGGGAAGCTGCTTTCAGTGACAAAACAGGATTAGTTTTCTCAGGGAAAATTGGAGAGATCAATATCTATCTATCTATCTATCTACCTATCTATCTATCTATCTATCTATCTATCTATCATCTCTCTCTCTCTCTCTCTCTCTCTATATATATATATATATATATATATCTCCAATTATATATAGTGATTCTTCTGTGTTATAAAAATATTATGCTACAAACATGATAGACATATCTGTGTCTTTTTAAAATATCAGAATATGTGGGATAACAATCAGTTTTAAAAATCATTATCAATAATGTTGGCAGTCATTTTTTTCAATTAAATCCCAATACCCTTAATAACATGCCAATTGCAATGCAAGATTATTCTTTAGATTTTATTTATTTTCATTTTATGTGTTTGTTTATCAGCATTTGCCTGAAGTCTGTGTTCCACATGTCTGCAATGTCAAAAGAGGCTAGAACAGTACCTCTGATCCCTTGGAAATAGAGACACAGATGATTGTAATCTGATGTAGGGGTAGTGGAAGTTGAACCCAGGTCTTTTGGACAAACAGTCAGTGTTCTTAACTGCTGAGCCATTATTCATGTCCCAAGTTTTTAAGGGTGAACTTAATCACTAATATTAACAATCAGGCACAGTGGGAACTGTTTTTGAGCAGAATAAAAGGTCTTTATTCTTCCATCACAACAGGGGATGCTGGAGATTTCCTAATGTGGAGGGAAGAATACAAGAGGCCAGAGATATGTATCAAGCCTGTTTAGATAAGAGAAGTAATTTCATCACCTGATGACAGTGACTAAAAAACTAGCTGATATCTCATCTCTGAAAATTCTTGAGCCAGAGTCTCCCTTAGTGCTTAACAATTTTTTATCCACTGATCATTCGCAGGCTCCTTGAGTATAAACAAATTCAAGAACATCTGTGTACTCTGATCTAACCTCAACCTTCCAAACAAGATTATGAATGAAGTTCCTATCATAATGGTCAGCTTTGCTTTCTCCTTTACTGGGAAGCTTTACCAGGTTCACACCACACACACACACACACACACACACACACACACACACACACACACACACACACACATACACACATACACACACACACACACACACACACACACACACACACAGTTCTGGTGGCATAATTAAAGATGTATTATATGCCATGATACTTGTCAGTTATTTATGTGGCACTGAAGCAAATATCTCCTAGAAAAATATGTCCCTGTCTTTCTGTTTCCAGACGTAATGGTAGAAACAAAATAATGGTAGCAATAAAAGATAAATATGTTAGACATCCACAACGTATTTAGGAATTCATGTCTAACGTATCTTAAGTATCAAACCTGCAGAAAATTCAATGCAAAAATCGTCATTTTATAACTAAGAGGCAGATGGATGCATAAGATGAAGGTTTACCCCTATAGAACTAACGCTAGAGTTAAATAGCAAATGACTCTCTTTAGGTCTGATTTATACAGCTACGTCTGAGAGTAAATTCATGATTTAAACGAATTAGGACTTAATTTAAACACTAAAATTCTAAAACTGAAAATAGAAAAAGAAAAGTGCTCAATGCTAAGGTCCTGCGACCAGGAAGGGCGACTGTGTTTGCTGCTGGGGGGGGGGGGGGGATCGATAATAAGTTGAAACTTTGATTTAAACAAGGAAATTCAAGACCCAAATACACGAGATCTCCTGCGACCTGGAAGCGAGTCTTTTTTTGTTGCTCGGGGAAAGCCGCAAATAAAGCGAAACTTTGATTTAAACAATGAAATTCCGCGATCAAAGCTACTCGGCTGAAACCCGGAAGTCCGGCGGTATTTGATGCTCGGAGGAAACCGCAAAGAGAGGAACTTTGGTCCCTTTAGTTTCCTCCCGTTTCCTTGGCAGCCTCGTCTGAGGGACCATGACGCACTTCCGGTAGCGCATCTTTCCGAGGAATGAAGGGATCGCGATAACCCTTAGCAGAGTTGGGGAGGGCAGCGAAAGGTAAAGGAGGTCGGTTTCTAAATCCACGCCTCAGAATAATCTAGGAATATGTTTAGAAAATAGTTGTAATAACGAAGGAAAGCATCGCTCTCAAGAACATCACAGTCCTGTGCCTTGGACTGAAGGAGGTTGAAGAGGAAAGATGAGGAGACCACAGGGACCAAAGTTTTCTTTAAGTGATTTCGCCAAGCATCACCCTTTTGAGATATAACTTATCTAGGAACAATTAAATTATCAATGAATGAAATTATTATACATAAAATATAATACTATATATTTTAATACATTTTACTTATTTTTATATTTTAATGTCAATTTAAAACCCTTTTCACAAATACAACAAAGCACATACCTCACCCTTTAACAAATACCCGCGATTTACTCCTCTAACAGTTGTAGATTCTACATAATAATGCAGAAAACAAATTGAAGCTTAGAAAGCAAAAGAAAGACAGATCCCTCTCCTGTTTCAGACAGAATCATGGCTTCACTCTCACGAAGTAACCAGTCTGGTATGGAGCTATAAGTCCATACACATGTAAGTTTTAAACTTTTGACTTGGATACAGATGAAATTTATATGCTGTTAAGTACTAACTGCGTGAATTGGGAAACATTGGGTAGTTTTTGTTATAAATAAATTTATTGCTATTTTTTTATGGAAAAACTAGCCCGTGTTTTTCAAGATAACCACTACACTGTAAACGACTGTGTATGAGTGTATTTAAATCTAACGGAATCCTATTAGAACATCGCTAAAATGCTCAGGAGTTTTAGTTTTCAGGTCTTCAATCCAGGGACTTAATGGAGGGCATGATGTACTTGTCATATTTTCTTACTTTTGGGCTACAGGCCCCATGAACCAGAAGGAGCTTTTTGACGTTTCCTGTTACTCCCCACTTTTACAGTTTGTTAAAATTCCACTATTCTCCATTCCATGATGATCACATCCAATCTTGAGAGTTAAATTCTTAGTGGCACCTCATAATGTAGACTAAACCTTTGAAACTGCTACCTACCAAATTGAATGCTTATCTTTAGAAGGGTTGAAATGGTAACAGTGTTATTGCACTGCAGCGGAAACCCTAACTAAAACGGAAGTTTGTACAAGGGACTTGGGTATTGCTGATCATGTTTTGGTTTGAAGGAATATGGAATTTAGTTCTTTGGGTTAGGAAAGTGGTGGGGTGCTTTTAGCAGTAGTTTATGGACCAATCTAGTAGAAGCAAGGAAGACAATGATACTGGGAATGCTTGCTGTTTGGGGCACTGGCTCAAGAAGTTTCAAAAAAGAAGTATTCCTATAAATTGTCTAGAGATCTTTTTGTGATATTTTGGTAAAGAAGATTTTACTATTTGCCCTTGTCCAAAGAGTCTGTGTAAGGCTAAAATGAAGAGATTTGGATTAATTTTATTGGTAGATGAAAGTGTAAAGTAGCTTAGTATAGCCCCTGTGGAGTAGTTACTAGTGCTAACTCTTATAAATATTTATAGTGGAAGGAACAAGTTGAGAAAGGAAAAATACAAAATGTACAATTTGAAGAGAAAAAGAGTGCCAAGAAGTGTAATGGAACTAAGTCCTTTGTTCAAAGAGATAAGCAGATTAATAAACTTATGAAAAGGAATTAAAGAAGATCTCAAAGTCAGGTATAGTAGTCTTAGTATTCTGAAGACTGAGGCTGGTGGGTCTCTGATGCTGAGACCACCTGGAGATCCACTTTCAGGACACCAAAGCTTAGAAAATTAAGATAGAAGACTGATGAGGATGTAATTGAACAAGCGGGGGGGCATTTTCCAGGCCCAGCAAGCAGCAGATCATGGCAGCTTTGGCCATGTGGTTCCAGAGTTAATGATAGAAGCAAGGGCCTATGGAATTTTCACCTACCTCTGAGGCCAGGTATGTATTATAAATGTTTCTGAAGGCAGGCCTGGAGAGGCCATTGCATGAAGCTGTAATGTTGAAGCCTGCATAACCTTGGAGAACCCCACATGTTCAAACTGCTAGAGCTTTGGAAAACCTGCTGAGGAAAGCTGGTAACAGGAAGTAGAACCAGCCCACAATAAAGAAGCCTGTTTCAGCAAGAAAGCTGATAGTATTTGTACGTCTGAAGAGAGTTTTGACATCATACACTCAGATGCAGTTTGGAATTTGCCCAGCTGGGTTTAAATTTTGCTTTGGTCCAATATTTTGTCACTACACTCCTTCCCTATAATTTAGAATGTTAATATAAATCCTGTAATATTATTTATTGGAATTTTGTAATATTTTATAGGGGATTACTCTTAGAATATTGTATGAATCTTAGAAGAGATTTTCAAGTGTGTAAATATTGTTTAATCTATGATAGAATATGTGGACATTTGAAGTTGGACCAAAAGCATTTTTGATTTTGATATGGCTTCATGCAACATGTGGCCAGGAAGTGGAGTGTGGTGATTTGAAAAATATGCACCCAAAGGGAGTGGTGCTGCTAGGAGGGGTGGCTTTGTTGGAGTGGTTATGCCTTGTTGAATGAAGGAAATATGTCACTATGTGAGAGGACCTGGAGGTCTCCTATGCTTTAGCTTCTTCCAGTGAAATGGTCTCCTTCTTGCTGCCATCGGGGACCTAATTTATCAGATTCTTCTCCACACCATGCTTCTACATTCCCCACCATGATGATAAAGGACTTGTCCTATGAAACAAAGTCACAAATTCAATTAAATTACTTTTTAAAATAAATTTGTTGTGGTCATCTTGTCTGTTTATAGCAATTGTATTTCAAACTAAGTTAGCCATTCAGACAAAATCTAAAATGAAATGCTGGACCTATTTGACAATATAAATGAATTGTCATAACAGTTATCTATAGAACATTCCAGCCAAACAGAAAGGAAAATACATTTTCCTAAACACTTCATTGAATTCTCTCCAAATCTGGCTACAGACTTGGACACAAAGCAAGACTCTGAAATTTACATTCAGGATAGTGGATTTCAGGATAAGCTTATGTGGTGAAAGAAACCATCAGAAACAGAAAAGTGATGAAGATGGAATTTAAAAATGAGGCCATGCTCCAGGCCTTGAACTTGGCAGTTTAACCATGTGGTTATGGCTTTTAGCAGAAAAGAAAATGGGTTATTGAATTTGCCACCACAGCTAATGAGAGACACCGAAGATAGGCACGTGTCAGTGTTGTCCCAGAATGAAGACCTAGAGAGGCCATTGCATCCTTGGATAACACAAGACTTTGAAGATGACATCAGTGTGGGATACCTACAGAGGTAAGTTGCTAATGGAGTGGTACCAGCTCACAATAAAAAAGTATATTGCAGTCAATAAAGATGTAAAAAGTTGACTCTAAATAGTTTTGCATAATGGTGCAGTAAACATCTGGTATGTAAACTGTTATTAATTTTGAGTATTTTCATAGTATCAAATAAATCAGCATTATTTGTTAATAATTATATATAATATACAGTGTGTGTAGATTCATGATACCCCAGAAAAGTTTGCCTGAGTATATTTGTCTTCTAGAAGGAAAGAAGAGCCCTGATCTCATGACATCCTTCCCAGGTACACCAGTGCCATTGGCCTGACTTTTCACAAGCTGAATATGTGTGAAATATTTAATATTGAAATTGGATGTCAGGGCTATGGATTGATTTAATGAATAGTATAGAATGATGCTTGGGAATATTATTTAATGATATGTTATTTGTTTAAGCAATGGAATATTTTTTCAAAGATGCAAAAATGTCTTGAATTAATTCATTCATGTTGCATCTGCTTAACTCTGTAAAGCTGTTTTACTCTGCCTGTGTAAAATACCTGATTGGTCTAATAAAGAGCTAAACAGAAAATAGGCTTGTAGGAGAACAGACAGGAAAGATTGTAAATCAGAGAGAATAAAGAGGAAGACAAATTGTATGAAACAACAGAATATATTCTGTCAATTATATTTTAAATGAATTCTGATTGGCCAGTATCCAGGCAGGAAGTATAGTCAGGACAACCTGACAAGAAGTAAAGGTGGATCAATGAGAATAGGAGAATTCTGGTAAAAGGAAAGCTTAGTCCACAGTTCTGCCCAGCCGAAGAAGAAGCAAGATGTGACTGCCTCACTGAATAAGCCATAGCAGAAAAAAAAAGCTGTGCTGTTTTAAAATGCCAGCTTTCTGGGTCGTCCTGCCAGTGCAAATGCTGACTCTTTCTGGCAGGAGGTCCAGCTACAGAGCACTTGAGTGTGGTTTGTGAGAAGACTGCTGAAGCTTGCTTTCTGGCAGGGACCTTGAACCACCATAGAGTTGTGGCAATAATATGGCTACAGCACGTTCCTCTGCCACAAGGCTGGAACCTCAAAAAACTAAAAATTGGGATGGATCCAGCTGTCAAACCCATGGCTTTGATTCTACCCATATTGCTCATCAAATTAAAGACTCTTGTGACCACAAAAAGATAGTAATATACAGTAAAGATAAATTCAAAGACAAAAATTATTTGTCTAAATGGTTTTCTGTGTGTTTAAAAATATATGTAGGCCTGAGACAAAGGAAAGAAAGAGAGAGTAGGTGAGTGTGGTGGCTCACACCTTTAATCCCAATACTTGGGATACAGAGGCAGGAAGACCTATGTGAATTCAAGTGTGGTGGCACACACCTTTATTCCCAGCACTTGGGAGGCAGAGGAAGGTGGATCTCTGTGAATTCAAGGACAGCATTATCTACAAAGGAAGTTCCAGGACAGTCAAAGATACAAAGAGAGCCTGTCTCAAAAAGCCAAAAAATTAAAAGTAAAAAGAAATAGAGGTTAAAGTAAATCCATGTAAAGATGACAAAATACACAGAGAGTCTGGATACTGTATATTATGTTCTCTTTGAATTGTTTGAATGCTGAGGAAGGAGCAACAGGTGCTAAAAGATATTTGTTTATAAAAGGTGCTGAATTAATCCAAGATAGGTATTTTGAAAATACCTTGACTTCAAAATTGAAGTCAAGAGGTATGTTACCTTGGAAAAGAGGATTTGCTTTCATTTTCACAGAAATGAGAGGCTGTGGATTCATTCTGAGTTAAGAAAAATCAGGTTTGATCAAGGAAGACCACTTGAGAAATTTCCAATAGGAATAGATGGCCCAGATGCCTGAGTTCTACATCCAGAACAGATTCAAGACTGGTGTGGGAGAATTGTCTGTATTCTTTCAATCATGTTTTAAATAAATGCTGATTGGCCAGGCAGGAAGTATAGGCAGGAAAACCAGACAGGAAGTAGAAATGATGCAATGAGAACAAGAGAATTCTGGGAAGGAGGAAGTTGATTTCATCCACTCCTGCCCAGACTCCAAAGAAGCAAGATGTGAGCTGCCCTGCTGAGAAAGGTATTGAGCCATGTGGCTAGCATAGATAAGAACAATGGGTTAATATAAGCTACAAGAGCTAATAAGTAGCCTGAACTAAGGGGCCAATCAGCTATTTATAACTTATAGAGATCTCTGTGTGATTTTCTTTGGGGCTTGCTGGTTGTGGGGAACCAGGCAGGACAGAAACCCCATAAGCAGGTCCCTCATGATACACAAGATTGCTGCCTGAGATGATCATGACTCACAGGATACTTCAGTCAGGACTTGATCATAATTCTAAATTTTCTTATGTCCCAATAAGATGATAAGCACACCCAACCAGCAGGAATTAGCCTGAAATACTTCTCCCACATTTTGCAAAAATGGACTATGAATATTTTACTTTGTTTAGAATGTTGGTTACCAGTTGTTATAGTTAATGGTCAGGAGAAAAGCTAAACAAAAGATATTAGATTCAGAGTTCTTTTTCTTTTTTTTAAAGATGGGGAAGTGGTGTGGGACAATGGTCTGTATTCTGTCAATTATATCTTAAATAAATTCTGATTGAACAGTAGTCAGACAGGTAGTAGAGGTGGGTCAGTAATAACAGGAGAATTCTGCGAAGAGGGAAGCTTGGTCCATAGTTCTGTACCAGCCACAGAAGAAGCAAGATGTGACTGCCCCACTTAATAAGGTACCAGGCCACTTGGCTATCATAGACAAGAATGATGGGCTGATACAAGTTATGAGTTAATAAGAAGCCTGAGCTAATGGGCCAATCAGTTTATAGTTAATGTAGACCTTTGTGTGATTTTTTGGGACTTAATAACTGCAGGAACCGGGCAGGACAGAAAATTAAGTCAACAGAAAAATCTGGGAAGAGAGGAAGAGGCAACAAAAGTGAGGAGAGGAGGACTCCAGGGGTCAGCTACCCAGCTACACAGCAAGTCATATAACAAGAGGTAATGATAGGTAGATAGAAAGGTAAAATCCCAAAGGCAAAATAATTTAAGGAAAGCTGGCTAGAAATAAGTCACCCTAAAACTAGGCATTCATAGAAAAGAATCAGTATCCATGCATTTATTTATGTGGTTGTTGGGTGGCAAGCCCCAAAAGAGCAAAAAGCAGAGAGTAAAAAGAAAAGACTACTACAGAAGAAGATTGTCTGTATATTTATTGGTATTTTTCTTAACTGTGGATGCACTTGCTGCCAAGAATGTTACTTTAGAATTGAGGAGTACAGTGAGTAAAAGCCCATAAATATTTTCACTTCCCCAAAGTATGATTCTACATCTGACCATTCTGAGAACATTTTACCTGTATTATTACTTACATCTTTGACTCATGTTGTTTATACTGTCAATTTGAAAAGAATGGGAAATACATAAGAAATGTAAGTGTGGAGCAGTCTATGAGGTATTATTTACCTGATTTATATATTTAGTTAGCTGTGGCCATACCTATGAGAGGTTTTTCCTGCTTGATGAATTGAAGTTTAAACTTTTATCCTAAATATTGGGAGCTCATTTCATGAGGTAGTTACTAGATTGAGTCAAAGACAGACACAGAGTTGCTGTTTAAGTCATGATGCAAGACAGAGAGGGAGAGCCTGTTCTCTGTAAGATCTCTAGCTCTCTAAACTATACTAGTTTCTGCCCTCCTAAACATTCTGTCCAACAGCAGCACTCCGGGAAATTGGAGCATATTTAAGATCTAAATTGTACCAAGTACTCATAGCTCACTTTAGCTTTTCATGTTTCCATAGAAGAATAGGAACTTTTATGCCCATAACCATGTACTGATATCACTAAGCATTTCCTGTAGGGTGAGAAAGGGAGGTAATTGTATCACTGCTGGTCTGCTTCTCCTGTGAAGACCTGGGCCTACATTCCCACACCTTTCTGTCCTGCTGCTAGACAAACACTTCAGGTGGCAGTCAGTTCTTCTGACTGAGAGGGACAAGGCAACCCCTGGATGATATAACCATAGCATTGACATGCTGGTCTGCTTCTCCTGTGAAGACCTGGTTCTACATTCCCACATCTTTCTGTCCTGCTGCCAGACAAACACTTCAGGTGGCAGTCAGTTCTTCTGACTGAGAGGGACAAGGCAGCCCCTGGATGATATAACCATAGCATTGACATGATTCCTGGCAAGTGCTGGAAAGACAGTTTGCCTGAAGTCATATTTGGGTGGTGAAGACATTTTAATCACTACTGCTAGGAGGGGCAGGGGACTATTTCTTTAGAATCCAAGTCTCATACCAGTCAGTTCTGCTGGTTAATTGATGTGTCTCTGTGCTTTTCAGATAGACAGATTGATTAATGGTATATATGGAACTTCATATTGGCTAATAAACTGATAAGTTTTCCTTTTTTTGGTGTGAGACAGTGTTTTATGTAGCTCATTCTTGTCATGTTCTTGTTATGTAGCTTAAGTTGGCATTGAATTGCTGATCATTCTTCCTCTGCCTCCTTGAGGGAGCCCATGTGTGATTCTCTTTCCATATGGAGTAATTTCTGACTTAATGGGTCAATTGAATTCATGCTTGCTTGACTGATTTGCTTTTTCCAGTAACCTTGAGGGCTATGAGAAACATCCCACAGAAAGAACATGTTTGCTGAGTTGAAAGAGCACAGTTTTCTATTAAGATCTGGGGTCGTGTGTGCCAGCCAGAGGCATTCCTCATTAGAGATTAGAAGATCCTTAGTTTAATGAGATAATGTATCTGTTTTGAGTTTCCTCCTAAGAACAGTGCAGGTAGCTGGTTAGCTGCTCTATTGTTGTTTGTTCTGCCTTTTGACTGTATTTAGTATATATGCTGGCTGAGAAATAAACTAGAGGTCCTCCAGGTCTATCCTATGTTTCTGTCTCCATTTCTCTTAATCTGCCCTTTCTTATATCCTCATGCCCCCTCACAGGTACCCATTGCTGATTTCTGTTGGAGTGGGCTCTGAAAATTTTTCAACAAAACTGACAATTTTAATAATTAATTACTTAAAACATAACAAGACAGCAAAAACTGTGCTCCAATGCTGAAACCTTGGCAGAGGCATCTGCTCACCTAACAGATTGAGTTGCACCTTGGAAAGAATGGTTCTTAATGCTTCCTAGATGTTTGATATAGATTCTGTATGCTTTTAGCTGTTCAACATCCTGGGACCCTGCAATTCATTAGGAGAGGAATTTCAGTGTTCACTGAAGTATCACTCTTGCTGTGTATTTTAAGCAAGGAACAGGGCTCATTGGTTTCTTAGTAGTCATGCTATAGTGCTTGCAAAATACCACATCAGGCAGAGCTGCTGAGAAATCCTGTGACTGGCTTCAGAGTTTGATGCGTAATGGTTTACTCTAGGGCTTATGTGACTTCTCACAGTCAGAGTGTGTCTCTTGTCCTCCAATTGCAAGGAGCAGATCATGTATGTTTCTCCAGTGAAATTAAGTTAATGTACAGAGTAGGTGCTCAATAAATAATGAATAAATAAGTCTGATAAGTATTGAGATATGTATATGTGTGCTTGTGTAAGTGTGTGTGGTGGACAATGTTGACTCACCCAGTGTATATCTACCATGGCCTTACTGTGTGCAACTCTTTCCAAAATGATGGGAGAGAGAGGTCTGCAATCACATGGTATGGTGTCATAGTACAGAGAAGATCTTAGAATGTGAATAAGTATGCATATCAGGTGATGATACATTCTGTGGAGAAACAAAAGTCAGAAGCAGCCTTCACAAATGCATGCTAGTATTGCAAAACTTGGCAATACAGTATATTGTGTACCACATTGAGGGAATAGAAAATGTGAATGGCCTGACACAAGATTAGCCTGCATATTTGGGTATAGATTCTTCAATTTACCTCTTGTTTAACTTGCTTTTGTTTGAAATAACTTGTTACATAATATCACCTAATCAATTTGAGTTCAGCCCATCATTCTGCATTTTTTATTTCAGTAATCAAAGCAGATCTAAGCACATGTAGATCATGCCCTCATTTGTGTAGGGTGTGACCTCTAAGGTCTTGGATCTTGGTAGGACTGATGGTCTACGATCTTCATGGCCTCAACAAATGAGCTTCTGCCATATCCTTGGCAGAAGAGTCCCTGCAGGCTTTAGAGCAGGCAGGGAAAATGATGGAGTGAGTAGGAATGAGGCTTGCATCTGTCGTCTCAGTAACAGAAAACTCACCTCACCTTTGAAGCAGACCCTTGCCAGCAACCTGAGCTCAGGTCTACTTCTAGCTTCACTTCTAGGCAGGCTCTTTCTGCTTCTGTTCTCTAGAGACAGAGGTGCCAATAGCTCAGCACAATTGCCATGTTTCTTTAGGATTGGGTTGATTTAAATATTTTTATTTATTTACATTATTTCCTTTAGTAAAGAATAATACTTTTTCACAGAAACCTGTTTTATTGGTTTATCTCCTTTAGTGTTAATTTTGTCAGCAAGATAAACTGTGTAACAAACTTTGTTTTTAGTTATTGCTTTAGGGTTAATTTTAAAGGAATATACAGAAGCAGAAGGCTAAATATTGTACTAGTAGATTGATTATATTTGTATTTATTAATATTGTAAACACAATTTCAATCATATCACCCCATGACAGCTGCAAGTAATTCTAGAAGATAATGTCCCCTCTCCCAACAAAGTTTGTCCTCAGGGTTCATCGCTTAGGGGTTGATTATAATTGATATATGGTTTGGGGTTGGGGGTAATTTTATAGGCTCAGGGATTTTTTTGAAAAAAATGGGGGGTGAAATTGGATGGGAAAATAGATTGGTATGAGCTTTCTCACAATAATAATAATAGTGAGTAATAGATTGAATACTTATGGGTTATTATTTATAGACATTTATATTAATATAGATTCTTGTATATTGATACAAACTTAAATTATATTGAATATTGTATGTATGCATGCTTCTACCTCTGCTTAAAATATTTTTATATATTGATATTAATTTATTATGTTGCAATGTATATTTCTACCTCTAATCAAGATACTTATACCCTGCTTACATAGGGAGGTCATTGTTCTCATTTATTGCACAGTTGTTTATTGTCTTAATGTTTAAGTTAGATAGGTATTAAAAATTATAGATCAATAGTCATCTATGTTTGTCATACTTATAGTTAGACCAATCAGGTTCTTTAGATACAGAGAGATTATATTATGTATAGATAGATAATCTTCAACCACTTCAAAGAGCAGTAGAAACTGGCATTTAAATAACTTAGAGTTCTGTTGAAGTGAAACACAATTGCTCCTGGTAACACGGATCTATTCCCAAGAGAATATTGAGCACCGAAGACACTCCGCTTGGAACTTGCTTTCTTCTTGGCAAAAACTGGCCTTTGGGCAAAGAATTGCCCATTCCTCAACCACAGACAAGATACACAGTAATCAGAAATGGATAAACAGGACTGTCAAATTTTGCCAAGACAGGGTAAGACAGTTTTGAAAAATTTCTTGCCTTGGAAAATGGTCTGTCAGTTATTCTAGGCTTTGGCCAAAGTTGGTTGCTTCAACATTGCAAATGAGATTTTGGGTGATTTGCCAGCTAGCCAGTTGTCTCTGTCATTTGTTGCACATTTTGGAAGTTGCTTGCTTGCACTTCCTGCTTACTCAAGTAATATTATTTCCTTTCTCGAACCTTTGATGAGGTTGAAGACTAGATTAATGTAATTACTTTCCTCTCATGACTTGGCTAAGTTATTTATTATACAAGGCTTAAGCTAGTTAGGATAGGATATTTGTTCTTAATGTATATAATTGTGTATTAGACTTAGAACTCTCTTATTTAAACAAAAGGGGATGGTGCCGTAGGAAGGTTTGCAGCTTGTGGTTACCTGCCTTCTGGGATGTGGCCTCTTATACTTATATATGCAGATGCAGAGCCTGTGTCCACCCCTTTTTTCTTTCTTCCCTGGCTGCTTGTTCAGATTGTTCGATTGCTGGATTCATTCTATGTCTTCTGTTCATAGATTCACAAGCAGAGAATTCTGATTTGTGAGTATACCCCTAAATAAATAACTATTTTTCAATTCTGAGCTAGTGTAGGATTTCTTTTAAGCATCCATTTATCACTTATCAGGTCTTCATAGCCTGCAAAACCTTTCCAGTCTTCTTTATTCTGGAGCCATCTATTTAAAACCTTTTTTATTTTTTTTTGAGACAGGGTTTCTCTATAGCTTTGGTGCCTGTCCCGGAACTAGCTCTTGTAGACCAGGCTGGCCTTGAACTCCCAGAGATCCACCTGCCTCTGCCTCCCAAGTGCTGGGATTAAAGGCATGCACCACCACCACCGCCCGGCTCTAAGACCCTTTTTAAAACTTTTTTAAAAACTAAGGTCATTGACACATTTATATTCTTTTATGTTCTTTTATGTACTGCTTCCTTTTTCTAATGCCATGAAAAATAGGAACATTAACAAATACATTTATGACCTGTTGTGAGAATTTTCTTCCCCATGGACTGGGGAGGAAGCAATGCCTATCTCATAATCATAAGTCCCAATGAAGATACAAAGTACAGTTTCACCAAAGTCCATCCTGGGGAATCAATAGGTTTTCTGAGCTTACTGAGAATGGTTTACAAGATACAAAGGTTTTGATTCTGTGGTTGTTTGAATCAAAATGACCCCCCAAATCCCATGGAGAGTAGCACTATTAGGAGGTTTGCCTTTTTTGGAGTAAGTATGACATAGTCGCTTTTTGCTTCCTGCTGATCTTGATGGAGAACTCTCAGCTTTTTCTCTAGTATCATTTCTGCCTGCATCCACCATGCTTTCCACCATGGTGATAATGGAGTAAACCCTCTAAAGCTGTAAGCCAGCCCCATCAAATGTGTTCCATTATAAGTGTTGGTCAGCTGGGTGGTGGTGGCGTATGCCTTTAATCCCAGCACTTGGGAGACAGGCAGGTGGGTCTTTGTAAGTTTGAGGCCAGCCTGGTGTACAAGAGCTAATTCCAGGAGAGGGTCCAAAGCTACAGAGAAACCCTGTCTTGAAAAAAAAAAACAAAAAAAAGTGTAGCTGTGGCAATGGTGTATCTTCACAGCAATATAAGCTACCAAAAACAGCCACACGTTGTACCCAGCATGTAAAATGGCTCTCCCACAGCTGCATATGTGGAGCTTACCTTCTTTCTACTCTTCCATTGCCCATACACTGTCCACCACAATACATTTCTCATTGAACATATGAAGTAAGACTGCTAGCACTCAAGGCCAATCCCCACTTTTAAAGATGGTTTTCTCATAGGTGCAGACATAGGATCTACCTCCTCTCAAGTCCTTCCCAGGCTGTGTACTCTAGCTCATCCCTAAAACCACAAGGTCACATATCATTAAAGACGAATTGCATACAGTTGGCTGGAAAAGAGGCTGTGTATGCAGATAGAAGAGATACTTTCTTTCATGATGAAATATCCAGCAAACCTGGTGGTGGTCATCATTCTTCAGCAGGCAAGCTAATCTCAGGAAGGTGCCAACTCTGTGTTCAGATAGTTCTGAGCAACAACAAATAAAAGAAAGCTGAATAGAAAATGTAGAACATAATGTAACCAATATCTTCTAGGTACAAACTGTGCAACTAAAACTTAGATAAAACACAAAATATCCTTCCTATGACACATGGAGTCACGACTATAACCATGCTCTTGGATTTTAATGTGAGTATGTAGATACCAAGAAAGAACAAATACATAACAAAACATCATGGAATTGATGTTTACAGCATTCAGCACAACACAACTAAGAAATCCCCCTTAAAACTACAATGCTCCAGCTGACTCTAGAGAGTTCTTTACACAGGGGTCTATCCTCTACAGATGAGTATCTCATTTGTTGTTTTTACGACAGAGGTAAATAAACATTTACCTCTTAGCATCCAAATCTTTAACAGTCCTGATTAACATACTACTTGTCTTTGGGGGTATTTCCAAGGCAGCCCTCCCTGAGTTAAATTCTACTTGGTGTGACTTACTCTTTCCTAAGCATTGGTCAATCCTTTATATCACCATTTCTATTCTTCTACATTGCAACTTAGTAGTGGAGTACTTACTACGCAGTACATGAGATGCCACTTACAACTTCCACAAATTAACTCCAAATGGAAATTACACCTAATGGAAGGTTGCTCTAAGGCCCTGATGTATAGAGCAAAAACAGAGCTCTGTCTCTAATCTTGGGAATACACTTGGGAGAGCTGGTAATGATGTGGGGCCAGGGACTTTGGAAAATGATTGTTTCTGATCCTCAGGACCAAGGATTTTTCTTTCTTTTTTATTTTATTTTATTTATTTATTAAAGATTTCTGTCTCCTTCTCAGCACCGTCTCCCATTTCCCTCCCGCTCCCCCAATCAAGCCCCCCTCCCTCATCAGCCCAAAGAGCAATCAGGGTTCCCTGCCCTGTGGGAAGTCCAAGGACCGCCCACCTCTATCCAGGTCTGGTAAGGTGAGCATTCAAACTGCCTAGGCTCCCACAAAGCCAGTAAGTGCAGTAGGATCAAAAACCCATTGCCATTGTTCTTGAGTTCTCAGTAGTCCTCATTGTCCGCTATGTTCAGCGATTCCGGTTTTATCCCATGATTTTTCAGACCCGGGCCAGCTGGCCTTGGTGAGTTCCCAATAGAACATCCCCATTGTCTCAGTGTGTGGGTGCACCCCTCGCGGTCCTGAGTTCCTTGCTCATGCTCTCTCTCCATCCGCTCTTGGTTTGGACCTTGAGGTTTGACCCAGCAATACCACTCTTGGGAATATACCCAAGAGAGGCCCTATCATACAACAAAAGTATATGCTCAACTATGTTCATAGCAGCATTGTTTGTAATAGCCAGAACCTGGAAACAACTGAGATGCCCTTCAATGGAAGAATGGATGAAGAAAGTATGGAATATATACATATTAGAGTACTACTCAGCAGTAAAAAACAATGACTTCTTAAATTTTGCATACAAATGGACGGAAATAGAAAACACTATCCTGAGTGAGGTAAGCCAGACCCAAAAAGAGGAACATGGGATGTACTCACTCATCTTTGGTTCCTGACCATAAATAAAGGACATTAAGCCTATAAGTCGTGATCCTAGAGAACCTAAATAAGAAGGTGAACCCAAAGAAAAACATATAGGCATCCTTGTGAATATTAACCTTCATCAGGCAGTGAAAGGAGACAGAGACAGAGATCCACATTGGAGCACGGGTCTGAAATCTCAAGGTCCAAACCAGGAGCAGGATTTTTCACATAAGGAAAGAAACTGTGGAAGTTGTTTATGATATTCTTGAGTTACCAAATGTTCCTCTTGTGCAACATTGTCTGATTGACCTCTTTCTGAATTTGTATACTTCCTTTGAGAACCGAACCCATTGATTTACATTAGCAAGAGACTTGCTGTTGAATTTGGCATAAATCTCCAGCCAGTCTGGGACAGGTCTGTCTTTAGATTAGAAGCCAGTGCTGGACCATGGTACTGAGTCCCTTCTGCCCACCTGGTCCTGTCACTCAGACCTCACCAGCCAATCAGAGCCTCTAGCAGACCCTTCAGTCAGATGGGAGGGTTCTTCCAGGAGCCAGACTTCACTTCAGGCTCAGCTCTCTCTCAAGCACTGCACCTTGGGCTCCCTTGAAGGCAGAGGGTGTGTCAGCTCTGCAGCAGCACTGTGGTGAGTGAGGGGTTGCTCTCCGCTGATGGATGGCATGGCTGGGCTTGGCGAGCAAGGGGCCAATGTTCCCAATCTAGGTGGAGTGGCCCTCTGTGGCTCCCTGTGTGGTGGGTCCTTCACTGGCTGGGTGGGAGTCAGTGGACAGACACAGAGTTTAGTGTCTTTCTGCCTCAGCAGTCCTCAGTGATCCTTGCAACTCTCTGCTGGCAGCCTCTGAATCACTTCACTGCCCAGGCTGTGTCTGCACAGAGTAGAGTTTTGGGAGCCACAGATGGTGGTTTCTGTTGTGCTTACATCGTCATTTGTGGAGAGATACTGCCATATTAGCCAAATAACGTGGAGACTTTTGGTCTCTCCTGGGTCTTCAGAAGTTCTGCACTTTTAACATTTAGGTTTGGGATCTGTCTGTGGTTAATTTCGTGTGGCTTGGATATGGTTTCTCCTGTGTAGAGTAGCGCTCCACTCCTAAACTGTGATGTAGAAGAGTATAGTTGATAATAGAATTAATGGTATAAGGATTTACCAGTTCTTAGGAGATATTAAGTCACATAAAGTAGAATTTATGTGAGGGAGGGCTGCATCCCAAATACCCAAAGATGAATAGCATGCACATCATGCCTGATAGAGATTAGTATCATGAGATGCAAATGTTTGTTCACCAAGTTAAATCAGCCATTAAGGTACATCTCTATAACCAATGAGACAACCATGATTTACAACCAGCCAGAAGACCCACTTCCCCATCAAACTCCTCTGACCTGCTGCTCGGGGGCCATTACGGGGTCACAACCTTGTGTGCCAAGAGAGTATTATAATTCTAGAACAGCTTCATTTTTCACCTCTTAGGAAAGCATTTGTGTCTCAGTGTCCCCTGTGCTGATTGAGGTGGACTTGAATCCTGTCTGCAGCCCCACAAGACATTACCCTTGTTATCCTCTTGGCTAACCACCATAAATTTTTGGATTACAAATATGCTGCACCACAGAGCTCTAAAATTACCAGTTTGAGTCATATGGTGGACCTGTCCATTGTGGCAACAATAAAAACATTTGCATGTGGAGCATGGCCTCTCCCTTCAGACCAGAAAAGTAGGAACTATGTACTGTGTACACTGGAGGGGGTAAACACATTGGACAATAGCTAGATCTTAGGCTGAAGTTTAAGTCCATGGGCTACAGGGGTATCCATTACAAAGAAGGACCTGATAGGGCACAGTATGTGACTTTCTGTGTAATCTCCTATAATACATTAGTTCCTTTCATGTGAATGAAGACAGACAGCTTTGGGTGTACAGTTTAGGGAGGAGAGCTTGAACTACTAATCAATTAGTTTCCAGTTAGTGAACTCTCCCTTGCAGATATGTTCAGGCCTGTTGATGCAGTGAAGTCACCTCAGATGTTTGAGACACAGGCCATTGGCTGTAACTCCATGTGTCAGCTTACAGCACTCAGCAGCTAACATTTTACATGAGACAAAATCATTCATTCTCTTATTAATGGCATTCTCCCTACCAGGGAAGTGCCTAGTCTGTTTCAAAGTTGGTATAACTGAGTGTTCAATTATTTTTATCATTTTAAGAAGTCAATTATTGGGTAGCAATTTTTATATTTCGTTGTCTTCAATGGAATGACTGCTATAATCTTTGTTTTTATTTTACAATGTTTCTCAGTTTTTGAATTCCATTCCATATTTAAGGGCTGTTTATTTACTCATCTTTTTATTTATATCAGTTTAGAGCAGTGATTCTCTATTTGGTGGGTTGTGACTCCTTTTGGGGAGATCAAATGAACCTATCACAGGACTGGGTGAAGACCATTAGAACGTATGAATATTTATATTATAATTCATAAAAGTGGCAAAAATATAGTTACGAAGTAGCAGTAAAATAATTTTATAGGTGTGGGGACTACTACATTATGAGTAACTGTATTAAAGAGTCATACACAGCACTAGGAAGATTGAGAACAGCTGGTTTAGATTAATGTCTCCTGTAGCTCAGGCTTGCATCATGCTATGTAACTGAGAATTGCTGTGAACACCTAATCCTGTCTCTGCTACCTAGTGCTGGAAAGACAGTCCTTCAACTCCTACCAGGCAGGACCCTGACTGGTCTGTGTGAAGGAGAAATAGATCAGTAAATGAGTATCCTTCAACTTCTCTAGATTTTACTGTGATTTTACAAGTGAAGTGGAACCTGTGTAAGAATTGAGTTCACTCACCAAACTGTGAAGCCAGTGTAGTCACAACAGACAAAGGATGGGCAAGAAAGAGGGTAAAAGGTTTCCTGCTTGACAGTAGTTGATATTAGCTGTGAGTAGTGAGCTGATCAATTTTAGATGTTCCATAAATGTCCTTTCTGGCAAGTTCATGGGTCCACAGACCACACACAGGACCCATTGCCTTGGAAGAGGAACAGGAAGTGCTCTAGGAGAAAGGAAGATTTTACTAAACTACAAATTTCCCAGATTAGGATCTTGTCTGACTATAGTGTGGAAGAACAAACCTGGAGATGTTTGCTTTCTGAGACATTCGATCTCTGCTCACCCAGTAGGGTAACTGTTAATGTCTTGAAGCCCAGCTGGGTGGTCCTACAGGTACTCTGGTTGACAATTAGGAGCACCTTTAGGAGGTAGTTTACAGGTTCTTTCCAGGATTCTCTTGTTATGCTCTAGGGAGCTGTACGGAGGACCACAATCCATGCTATGGTAAATGTAGGAGCGACTGTTCCCAGACCAGGAAGAGAAGGTTGGTTGAGCTGGCAGAGCTGCTTAGACAGGGATGAACCATGAGACAGACAGATTCTATTGTTCTTTGTGGTGACCTGGGTAGTGGCCCTTGGCCTCTGAGGCTCTGCCATCCTGGCATGGGAGACTATGAGTTTGTAATATTGTTGCCTCACACTATGTAGTTAAGCATTGCTTTGAAAAATTAATACTGCCTCTGCTGTCCCGTGCTGGGTAGATAGTCCTATAACTTCTTCAGGACTGGGCCTTGACTGGTCTGTGAGAAGGAAAAATAGACCAGCTAATGCATGACCTCCCGTATCTCTGACTTTCAGTGTATGATTATAGATGAAGAGGGATCTGTGCAAGAATTGAGTGCATAGACAAAGCTTAGAGCTGGTAGATTCACAGTTCAGAAAGGGAGAGACAGGACAGTGGTTTAGAACTTTCCTACTTCAACAGTAGTTGAGATTAGTGGGTGTTTAGCTATGTACTAATTACCTAATCAATTTTAGATTCTCCATTAATGTCCTGGTGACCATTTCTTCTTGTCCATGAGGCAGGGAAATCAGGAATCTGGATAAAGAACTGACCTTCACATGAAACTAAATTGCTATAGTTACAGTAGTTCAACCAAAATAGATCTGAGTAAAATGTGTCTCTGTCTAACAAGACTGTTATTTTACTGGTTTTAAATATACACCCTGAGATAAGAGGTTTGAGAACTCTTTAATGTGCTCTAATATATATCCCTTGTTTCTGAAGCACATGACCATAAATCCTGTGTCAACTTTTCAAAATAATTTCTTTGAGATTATAACTGTATCATATTCACATTCTCTTTCCTGTTCCCAAGCCTTACCATGACCTCTTATTATCTTCTAATTCATGGCCTGTTTTTCTTTAACAACAGTTAAGTGAATGTGACCTGTGTTTGGCTGCAGGATTTCCCAGGTATGGATTTCATGGGGGAGAGGGAGACTCTGCAGCCCTGGCATGGTAGAATATTATGCTTGTAATATCACTGTCCAGTATACACACAGAGTCATGCTTTTGGTGTGCAGTGAAAAGACAGTTATGAAAACTGATAATCTGGTTTTTAGAAATTCTGAATATTGCAGTCTACTTTCAAGTTTGTCTTATAAATGTTTCAAATAGTTTAAAAGCTGGTAGAACGACAGTGATGTTGATTGTCTTTTAGCAATGCTGATTAAAAAGTTTCTAACTTTCTGCTACCACCAGCTGCAATGATGTGATTCAGTGATGTTTAGTTCCAGGGGACAAAGGGCATTTCTGAGCTGTAGAGGCTTCTTAGATATGTATGGGGATGGACAGGTAGATAGAGCAAAATCTATATATTGTACATGAGATGCCACTTACAACTTCCACAAATTAACTCCAAATGGACATTACACCTAAACGTCAAATGCTAAGTGTAGACTTTCTAGAAGACACTTGAGACCAGGCATCTCTGAGTTTGGCAGCCCACCTAGGCTTTGGGAGGTTGCTCTAAGGCCCTGATGTATAGAGCAAAAACAGAGCTCTGTCTCTAATCTTGTGAATACACTTGGGAGAGCTGGTCATAATGTGGGGCCAGGGACTTTGGAAAAGGATTGTTTCTGGTCCGCAGAACCCAGGATTTTTTTTACATAAGGGAAGAAACTGTGGAAGTTGTTTATGATATTCTTGAGTTACCAAATGTTCCTCTTGTACAACATTGTCTGATTAGCCCCTTTTAAAACTGAACCCATTGATTTACATTAACAAGAGACTTGCTGTTGAATTCGGCATAAATCTCCAACCAATCTGGGATAAGTCTGTCTTTAAATTAGCATCCAGGGCTGGTAACTCAATGCTGTGTCCCTTCTGCTTGCCTGGTACTGTCACTCAGGCTTCACTAGCCAATCAGAGCCTCCAGCAGACCCACCAGTCAAACAGGAGCCAGGCTTCCAGTTCAGCTCTTCCTGATGAAATCAAAATCTCTCTCTTGTGCTACTTGTTGGGCTTCCTTGTGAGGAGAGTGCATGTCAGCTAAGCAGCTGCACCATGGTGAGTAAAGTTGCTCTCCACAGACAGGAGGAATGGTGGGCCAAGGTGAGTACAGGGTCAATGTCCCCAGGTGGGGAGGAGTAGCTGGGCTTGGTGAGTGAGGGGCCCCTGTCCCCAAACTAGGTGGAGTGGCCTGCTGAGACTCACAACTGGTGTGGTGTGTCCTCCATTGGCTGGGTGGGAGCCAGTGTAGAGACACAGAGTTTAGTGTGTTCCTTACTTGTCCTGTCTGGTCCTGCCTCATTCTAAGTAGTCCTAAGTGATCTTTGCAACTCCCTGGGCCAGGCTGGCAGCCTCTGAATAACTTCACTGCCCTGGCTGAGTCTGCACAGATTAGAGTGTTGGGACCACACATGGTGGTGCCTTTAGTGCTTATATTGTCACATGTGGAGAGATACCACCAAATTTGTCAACTCAGAAAGTACTGGCCTTTCTAGTATCTCCAGAAGTTCAGCACTTTTAGGTTTAATATCCATCTATAGTTAAATTTGTGCAGCTTGGAAATGGTATCTCCTGTGTAGAGTAGTACTCCATGACTAAACTGTGATGTAGAAGGAGTAGAATTGATAATAGAATTAATGGTATAAGGATTTACCAATTCTTAGGAGACATTAAGTCACACAAAGTAGAATTTTGGTGAGGGAGGGCTGGAACCCAAATACCCAAAGATAAGTAGTATGTTAACCATGCCTGTTAGAGATTAGTATGATGAGATATAACTGTGTCTTCACCAGGATTAATCAGCCATTAAAGCACACAGCTTTAACAAACGAGATAACCATGATTTATGACAAAAGACACACCTCTCCATGAAAGGCCTTTAATATGCTGCCAGCCATTACAGGGTCACAACCTTGTGTGTCATAACAGTATACAAATTCTAGAACAACTACAACTTCAGCTTTTAGAAAAGCAGTTTTGAGTCAATGTCTCCTATACTAATTGAGGTGGCCTTGAATCCTGTCTGGAGCCCCACAGGGCATTGCCCTTGTTATCCTCCTGGATAACCACCACAAATTCTTGCATTACAAGTGTGCTGCACCACAGTTCTAAAATTACCAGTTTGAGTCATATAGTGAGACTGTCCATTGTAGTAACAGTAAAAGGCTTTGTGTGTGGAGTGTGTCTCCTCCCTTCAGAGCAGAAGAGTAGGAACAGTGTACTGCCTACACCGGAGGGGGAAATAGACTGGACAATAGCTAGATCACTTACTGAAGTTTAAGCCATTGAGCTTCAGGGGTATCCATTACAAAGAACGACCTGATGGAACATAGTGAGTGACTTTCTGTGTGATTTTCCATCATTCCTGAATTCCTTCCATGTGAATGAAGACAGACACTGGTGGGTGTACAGTTTAGGGACAATAGCATGTGTTAGACAATTTAATTAATATAGTTTCTGTGTGATTATTTTGGGTCTAAGCTAGCCAGGTGGCTGGAAACCAACAAGCAGTCTCCTCCAACAAGTAGGCACCAATGTGGCAAACTAAAATCCACTTAAAAACCTGAGAGGACTTGCCAAGGAATTCTAGACACAAAAGAACAGAGTTTAACACAGTTTCTTGATAGCCACAATTTTTTTCTAGATGGCTTGTGGCAATTAAGATGCTGTGAAGCAGAGTAAAAATGTGTGGCTTCTTTAAAAAAGTAGCGATTTTCTGGTTCACCAGCACAAATGGCTGTGGATCTTTTGGGAGTTTCATCTATCCAGAATTTAAATGGGGTTTGTGGATAACATACTGCAAGTTACTTGGTGGCAAGCATGAGCCAACTGGTTATCAGAACTGACGTGGTGAGAATGGCTCCCACCCAGCAGTCTCAGGCTCTAACAGACTTCCACCATGTTGGACTGTGCAGAGAAAGCAAGAAGTGCCATATAGTAATGCTGAAGCTTAAGTTTTTAAGAAGTGCTTAGCATTTTAAGAAGCACTTCTGGACAGTAAAGAATTACAGATACACAATAGGACAGATTCAGACATAAAAGACCACAAAATGAGTCATAGTGTTGGATGAATGTGTGTAGGCTTGAGAGTCAAAAGAAAAACTAGAGAGAGTTATAAAAAAAACTTAAATGGTTTACAAAAACAAAAAAGACTTTAAAGTCTTTAAAGAGACAGGCTACAAAAGTAATAGAGTAAAAATAAGACACATAAAGATGAAAAATACACAGAGAGTCTGGATTATGTATATTAATGTGTTTCTTTAAAAAAATTTGACTATGAAGGAGCTAAGTACAGTGGGACATTTTATCATATGTTCTGTTAAGCTAAACTGGCACATATATTATAAAGGTATTTTGACTTCAGAATTTGGGTCTAAGGATATGTTGTTTGGAAATTAGGTTCCTCTTTTGTTTCCACGGAAGATGAGAACCTGTGGATTCATTCCAGGCTAATTGGTTTGATGGACCAAGACACCCTGAAAGGTTGCCTTGAACACTCCTCAAAAAATTACTTTGCCCAATAAACAGAAGGAAGATGTTTGGACAGAACTGCACTCATATTCCCAAATATTGTTTGTAAATGTTTCTTTACATTTAAAGGGGGATATGCTATAAAGATGAATACTTTGCATTGATACATATCTTGGTTTATTGATACAAGTTTTAGTACAATTTTGTTATATGTATATTTCTGCTCTTAATTAAGGTATTGTGTTTGTGCAGTTCATTTAAAAATGTAATGTAAAATTAAGAAATATAGTTAATAGCTAATCATCTATAATAGCCAAGTTAGTTAGATTTTATAGATGTATAGAGATATTTCAGTTAGATAGGTATTCTTATAATCTTTGAGAGATCTATAGAATATGGCATTTAAAATGTTTTAAGATCTTTAAAACTTTCTATGGCACTGAGATACATCTACTCCTGGCAGCGCCAATGATTTCAAGAAGAAGATGGGCGTCAAAGAGGCTCCTTATGGAGTTTGTGAGATATTTTGGCAAGAAGAAACTACTCTTGCCTGGATTGCTTAACATTAAGTATTCACAGAGAAATGACTGCTGAAGCTGCCTAAACGTGCAACGATCCTTTGGGATTCCTGCTTCATGAAAGAGTCTGCCAGACATTCTGCAGGACACAGAACAAAGTGACTGACAAACTACTAATAGAGGTGGAATTGTCTTTGAAACTTCCTGCTTCGTGAAATTCTGCAGGATACTATGGGCCTGTAAGCTGAAGATGGATGCCCCAATGGTACAGAAGGATTTTGGGTGACTGTCCAGGCAGTGAGTCTCTGTCAATTCTAGAATTTTGGATGTTGCACTTCCTGTTTACTTAGGTAATATTATATCCTTCTCGAGTCTTTGGTGGAGTTGAAGAATAGACAGTTAATAGTTATGACAAAAGATAAAATAGAAACATTGTTCCTGTAATTCTTCTTGATAACTCTTTTTTATATGTAATTTTACTAAGTAAAAGCCTTCCTTTTGTATAAACACAAAGGGGGAAATGGTGTGGAAGGTCCTTCTGTCTGTGTGTTGCTTTTATTGGTTAATGAATAAAGAACTGCTTTGAGTTTATGGAAAAGAAGAACAGAACTAGGCAGGGAAAACTAGGAAGTATGCTGAGAAAAAGAAAGGTATAGGTAGGGAGAAGCCATGGAGCCACCAGACATAGATGCTGGAAACTTTACCCAGTAAGCTATAGCCATATGGTGATATACAGATTATTTGAAATGGGTTAATTTAATATAAGAGTTAGTCCATAAGAAGCTAAAGCTAATGAGTCAAGCAGTGTTTCAATTAATACAGTATTTCTGTGATTATTTCGGGGGTCTGAGTGTCTAGGAAATGAACAAGCAGCCAAATGGTCTCCTCCAACAAGTATGAACTACTAATTATTTGGTTTCCAATTCGTAAACTCTCCAATGCAGATATGTTCAATCCTGGTTCACAGAGTTAAGTCACCTCAGATGTTTGAGACTCCATGTGTCAGGTTATAGCACTCAGTAGCCAGCATTTTACACAGGACAAAGTCATACATTCTTTTATTAATTCTCTCTACCAGGGAAGTACCTACTCTGTTTTGCAGTCAGTATAACTAAGTGTTCAATTATTTTTGTCATTTTCAAAAGTCAATTATTTGTTATTATTTTTTAAATTTTATTTTTTCAAATATATTATTGCTATAATCTCTGTTTCTGTTTTCCAATGTTTCCCTTTTTAAGAATTACATTTCATTTTTAAGTGATGTTTGTTTATTCATCTATTTATTTATATTCGTTTAGAGCAGTGATTCTTAACCTGATGGGTTATGGCTCCTTTTGAAGGGGCTCAAATGAACTTATCACAAGACTGACTTAGACCATCAAAAAACAGTGGTATTCATATTACAATTCTTCACAGCATTAAAGAGTCACGGCATTAGAAAATTTAAGAACCCTGGTTTACTTCAATGTCTCCTATAATTCACTCAGACTTTCCTCACACTATATAATTGAGAATTGCTTTAAGAATTTAATCTTGCCTCTGTTACACAGTGCTATAAAGACAGTCCTGCAATTCCTTCTAGGCTGGACCTTGACTGGTCTGTGGGAAGGAGAAATAGATACATGAATGAGTATTCCCAAAATTCTCTAGATTTTATTGTGATTTACAAGTGAACTTGACCTGTGTAAGAATTGAGTTCACTGACCAACTATAAAGCAGGTGTAGTCACAGTACACAAAAGGATGAGCAAGAAGGAGGATAAAAGCTTAACACTTTGGCAGTAGTTAACATTAGCAAAGAGTAGTGAAGAGATCAATTTTATGTAATCAATAAATGTTCTGATTGTCTGTGTTTTAGGTCCACAGACAAGGCAAAAAAAAAAAATATCTGGATGAACAACTTAATTTATCATGAAACCAAATTACTGTAGTTATACCAGTTCAACCTAAATAGAACTGAAAGACCTCCCATACTTGAAAGGCCCCCATACTTGAAAGACCTCCATGCCCAAATACTATGTTAAACTCTGCTGAAAATTTAGCTGGGCCCCGGGCTCAGCCGATGCTAAAACTGGATATCTATGGGTTGCAGACTCACTGGCTAAGCTAAGAAAAAAGAATACTCCATCCCTCAAGGCATTTTATCTAAATTGTCAACTTGCTGCAGAGTGCTATATCTAGCTTTGTGGTTTTTCGAGACTAAGGAGAAGGAATACTCCACCCCCCAAGATATCCTATCTAAACTGTCAACTTGCTGCAGGGTGTTTTTATCTGTCTTTATGGTTTTTCAGGGAAATTTGAGAATAGACATGGGGCCATTCCCAAGATGAGCTAAGCCCACCAATTTGAGAGCCAATGAAATGCTTATGTTATACTAGCCTCTTATGTGATCATTTTTTCCCTATAAATATGGCTGTTTGAATTTGCCTGGGGTGTGCAGTTGGCATAAGCTGCTGTTGCACCCACAGGCGCCTGTGTAATCAATAAAGACACCTCTTGCTGATTGCATCTGTTGGCCTGAATTATAGAGTCTGGGGGATTTCTCCCACCGCCCTTGAAAACGAGGGTCTTTCAGAACAACTAGACAAAATGGTGTGGCCCTGCCTAACATGACTATGCTTTCTAGGTTTAAGATGCACAACCTGAAAGAAATGGTATGAGTAGTGCTTGGTATGCTCTAATACAAATCTATAGTCTCTGGAGCACATCGCCATAAAGACTGCTTCAACTCTTTAGCATAATTTTTGGAGATTATAATTACATTATTTCCACTAACTCTTTGCTGCCTCCAAGCCCTCCCATAGACCCTTCCTTGTGTTCTTATCCATGGCCTCTTTTTTTATTTAACAACAGTTACTGTTTGAATGTGACCTGCGTTTAATTGCAGGACCTCTCAGCTATGAAGCAAAGGGCTGGCACCATTGGACATAGAATGTGTAATGGACCCTGTGCCTTGGAAGAGGAACAGGACATGCTCTGGAGATTGGAGATTTTTTTCCATTTTCCAGATTAGGGCCCTGTCTGACCATTGTGTGGAAACAAAGCTGAAGGTGGTCTGAGTCATTCATCTCTCTGCTCACCCAGTTGGATAACTGCTAGTGTCCGGAATTCCAGCTGGGTAGTCTTAATTAATAAGGGATTTTGGGGAGGCTTAGTCATCAGGAGCATCAGTGGGAGGTAGCTTATAGGTTCTTTCCAGGATTCTCCTCTTGGTCTGTTGTAGGGTGCTATAAGGAAGACCACAAGCCTGGCCATGGTAAGTGTAGAGGGTACTACCTCAAGACTAGGAAGAACAGTTTGACTGAGCTATCAATGCAAGCAGCTGTATATCTGACTGTTTTGCATGCTCATGGGATAATTTTCCTTTTCTTTGATTGTCTTATCCAGCCTGATAAGAGGTTATTTGCCTTGTGTTTTTGTATGCTCTTTTGTTGTGTTTGGTTTTTATCCATTGAAGACCTGCTTCTTTCTGAAGGAAAGCAGAGGGAGAGGGTTCTGTGAGAGAGGGGAAGTGTATGGCAGGGATCTGGGGAGCTCTTGGAGTAGTGGAGGCAGAGATATTTATGGTCATTATATTTTGTATGGGAGAAGGATCTACATTTAATAAATGTAATACTCAAAAAAGAAAGTAAGAAAAACAAACCAGAAGGCAGAAGGGAACTTAAAAGTGTAGCTTGCAGAAGGATTTGCTCTAAGAATCTTAAAATTTTGATCAAATCACACTTTGAATAAAAGCTTTAATTGTCAAACATTTAACTTCCTTTCCCAGCAGCATCTCAACCTTTAGTAGCACAATATGAATGGTATCCTTGATCAAGACGCCAACCTACTAATCCTCAATTTGTAAATGGGTGCTTAAGGAGTTTTCTCTTCATAGTAAGCTGGCCTGTCTTTCACCAGTTACAGCATACAGAAACTACAGAAACTGTGCATCAAACTGTCAAAAGACGTTTGTGATGTCATCTATGTTTTACTGGTTTTAGACACAAGAAACAGGGTTGAGTATAATGATTCATTCTCCATGGTAGTATCTACATTTGGGTAGGACTATTGATTGAATTTCTCCCTTGGCAGCTTGCAAACCACATCCAGGCATTATGAGCTCCAGTCATCAAAGAAAATGTTTATAGGTTAGTTTCAGCTCAATTTCTGCAATTCCTCTGTTCTAACGTGCTGTGTTAAAAAATAACGGCTTAACCACTAACTCCGGGGAATATCAAAATAACAATGGTAATAATCTATAGTGTTTTTGGAATCTTTTTGACTGAGAAACAGATTAAAGGGGTTTCTCATGGCTGTAAAGCATGCATCCTATTGTTAGATATATGTCTCTTGAGGTGAGCATTATCAGTATAAATTATATCAATTCTCCCCATAAAATAAAGCATTTTAGTTAAACACAAAGCAACTTTCTTCAGCCCTATATGTTTATGGCTTTTGAGAAACTAAAATACTGACTTTTGGGGGTATAGCAGACATAATCCCAAGAGGTATCTTTTAAACACATAATATAAAAAAAAACTAAACTGGACTCAGTAGATTGTATTTATATATGTAACAATGATAACTAGAAAAGGTATTAAATTTGAGAGGATGTGAGGGAAGACACAAGTTGGCTTAAAGGAGGAGATGGGGCAGTAGAAATGATATAAGCATAGTACTCATGTACAAATCTCTCAAAAATGGATGAAAATAAATTAAAAAGCAGAGGAAGATAAAATTTGCACAGTGTCCCATCATTCAGGTCTCTATGCTTCATGACTACAGGTGAAATACCACCAGTGCCTTATTCCCAGATCTATCATATTTCTAACCATTTTCAGTACTATTACTTCCCACAAAATATAGTCTATTCTTTCAGACTTGCACCCAGAATCAAATGTCATGAAATGATTTGAGCATGGACAAAGATTTCTAAAACTGTGAGTCAATTTTTTACAATTATACTATTTCATAAAATTATATAATATATGCAATAAAATATATATTATACACCATAACATCATAATTAATTTATCTACTATTCCTGTTGATTATGACACATAAATTCTGAAAGAAATGAGTAACTAATTTATATATGCACACAAATATATAATATATACATTATATATATATAAATATATATATATACACATCTTTGTATGATCTATGTTTTCCAAAAATGACCCTTTGAGTAATCTGCCAGGCAGTATCAGAAGACAGTGTGTTGTGTGATATGTACGTAGATTTTTATGTACTGTCAAACATATCTTGAAACTATAATTTGGGTATATTTCAAGGGTCAACAAATGAGAGAATGAGTCCTGAATGTTTAATGGCTTACCTGAAGCAGATGCTCCTGACTTTGGAATGTTAAAGAATCTTGAAAGATATTCTGGGTTTCTCTTTCTACATATCACTTTGGTATCTGAACTATAGTTTTACATCAATGTATTTGAAGAAGAGGATTTACCCAATGAGTAGTTTAAAATTCACAATTTATCCCTTTTCTTGAAAATATAATTTTTTCTCATACCATATATACTCGTAATAGTTTACCTCCTTTCATTCCCCCCAGTTCTTCCCAGTTCATTCCCACTTCCCCTCTCCTCTGAATACACTCACTTTCTGTCTCTCATTAGAATAGAAACAGGATTGTCACATATATGCAGAAGCCCTGGGTCAGTTCAATGAATGCTTTCTGCTTGTTGGTTCAGTCTTTGTGAGCCCCTAAGTTCCGAGGTTGGTTGGTTCTCTGGGTTTCCTTGTGATGTCATTGACAATTCTGGCTCTTAAAATCCTTCCTCCTCCTCTCCAGAAGGATTCTCTGGTCTTGGCCTACTAGCTAGATTTATCTCTCTATGTCTGTTTCCAGCAGTTGCTGAATGAAGCCTCTCTAGCTAACTGTTGGGCTAGGCACCAGTCTGCTCGTATAGCAGAATATCATTAGACTACCTTACATTGGCTTTTTTATCCAGTCATATTTGTTTCTATCCAAGGTCTCTTGGCCACCCAGCCTTTGTGAACTAATGCTTCAGGCAATGTCATGGTTAGGCTCACTCTATTGGCATGGGTCTCAGTATGGGCAAGGCATTTCTCGGCCTTTCTCATGTTCTCTGTGTCACCTTTACCCAAGCACAACCCATAAGAAGTACAGACTGTAGGTTAAAAGTTATGTGACTGGGTTGGAGTCCAAGTCCCTCTTATGGTAATCTTGTCTGGACACAGGACATGGCCAATTAAAACTATAAATCCACTAAAGCTAGGAGTCTTAGCTGGGTCTTCTTTGTAGATTCCTGGGAATTTCTGCTAAACCAGGTTTCTCCCTGACCCTGAAATAATCCCCTCTCCAGTACTCTCTTTCAATATTCTCCCACACTTCACCCCCACCTGAGTTCTCATGTAACTGTCCCCATCTGCCCAAGTCCGACCAACAGATCTCTTCTATTTCTTCTTCCCTGGGAGGTCTGAGTATCCAGCTTCCTTGTTATCTAGTCTCTCGAGGTCTAAGGATTGTACCATGTTTATCCTATACTTTACAGCTAATATTCACCTATACGTGAGTACTTGCCATGTTTGTCATTCTGGGTCTGGCTTACCTCACTCAGGATAATTTTTTCTAGCTATATTCCTTTGCCTTTAAATTCCATGATGTTGCTGTTTTTTAAGAGCTGAGTGGAATTCCTCATAGTGGGAGCAGAGATGGTCTTTACCCTTTTGTTAGCTTTTTGGGATGCTATTCCTCATATTGGGTTGCCTTAGTCATCCTTAATAGAAGGTGAGATGCTTATTTTTATTGCGACTTAATATCCCACTCATTGTGGATAACTTGGGAAGCCTGCTGTTTGTGAATAGAAACAGATGAAGAGTGGAGTGAGTAGCCAGAGAGAAAGTAGAGTGGAGGGACAGGGCATAGAGTGAAGAGAGAAAACTGTAGTCTTGGTGTAAAATAAATAAATATAAAAAGAAAGAAAAAATAGGATTATAAAAGATAACATCCAAACATAACAAAAATTGAAGATATCGAGGTTGGCCATGGAAACGCAAGAGGAGGAAACCCAATGAGGCAATAGAGTCAGAAACAGTTTCATTACTATATTCAGTAGTCTGATAAAAAATACTAAGCTAATTAATATCTATAATACATACACAGAGGACATGGTGTAGAACCATGGAGGCCCTGTGCTTGCTGTTTCAGTCTCTGTGAGCTTTCTGTGACTTGCATAGTTGATTCAAGGACCAATTTTTCCTGGTATCATCTATCTCCTCTGAGTCTTAAAATATCTGGCTCCTCTTCCAAATAATTGAACTCCAAGTGGAGGGATTTGATTGATAGCTCTAACCTAGAATCTGTCTCTGAATAATACTTGGCTGTTTGTCTCTGCTGCCAAAGGATATCACTTGATGGTGAGTTGAAAAGGCGTTGATCTATGAACATAACAGGATATCATTAGTACTCATTTGTGTATATATGTATATATGCATGTATATATGTATGTATGTATTTACTTTTTTGTGATTATAGCTGAGATCTTTGGGTTATTTAGCCTCTATTACATTGTTTCCCAAGCAGTGTCAGGTATGGGTTTCTTCTTCTGGAGTATACCTTAAGATATCAACCCAGCCACAAATCTTTTGACCTATAGTTTGTTCTGCTGCCTATGCTAAGGCAGTGATGACAAATAAATTGTGAGGGTGGCCAACTAAAATTATTCTGATATGATCTCAGTACTACTCATGAGATTTAAGGTGCTACACATTTATATGTCTTACAGATTTATGGCTGATAAACTCCGTTTTAAAAAGGTTATATTTGTGTAAACAGTATACATCACAGTTTTCCAAAACCACTAACTAAACTGTATAAGGTCTGTTTCTTTTTGTAACTCTTCATCCAGTGACACTGGTTTCTATATCTTGTTTCTAAGCAGGAGACAACTATACAGACTTACTGCCAGCTGTATTTCTGAGATATTTTGTGTAACAAATTACAGTGTGGCTTGGTGGTCAAAGTCACACAGAGATTACTCAGTTTCTCTGCTCATGATGCATTTATGAATTATAGTCAGAGCAGAGTTTCAAACAGAAGGCTCATCAGAGAAAGTTATTGTTTCAAAGTTCATGTGATTGTTCTTCAGATTCTCTTCCCGACCTTAGAAGATGGATCCACTGGTGAAAATTCCCAATATTTGAGAACTCAAAAATAATTTGAATATACATACCAAAAATAACATTTTCCCAATTATTCTTTTTGATATATATTATGTGAAATATTATGTAAAACACTGGCAAGAATGAATATATTATAGATCTACATGCCTGTGAATATAATCTAAAGAGAATAGAAATGGGCACTAATAAAACCCTTGATATCAAACTGCTTTATATGCAAATATGGAGATCTAAGTTCAATTCTTAGCAGTCACATAAAAAGTAGGGAAGTTGTAAAACTCAAAATCTCTGTATTTTAGAGGCATGGTTGGGCAACTCCTGTGTTCTCAGTAGCTAATCAATGAGATTTAGGATCAGTGAACATTTTTGTCTAAAGTAAATTAATACAGGAGATGAAGCAAGGCTGCTTAGACCTCTTTTACCCTTAGAGTAAAACATTGATAACTTTTATGTGCTTGATGAATGTTTAATGTAGGTAATTGCAGAAATGTCCATTAGAGAATTTATTTATTTATTTTGGATATCTGCCTTTAATGTCACATTTATAAGAAGTTTTATATGTGGAGAAGGACAATCTTAAGGACTGTTATTTAAAAACAAGTTATTTTGCTGACTGAACATTTTTTCTTTTGTTATGATATGCTTTTTTCTGTTATTTTTACAATTTCTTTTCCCTCATCCTTCTTTCCTCCCTCCATTTTAATATGCTTCTCTTGAAGGGATGATGTAGTTAATGTAGCAAAAATTGTAAGAATTTATAGAAAACAATAACTCAAAATATCAGGGCAGCAACTTTTAGTCATTTTTGATTGAATTTCTGTCCTTTTTCTTAAATTTCCAAATGTTATAATAACATATCATCCTAACCTGTAAAATTAAAGTAAAACAAAACACTTAACGGCTACATTCACTTTGGGGATAGTGTATCATGGTTTTGCCATGAGGAAGAATCTTCAGGATTTAGTATTAATTTGCTCTTTCAAATCTTCCCTCCATTGGTAAACAGCTTTTTGCAGGGAGACTCCTTTAAGTCTACTCAGTTCCCATGTGTCTCTCATTGTTTTCTTGCCCAACCAACAAAGACCAACATCTTCAAGGTTTCTATTACTTACTAAGTGACTCTGTGGAAAATAAGCAAAGTGTTGAACTCTGAATTACAATGTTTGGTTCAAATTTTTCTAAGATGTTAAGATAATCCAAAACTTTGAATAAAAGGGTAGAGGCAAAGTTATAGGGCCAATTAGGGAGAAAAGTTAACAGAAACTATCAAGTGTTAGCCTATATTAAGTGAGGATATGAAATGCTCTGTCCCTGTACTTGTTTTAAAACATAGAATAGAAAGTTTATTGATAATTGGATTATTTTTAGTGATCCTTTATTATATATACACATGAATATGCATAATATATGACATTGTATCACCAAATCTCATGTTAAAATCATTTTGATAGAAAATTACAAAATAAGAGAGTCATTTGAAAAATCAAAATAACAAAAAGGACAAATGCAGCACACTAGCTTCTATAGAAGTGGCATTGACTCATTATATTTGAGTTTCCAGATCAGTACAATATAGATAAATGATAACTCATAATATTGATGCAGAAGGGTGAAAAACTGTGTTAGGATGTTAATAATTTCATACGAATAAAATAGTTCTTTACTAACAAACTCCTACCTATTTTTTCAGGATGAAATAACTAAACCAATCTAAAGTTAAGAAAAGTTTATGAGCAAGAATCAAAACTGACAGGAGGAGAAAACAGTAAATATTTTCACTGTGGGCTACAAGTTGGAAGAACTGACAGTGTTGGTAAATTTCCAACAGCCAGTTTAAATTGACTCAAGCAGAAACAAAGGAAACCAGATTGGGAGGATCAACACTGTTTTTCACATCAAGACTTCACAATGGAGAACAAAGGGGAGAAGCTCCAGTTGGTGTTTAGCTCTCAGCCACCAGGCACAGGGGCCCTCCATTCCCCAGCTTTACTGGTATTCAGTGAAAATGATTTCAGCAGGGTGTCAGGGGCCTGAACACCACCTGGAGACTGAGCCAAATACAAATTAAACTCTACCACATTTACCACACTCTAAAATGCATAAAATCTTTAACTTGGGTTATTCTCCTAGGTTTGTCAACCATAGAACCACTGTAGACAAAACTATTTATGGAAATATAACACACATAGTCAGCCAAAAATAAATATTATAACACTAGATGAACTGAATAAATTTGAGGGCTAAATATGAACAGTCTGTGTATTCATGCCCATATACTCTTGTTCCTCCATGTTTGTAAATAAAATTAAAAAAAAAAACTGGACTTATAGTATTCACTTTAAGAACAGCAGGAAAAGATGGCATGGACCAGAATTCCTTACTTCTTTAAGGAAGCATGAACTATATCTCTCTACTCCAGCCATTATTTGTTACATTTCAATATTGAAATAAAACTTTTAAGAGTTCAGCTGAACTGAACACAGTACTTTGCTCCTGAGGCACCGGTTTTCATTTTGGAAATTTTAAATGACCTTTCCTTAGACAACGTCAGTTTGGAGGGCGGTAGGTGGCGCTGTGAACACGGGCGTCAATGACTAAACAAAACAATGAGCCTTGGAAGTCTGACATGTGCCTTTAAGGCAGTGGTTCTCAAACTTCCTACACTTGTGATCCTTTACTAGTTCCTCATGTTATGGTGACCCCCATGTATAAAATTATTTAGGTTTTACTCTATAATGGTAACTTTGTAACCGTTATGAATGCTAATGTAACTATCTAATATTCAGGATATCTTATGCTACCCAAAAAGGGTCTCAACCCATAGGTTGAGAACCACTGCTTTAAGCTAAGGGGAAAAAAATCTGAACACCATTCAAAATTGTCTCTTTATCAGAGAATTTATGTTCATCTTAGAATCTGGGACAGAGAAACACAGGTAAATCAAAAGAAGTTTCAACTTTGAAAGCATATTTTCTTGTCTTTTATCCTTGAACTTAAGCTGTTCCAGTTTCTTTTATTGCAAACAACTTCTTTCCTTTTACATGATCTTCCTGTAGCACCCCATTCCTCTTCCCCCACATTTTTTAATCTTCAAAATCCAAATGTTCCAAGACAGGAGTTTTCTTTTCGTTTCCTTCCCTTCCCTTCCCTTCCCTTTCATTTCCTTTGCTCTCCTCTCCTCCCCTCCCCTCTCCTCCCCTCCTCTCCTCTCCTCTCCTCTCCTTTCCCTTCGCTTTCTTCTTTCTTTCTTTTCTATCTTCCTCCATTCCTTCCTTCCTTCCTTGTTTTCTTTCTTACTTTCTTTCACCTAACCATTTTTAGTTGCAGATGGAACAACGCACATACAAAGTATGAATGCCTGAAACCAAGAGAGACAGATGCAGAGAAAGTCAACTAAATAAAAATGAGGGAGCCAACGCTATGGCTGAGTAGCCTTCCAATGGTTTCAGTGCCATTTAATTCTCAGAGTTTCAAGCACTACCCCCTAATCTGTGCATAAGTTGCTCAGTAGGAAAAAAGGAGAGATTTAAGACAGTGAGATTAGAACAGAACACAGAGGTGAGAATAATAATGTGCAATCCAAAAGGAAGTATGAGGCTACTTTGACAGAGTACTTGATCAGGGGCAAAGGGAAATGGAAGCGCCTAAACTCTAATTCCTAGAGAGTGGGCAAGAAGGGGAGCCTATATCAGAGGCTTATCCTTTACCTCTGATGCCATGAAGGTGCTCCATGCTTCCAAGGATCTACTAAGGCTCTTTAGGTGTGAGCTCTTCACATTATCCAGCAAAGGACAATGCCAGCATCCTGCACTACACAATTTGTCTATTCAGTCCTAATCCTGCAGTATGATGGGAAGAGACATGGTGATGTTCACGTTCAAATCTGCATTATATGTTTTCCATGGCAAAATGCTACTCTATATTCCTCTTTTAAGCAGTCAGCCTCAAAGGATTTTAATTGATCATTAACCATTGTGCAATTTTGTGTATAACATGAGAGCAAACAAGATCCTACACCAATACAATGTCTGTTTCTGAAGGGTATATATATATATATTAGATATTCCCTTTAGAAATTAGACATTAGGTTTTGTATTTCACATGACTATGTAAATCCTGTTGAAATGAGCACAGTCATTTCATATACTTTGGTCTATTTCTTTTTTCAAAGCTTTTGGAAGAGGGTTCAATCCATCTTCCTGTTTTGTCGAAAGCTAGATGGCGCTGTGAGCACAGTGTTCATTAATTTCTCAACTATAGTTTGGCTTTTAAACGCAGCAATGTCCTCTGTGCTGAAAATGACTTGTCATCTTCTATCAACTTTAACAAGAAAGCTATTCAGACAAAAATGAGATTTTCACTGAGAACATATTTTCTTCCTCTCTATTTCCCTGTGCTGGATTTCTGTAGTCTCTTTTCTTGATTTACCTTCATATTTTTAACTTTCTCTATCTAAAATCTAATCTTAAACTCCATGGTTTGCCATCCCCCACAAATCAATTACACAGGTTAGTTGAATTTATTTTTAAAATAATATTCTTAGAATGGATGACTTCATTTTTGATGATAAAAGCACAAAATTGTATAACCATTATACATACTGACCAGAAAATAGTTGTGTAGTATCCCCTTGTGATGCATGTCTCAAAGAATGGGCTGCTTTGTCTGCTATGGTTTCTCTCTGAATAGTAATCCTTCTATTGTCTTCCTTAGCCTTAGTTTCCATGAATTGCACCTACTTATCTGTGAGCATTCAACTATAAATTGCTTCCTCTACAGGCCCATAAGGAACTATTCAAACACTGGTTTGACAAGGAACTATTCAAACACTGGTTTGACTTAAAGAATAATCCACAACCTTGGTTATAGTGGGTATGCATATCAAAACCACTTGCAGATGTCATTTTACACTAATCAGGATGGATAAAATCAATAAACAAACTACTTCACATGCTGGTAAGGAAGTTGAATAAGGGGATCCTGATCAGCTGCTTGTAGAAATGAAAACTTGTATGTATACATTGTAAATCACTGTGCACATTTTGTTAAAAAAATGAAAATTTAAAACTCACAGGTAAATAGATGGAAATAGAAAAAGAAACCATCCTGAGGGAAGCCCTTAAAATTAAAAAGTAGAATATGATATATATTCACTTATATTTGGAGAATAAGTTTTAAGCTTTACAAAGACATTCAAGAATCCAAAGGTAAGGTATAGAGTAAGACAATATAAAGGAGGAAAGAAATTTTTCTGTGTCACAAAAATACTATTCTACAAACATGATAAACATATTTGTAACTTTTTAAAATATCAGAATATGTGGAATAACAATAAATTTCAAAAATCATCATCAATTTGGTGGCAGTCATTTTTTCAATTAAATCACAATTTTCTTAATAACAGCCCAAATTGCAATGCTTGATCGTTCTTTATATGTTATTTATTTTCATTTTATGTGTTTATGTATTAGTATTTGCCTAAAGTCTGTGTACCACATGTCTTCAGTGTTAAAGGAGGCTAGAATAGTACTTCAGACCCCCTGGAACTAGAGACACAGATGGTTGTAATGTGACATATGCATACTGGAAACTGAACCCAGGTCTTTTGGATAAGCAGCCAATGTTCTTAACTGCTGAGCCATTATTCATGTTCCAGGTTTTTAAGGCTGACCTTAATCACCAATATTAACAATCAGGCACAGTGTGAACTGTTTTTGAGCAGAATGAAAGGTTTGAATGCTTCCATCACAGGCAGGGGATGCTGGAGACTGAAGAGTGGTTTCCTAATGTGAAGGGAAGAATACAAAAGGCCAGATATATGTAGCATGTCTACTTAGATAAGAGAAGTAATTTTATCATCTGGTGACAGAGACTCAAAACTAGATGATAGCTCCTGAGCCTTAGTCTGCCTTAGTGGTTAATAATTTCCCTCCGCTGATTATTCACTGGCTCCTTGAGTATAAACAAATTCAAGAACATATGTGTACTCTACCACCAACGCCCAAACAAGATTATGAATGAAGTTCCTATCATAATGGTCAACTTTGTTTTCTGCTTTATCAGGAAGCTTTACCATCTTCACACTACACACACACACACACACACACACACACACACACACACACACACACACACACACACACACACACACACACACACACACACACACACACACACACACACACACACACACACACACACTGTCCTGGGCTGAAGCAAATATCTCCTATAAAAGTATGTCTCTAGCTTTCTCCTTTTATCAATAAAAAAAATAATAAAAAATGGTATCAACGTATTTAGGAATTCAAGTCTTTAGTACGTTTAAGTGACAAACCTGTTGAAAATTTATTGCAAAACTTCATTTTCTAAATGAGAAGCAGATGGATGCAAGTTTTCCCGCACAGAATTAACGTCAAGGTTAAGAAGCAAAAGACTCTCTTTAGGTCTCATTTATAAAGCTACGTCTATTAGTAAGTTCATGATTTAAACGATTTAGGACTTAATTCAGTCAATGAAATCCTAAAAATGAAAACGGAAGAAGAAAAGTGCTCAATGCCAAGCTCCTGCGACCTGGAAATTCGACAGTGTTTACTGCTGGGGAAAACCACAAATAAAGAGAATCTTTGATTTAAACAAATTCCCCACCGAAAGGTACGACATCTCCCGCGTCCTGGAAGTGCGACTGTGTTTGCGGCTCGCGGGAAACCGCAAAGAAAAAGAAACTTTCATTTAATCAATGAAATTTCTCGGTCATAGCTAACTCGGCTTCAACCCGGAAGTGCGCTGGTATTTGCTGCTCCGCGGAAACCGCAAAGAAAGAGAAACTTTGGTCCCCCTAGTTTCTTTCCCTTTCCTTTGCAGCCTCGGCCGCGGGACCGTGACGCACTTCCGGTAGTGCCTCTTCAGAGGGACGAAGTGACTGTGAGAAACTTTAGGAGAGTTGGGGAGGACAGCGAAAAATAAAGGAGGTCGGTTTCTAAATCTACGCTTCAGAATAATCTAGAAATATGTTTAGAAAATAATCGTAATAACTTAGGAGAAAATCGCCATAAAGACCATCACAGCCCTGCGCCTTGGACGGAAGGAGACCGAAGAGGAAAAATGAGGAGACCACAGGGACCGAAGTTTTTTGTTTTTTGTGCTTTTGCCGAGCATCACCCTTTTTAGATATAGTTTATCTAGAAACAATTAAGTGATCAATGAACGAAAAGAATAATACATAAAATATAATACTATATTTTCCAATATATTTTACTTATTTTGATATTTTAATGTCAATTTAAGACCGTTTATTTTAACAAATACAACAAAACAAATATGTCACCCTTTAACAAATACCCGCGATTCACTCCTCTAACAGCTGTAGATTCTACATAGTAATGCAGAAAAAAAATTGAAGCTTTGAAAGCAAAGAAATACAGATTCCTCTCTCCCGTTAGAGACAGAATCATGGCTTCACTCACACTAAGTAACTGATTTAGTAAGGAACTATATGCCCATACACATGTAGTTTTAAGTTATTGATTTGGATACAGATACATTTTGTATGTTGCTAAGTAGTAACTATGTGAATGGGGAAACACTGCATAGTCTTTGTTGTAAATTAATTTATTGCTATTTTTATAATTATAACTACTGTAATTGGGTCACTGGTCTCTAGTACAGAGGGAATCTCCTCACTGTTATTATCTGTCTTTTTTATTCATTTTATTGAGCTCTACATCTTTCTCTGCTTGCTTCCCTGCCTCTCTCCTCCCCTTTGACTTACTCCCATGGTCCCCATGCTCCCAGTTTATCCAGGAAATCTTGCCTTTTTCTACTTCCCAATGGTCTGTCTTTTATGCTGCTATCCAGTCATGTGGGATTGGGATGATTACAGATGTATGTGTTGATTTCTCATTTTGTCTTTGTTGTTTATCCATTTTCCTTTCCTGTTTCTGTTTCCTCTGTTTCCATGCCCTACTCAGTTACTCATTTGCAGACAATTCCTGCAGATGTTGCATGCTGTGATAATGAGAGAGTTAGTGCAGGAAAGTGGGAGAAGATCTTTGTGATCCTTTGATAATGGGCCAGAGATGAAAGAGAGACCACAGCAGGTGTTCTGCTAAACATCCAGGGATGATAATGGGGAGACAGGGATCAGAGAAATGGAGGGAGAGATCATTCTCCACAGTTATCTTGCATGGTTTCCTGTCAAGAATGGGTTTGGGGTGAACAGGCGTGCCTGCTGCAATTTGGGGCTGGGATAAAGCAGGGTCATGAAAGGAACTCGGGAGAGAAAGGTCTGTGCAATTCACAGGAGATATGGGAAGATTGGGGGCAGAATAAAGAAGCAGGTTTTTTTTTGCATTACTAGGGATGAAAATGAGGATTTGGATTTGTTAGAGAAAAGGAAGTGGTCCAGGCCTTTAGTTAGTTTACCTGTTTCTGTGACCTACTCAACTGTTGTGATTTCAGGGAAAGTCTGGTGATGTTGGAGGTTGGGATAAGGCATTGTTTGGGGGAAAGGAAAATTGAAGGAGATTTTTGTGATACTTTGGGGATGTAGTGAGATAGAAAATAAAGACCTCAGCAGGTGTTCTTTTACAGGAATGTTGATGAGACTGTGAGGACTAGATTTGGTGGGAAAGGAGATCTGAAGTCAGCCTACAGACTTCCCTGGAAGGATTTTTATGACAATCTCTTAACTATAATATTTTGTAAAATAAAAATTAAAAAGCAGATCACATACTTCTAAAATAAATTAAAATATGATATACATTACAATTTTAAAAAGGGAAATGTATGTATAGTGAGGAAATGCTAGGCCAAAGAAAGACTGAAAACTAGCTGGGAAAACTTCATATTCTGCATGTCCTTATTCAATATCAAGGCATTGTAGGTGGCTTATTTTTTTGTGTGGTTGGTTGGGTCCCTAATAAATATAAGGAGACTTATTAATTGTAAAAAACTTGGTCAAAACGTTATACTTTTTTCTAACTAGCTCTTAAACTTAAATTATCTCATTTTTTTTATTTTTTGCTAGTTTTTACTATTTTTTTCTTTACAAGCAACACATCTCACTCCTGTTTTTCTGCTCCATCCATCTTCTCCCCTGTCAAGCCCCATCTACTCCTCAGACAGGGTGAGGCCTCCTAAGAGGAGTCACCAAAGTCTGTCATGTCACTTGCAGCATACTAAGCCCTTTTCCCCTGTATCTAGGACAAGGAAGATATCCCTCCACAGGAAATGGGCTCCAAAGAGCCATTTCATGCACTAGGGAGAACACTGGTTTCACTGTTAGTGGACACACTAACTGCCCATACCATACAACTGTCATACACACTCAGAGGGTCTAGTTAGTTCTTATCCAGGTTGCCAGTCTGGAATCAGTGAGCTCCTACTTACTCAGGTAGTTGTTTCTGTGGGTTTCCCATTATGCCCTTGGCCCCTTTGATCATAATATTATTCTTCCCTCTCTTGGACTGGACTCCAGGAGTTCATCCCAGTGCTTTCATTAGTTACTGGATAAAGGATCTATGATGACATTAAGGTAATGATGAATCTGATTATAGGGGAAGGCCAGTTAAGGTACCCTCTCTACTATTACTTAAATTCTTATATCTAGGTCCATCGTGAGAATTTTGCCAGTGCCTGGGTTCCTGCAAAACTCCATAATGGCTTCTACTTTCAAGGTATGTCTTTCGTCACTCTTGCTTTTTGTCCTTCACCAAAGTCAGCCTTACAAATCCACTTTTCTCCTCCCCACTCCTCTACCTCCCTTCCTCCTCCCACCATGATTCAAATTTACTAAGGAGATCTTGACTGCTTCCCCTTCCTAAGAGGATACATGTATGTCTCTCTTATGGTTCTCCTTATTCCTGTGTTCTCTGGGGTTCTGGTGTACAGGTTGGTCATCCTTTGCTTTATGTCTAATATTCACTTATGAGTGAGTATGTACCATGTTTGTCTTTCTTTGTCTCAGTAATTTCACACAGGATTGTTTTTTGATCTCCATGCATTTGCCAGAAAAGATTTTCTTTATTTATAGACTGAGTAATAATCCATTGTGTGAACATATCACATTTTCTTTATCACTTCTTCAGTTGAGTGGCATCTAGGTTGTTTCTATGTCCTACCTATTACAAATAATGCTTCTCTGTACATAATTGAGCAAATTTCCATGTAGTATGAGTATGCATCCTTTGGTTATATGCCCAAAGTGGTGTTGCTGTGTCTTGAGGTAGATAAACTTCCTATTTTCTGTGAAACGGCCACAATGTTTCCAAAGCGCTACACAAGATTACACTCTCACGAACAATGGAGAAGTTCTTCCTTACTCCACATCATTTGCAGCATAACCTTTCATTAGTGTTTTTGTCCTTAGCCTTTCTGACAAGTGTAAGATTGAATCTTAGAGTCACTTTGATATTCATTTTCCTGATGCCTAAGAATGTTGAGCAGTTCCTTAAGTGCCTTTTAGCCATTTGAGATTTCTTTGTTGAGAATTCTGTTTAGATCTGTACCCTATTTTTAATTGGATTATTTGATATTTTGATATCTAGTTTCTTGACATCTTTCTATATTTAAGATTTCAGCCCTCTGTCAGAAGTGGGATTGGTGAAGTTTTTTTTCCTATTCTGTAGATTTTGTCTTATTGACAGTGTCCTTTGCCAGACACTTGTTGACAGAAGCTTTTCAGTTTCAGACGGTCCCATTTATTAATTGTTGATCTCAGTGTCTCTGCTACTGGTGTTATATTCAAAGAGTGGTCTCCTGTGCCAATGTATTAAAGTGTACTTACGACTTTCTCTTCTATGAGGTTCAGAGTGGCTGGTTTTAGGCTGAGGACTTTGATCCATTTGGAGCTGAGTTTTGTGCATGAAGATAGGTATGGATCTATTTGCATTCTTCTACATGTTGACATCTAGTTTAGCCAGCCCCATTTGTTGAAAATGCTTTTGTTTTCCCTATTATAGAATCTAGCTTCTTTTTCAAAAATCAGTTTTTCATAGGTTTGTGGTTAATATCAGGTTATTCAATTCAATTTCATTGGTCCACACATCTGTTTTTATGCTAGTACCAAAAAGGGGAGAAATAGTGTGGAACATTCCTTTACAGTGTGTGAAGATTTAATAAATAGTGAAGCAGTCTATAGCTAGCCAGGATTTTTGTTTCAGAAAAAATACTGGTAAGAAGGGCAGAGTAGCATGGGTATGTCAGGACTCAGAGGAAGGAACATGTGAAGTACAGAGTAAAGGTAACAAAACCACGAGGAAGAAAAATAAATGAATAGAAATGAGTTAATTTTGCCATCTTTACTCTATTGATCCTCCCTAGCCAAGATCATCTTTTCATTTTTTAATATCTTCTCTAATTTCTTTCTTTGAATAAAAAACGAAGAAAACACCAGAAAACTTTAAATCGAAGAAGCCCAAAATACCCTGCACAATAAAGGAACTGCTGGAGGTATCACCATCCCTGACTTCAAATTCTACTATATAGATAGAATAATGAAAACAGCCTGGTATTGGGATAAAAACTGGCATAATAAGGATCAGTGGAATCAAATTGAAGAACAATTATCAATGCTCATGCCTATGAACATCTGATTTTTGAGCAAGCAGCTAAAATATATAATAGAAAAATAAATTATATTCAACAAACAGTGCTGGCAGAAGTAGATATTAACATGTAGAAAATACCCAACTTCTAACAGAGGGCTGGGCCGTGAAATATACCAGGAACTCAAGAAACTTGACATCAAAAGATCAAATAATCCAATAAAAATGGTGTAGAGACATAAACATGTAACTGTCATCAGATGACACTCAAATGGCTGAAAAACATTTAAGGAAATGCTCAACATCCTTAAACATCAGAGAAATGCAAATCAAAACAACTCTAAGTTTTCAACTTATACATATTAGAATGGTCAAGATCAAAACACCAAGAATAGCTTATGCTGGACAGGAAGCAGAGTAATGGAAATAATCCTCCATTTCTGATGGGAGCAAACTTGTACAGCCACTTTGAAAATCAGTAATGCAATTTCTCAGAAAATTAAGAAACATTCTATTTCCAGACCAAGTCACACCACCGTTGTGTATATACCTAAAGGTTGCTTAATTTTACCACAATGACATGTGCTCAATTATGTTCATAGAAGTATTATTTATAACAGTCACAACCTGGAAACAACCTAGATTTTCCTCAATTGAAGAATAGATAAGGAAAATGTGATACATTTTTACAAGGTGGAATTCTGTTCAGTGATAAAAAATAATTGCTTCACATTTTCAGAGAAATGGGTGAATCTAGAAAAAACCATATTGTGTAAGTAAACAAGACTCAAAAAGAAAAATATATAATATACTCATTCATAAGTTTTTAGACATAAAGCAAAGAATAAACATCCTACAGTCCCAAACCCCAGGAAACCAAAACAACAGAAATCCCCTAAAAGAGATATACATGTTTCTACATAGGAAGGATAAAAAGGCAAAATGTCCTGAGTGAATTGGGAGCATAGCGTACTCTGTAAGGTCCCCATGGGGTAGGCCAGGTGTGGTGTACCTGAATGATAAGAAGTTAGTAGCTTTCATATGTTTAGGATTTTATAGTTTTTATTCATGTTAAGTTTGAGCCTTAAAAACACAATCCCTTAACATCAAAATGAAACTTTAATCCATAAATATATTCACAAAGACAGGGAGGTCAGACATATAATTTTAAGTTAGCCTATAATTTCCTTAATATAGCTTAAGATATTATAGATCTTATTTTTCACATGTATCTTATTTATAAAATACATGTTGCTATTTAGTTAAATATTTTTGTAGCCTGTTGTTAGCAAACACGTAAGTAGGTAGATATGCATCACTAATCCAAATTTTGTTCACTTTAGTAGACTTTTACAATCATATAAATTTATTGTTATATATGGGAAGAGAGAGAGGAGGACTTATATGATCAATGTGGGGAATCAAGATCATGATGGGTGAAATCAGAGACAACTGACCCATGCTTTAGGAGCTGACCAACTCTGGAGAGACAGCTGCAGACCCTGCATAAAACTGAACTAGGCCCTCTGATTGTATGTGGCTGGATCTGCTATGGGTACTGGGAATGGGACCAGTTCTCAATGCAGGTGCACAAATTGGCATAAAGCCTTTTTTTTGTCCAGATGTGCCATCAGCTAACATTGACACAAGACGTGTGACTGTTATATAAATGTCATTTATTTTACATAGTATGATAGAGAAGACCTAATTTTTACATAAGAGCTGAATCATATAGATAGCAAGCTATTGTTAATCTATGAAGGCGTAAGTCACAAACAAGGAGGAGTGGGAGGACCTCCCACAAAAAATCTAAATTACTTATTTACAGATTTTGCTTTCTGCCTTTTGTTACAAGTTAAATCTAAATTATTATTGCATATTATATAAGTTTGTAAACAATGCCTAATGAATTTCCAAATGCTGAGATAAAAAGTTTATGTAGAACAGAGAGATTGTTCCTGCATTGATTTGAACACAAGGTTACTTAAAATATTTAATGGCTTAGAAATATCTAATCAAAGCTCATTGATTATAGCAATTTCAGATTATTGAGTTGTACTGTCTAGAGTACACTCGTTTGTGGTGAATATGGAATTTGTCTATAAAATACATGCTCCTTGTCCTTTTGAAGGGACAATTATAAAAGCAAGAAAAACAATATTTATAAAATTTAGATAGACATTAGATAATTACTATGTGATACCATTAAAAATATTTAAAAAATATTTTGATGATATGCAAGATATTCACTAGAGTGGCTATAGTATAGGGCTAGTTCAGGCGCCCTCTCCTCAGCTGCTCAAGGAACAAGCTGGGGACATCTCCTTGGACACCTGGGAACCCCTCTAGATTCCAGTCTCTTACCAACCCTCAAATGGTTCCCTTAATTAAGATATATACTTCCCTGCTCCCATATACACTCCTCCTCCATCCCAACTGACCCATTTCCCCAAGCTCTCCCCATCCTCCTCTTCTCACTTTTCTCCTCCCATCTCCCCTTATACCCATCCCACCCCCACCCCCAAGCTCTCAATTTTTGCCTGGAAATCTTGTATACTTCCAATATGCAGGAGGATAACTACCTGTTTTTTTTTCTTTTTTTTTTTGGTTTTTGGTTTTTTTTGAGGCGGGGAGTACACCTTCCTATTTACCTTCTCTGGGATCATGAATTATAGGCTCAATGTCCTTTATTTAGGGCTAGAATCCACTAATGAGTGAGTACATACCATGTTTATCTTTTTGGGTCTGGGTTACCTCACTCAGGATAGTGTTCTCTATTTCCATCCATTTGCATGCAAAATTCAAAATGTCATCGTTTTTTGCTGCTGAGTAGTACTCTAATTCGTATATATTCCACACTTTCTTCATCCATTCTTCCACTGAGGGGCATCTAGGTTGGAGATAGAAACATTGGAGCACTGGACTGAGCTCCCAAGGTCCAAATGAGGAGCAGAAGGAGAGAGAACATGAGCAAAGAAGTCAGGGCCACGAGGGGTGCGCCCATCCACTGTGACGGTGGGGCTGATCTAATGGGAACTCAACAAGGCCAGCTGGACTGGGACTGATGGAGCATGTGATCAAACCAGACTCTCTGAATGTGGCTGACATGGAGGGCTGACTGAGAAGCTAAGGACAATGGCACTGGGTTTTGATTCTACTCTATGTACTGGCTTTGTGGGAACCTAGTCTGTTTGTATCCTCAACTTCCTAGACCTGGATGGAGGGGCGAGGACCTTGGACTTCCCACAGGGCAGTTAACCCTGACTTCAATTTGGACTGGACAGGGAGGGGGAAGGGGAGTGGGGGAGGGGGAGGGAAATGGGAGGAGGGGAGGAGGTGAAAATTTGTAATAATAATAATAAAATGAAAAAATATTTTGGATAGTGGTTCTTTGTAGTTCCTGAGTAACATGAAAATAAACTCCGAATTATTATCAGTTTAGAAGAAATAATGGACCTCATTTCATTTAGAGGTATAATTTCTGTAAGCTTATTACTAGTAAGGTATTATTTCTATGAGACACTGTTTTGGCAGTAGCAGTATTTAATACATTAATATCCATATATATACATATGCACATATATATATATGTATATATATATATATAAACATATATATATATATATAAAACTTTGTATATTGTTGGAGGAAGATGCTAGTTAGTTCATGGATGCTCAGCCCCAAAATAGGCACACAGAAACCATATTACTTAAATCAATGTTTGGCTCATTAGCCCTAGCATTTTATTGGCTAACTTTTATATATTCATTTAACCTATCCCCATTAATCAGTGTATCGCTACTTGGCAGTGGATTACCAGCAAAGTTTCTGCATGTCTGACTCTTGTGGAGACTCCATGGCATCTCTCTGACTCTGCCTTTCTTCTTCCTAGCATTCAGCATAGCTTGTTCTGCCTACCTAAGTTCTGCTATGCTATAGGTCCAAAGCAGTTTCTTTATTCATTAATGGTAATCACAGCACACAGAGGGGATTCCCACATCAATATATGTAGAATTTAATTGCAATTACAAAAAATATGTAAAACAGAAAGCCAAATCCCAAATCCCAATTGTGATAAATAGATGAAAACCTAACCAATGAGAAGACACAAAATGTTATTTTTGGTTCTATCATAAAAGTTAAGCATTCATTTATGTGTTGATTAGATGAGCAGAAGAGAACATCTTCCATATAATGAATGACTAATACCTCTGGAAACTTAAACTGCATTGAAAAATGCTTTATGACCCAGCTGTAATTGCTTCTCTACTAAAAGTGGACTTTTCTTTAATTTTCTTCTCCTATGAATCAATCATTGATATTGAGTTATTCCCATGTTTGGGCAAAACAAACAAACAAACAAACAAAAATTTCCCATGAAGAAACCTTTGGCATTGAACAATAATCTCTATGAAGGGAAAATAAAACATTTAAAGAAATGCCAAAGAATCAACTCTGAGCAGTCAGTCTCACTCATGCTGTGTCTCTGGAGACAGACCTCTAATTTTTTGGAATTTGCTCTCCTCCATCAAGAGATGGAAACTGAAAAAAATATGGCATGGAGTGGAGGACTTTGAGTTCCAGCCATATTTCTGGGATGAGCAAGAGGGCATATATGTCTCTGTGACCACTGGCAAACCTAAACGACTGGAATCCATTCTTGCCCATCCCGAGAAGATAAGACAAGATGTGTGGCAGAAGATTTTCTCTTTCTCAACTTCTTTCCCACCGCTGAATGTCCAGTCAATATATTACTGTACTCAAACTTGTAAAATAATTAACAGGGATTTGATGAACCTTTTCATATGCTCTGTTTATGTTAGTTCTTATGAACATGAAGTTCGAAAAATGTTGCTCTGAATATTGTGTTCTTGTGGACCTAATGAATTTTCCCAATAATTGTATTAAATGTTTTGTCTCAAAGAACTGAGAAAAACCTATTAATTTCTACTTTTTCACTTATGATCATGATCCCTTTTGAGTGGGAAGACTGAGGTTCTTAAACCCCTAAGTTCTATTTAGAAAATGATTTTTCCTTCAGTGGGGAGCTGTGTGTCATGTGCCCCATGTTTGGCACCAGCTGTGGAAATGTCCCAGCAGACTGTATAGCAGGAAGGGAAAAATGATCAGGGTGAAGTAGGAATGAAACCCAAACAGTCTGATTTAGTAAATGGTTAGAACTTCTAGAGTCTGACGTTAGCTTGTATGTTTTTCCCATATATTCGCATAGCACAGTTTTGGAAAATAGTTTTTTAAGATGATAATTAACTTAAACTCATGAGTACAATAATGGTCAAGACATGTTTACCTTAAAGCTACTTGTAAATTACATATTGATTTGCCTGTTATAAAGTTTTTGTTGAGTTTGAAACAATGATCCACATAAGGAGCTAGGGAAATGACTGGGACAAACACAATGACCTGACCCTGAGATAACACAGATGTTACTTAAGCTATTTCAAATTAAAAATGATGTTTGTTACAAGGATGAGTTTTATGATATAGAAACAATGCTCAAAATTTTAGGGGGAAATGGTTTGTGATAAGTAAAACAAATGCTGGAAGACACAGGCTGAACCTGACTCCTCAGAGAGCAAAGGATCACCAGATTGTAAACTACACCCATTCCGGCATTTCAGGAATGGCATTTTAAACATCCCTTTCCTGTGAAGTATGCTTTGTTGTGAGTTTCATTCTCCTGGATTCTCCTGTGCTTATCTGTGTGCACTTTGTGCCCTTTACAAACCTTCTTTTGTTTTTTTTCTCCATTTATACCCAAGATGCATTACTTGATTCCTTAACTCTGACTGTGGCACTCTCTGTGCTAGTATGCCAAATGAATCCATGAATTGTTTCACTGCAATCAAATTATAGAGAGTCTCAGGCATCAGACTAATCCTCAAAATATCACTTCTTTCTATAATCACTTCCCCTACTCTGTCTTTAAGAGTTATTTTTGAAAGCCAAGAAAGCAGGTAAATGGTACATTATAGTCCATCCAAGAAAACTTTTCCAGTAATGACAGTCATGTGAGCAAGTCACTACATACAGAGAGCTACAGTTGAGTTTCTCTGAGAAGTAGAATTTGCCACTCCACACAACAATTTTCAGATTGTTCCAGTGATGGCCACAAAATCCAATCATTGATGCTTTCAGTGGCAGGATGTACAAATTTTTCCCAAACTCTTTAGGTTGGGATATGTAGGTTGAAGAAGAGTAGCCTATACACCATTTGAAAACAGGTCAGGAATCTGAGTTATGAGGTCAAGTATAGATTAAAGAAAGCACATCCCTCAGCTCATACAGCTACACTATACAGCTTGCAGAGCCCAGTTGTATGAACAGAGATATGTCTTTATTAAGTCCCAAATATAAAGGGTCAGATTCTTTTCATAAAGCCGTTTGAGCCCTGGACTGGAAGGTGGTAACCCTTTCCAGATTTCCCATTTAGTGCTAACCCTAGGAAGACCCAAATTTTTGCTAATTATTGACTCCTGTCCCCTTAGAGAGTCTCTGCTTTTCCCATTAACCAATGAAAAAATTGAAAATCTTCTTGTAGTGGGGACATGGCAAGTGGTAGAACCAGCTTTGAGTAGCAGTGTTCATACCACAAAGCTCACAAAAATCTCTGATTTCTATGAGACAGTGCAATTGGCCCTCAAGTCCCTCCATTTCTATTTTCAAAGTTGCATTGTACAGACAAGGCTTCACTTTCCACCATGCAAAATATGGGGCAATAGTCCAATACTATTTCACAGAGTCATACACTAAGTCAGTGGAATCATTACTTTGTATCATTTTAGCTGGCTGAAGACTTATGAATGAATCATCACTTCTTGTCTTGATTGTGATTTTCTGATTGCCCAAGTGGATTCTAGCCATAAACAAAGGAAATTGAGCTCAAACAAATCCACTAATGATAGTACATACCATATTTATATTTTTGAGTCTGGGTTATCTCATTCAGGATAGTATTTTCTACTTCCATCCATTTGCATGCAAACTTCAAGATGTCATTTTTTTTCTGCCGAGTAGTACTCTAATGTTTAGCTGCACCACACTTTCTTTATCCATTCTTCCACTGAGGGGCTTCTAGGTGATTTCCAGGTTCTGGCTATTACAAATAATGCTACTATGAACATAGTTGAACAAATGCTTTTGTAGTATGATTGGGCATCTCTTGAGTATATTTCAAAGAGTGGTGTTGCTAGATCCTGAGGTAGGTTGATTCCTAATTATTTGAGAAACCACTACACTGATTTCCAAAGTGGTTGTACAAGTTTGCATTCCCACCAGCAATGGATGAGTGTTTCCCTTACTCCACATCCTCTACAGCATTGGTTATCATTGATGTTTTTAATTTTAGCCATTCTGACAGGTATAAGATGGTATCTCAAAGTTCTTTTGATTTGTATGTCCCTGATAGGTAAGGAAAATATTATGTCAAACACTGACAAAAATGAATATATTATAGATCTACATGCCTGTGATTATAAACTAAAGAGTATAAAAAAGGCACTAATGAAGCCCTTGTTATCAAAAAACTTTCCATTCAAATATGGATTTCTAATTTTAATTCTTAGTAGTCACATAAAAAGTGGGGAAGTTGTAGCAAAACTTAAAATCTCAGTATTTTAGAGGCATGGGTGGGCAACTCCTGTGTTCTCAATAGCCGAATCAAAGAGGTTTAGACACAGTGAGAATTTGTGTCTAAAATAAAATAATATAGGAGATAGAGGTTGAGGAGATCAATAATGAAGAGTCCCTGTTGTTCTTCCAAATGACCACAGTTTGGTTTCCAGAACCAACATGGGATGGCTTGAAACCACCTGTAACCTCAGCTCCAGGGGATCAAACATTGCGTCTGTATTTGTGGGCAAACAGACAAACACAAAACACTTGGACACACACACACACATGCATACATTTATGAAAAAATAAAACAAATATTATTACGAGAAGTAGAGAAATATAAGAAGATATCTGATGTCACTACATGCTCAAGAACAAAACTATATATATATATATATGTGTGTGTGTGTATATATATATATATATATATATATATATATATATATATATACCAAGAAGATGATACAATCACAAATACATGAGTTTAGATTTTTAGAGAAATCTTGGAGAGAGAAAGAAAGCATCACTAGCAAGTAGGTGAACTTATCTAGCAAGACCTCTGCAGAGATACCATACATAAAGGATTAAGTTCATTAGCAGGGTCTTTTTTTCTTCATTCCCTTTGGTACATAACTTTCTCCTTGTTCTTAACATTTATTATAAATCCCCACAAAGGGCTATCAAAAATTTTGGACCAACTGCAAAATAAATAATCAAAGACTGCTGAGAGAATATGTTGAAGACTGTAGTCTGGGAACGCTGCTGATTTATCAGTGAGTGCTGGGATTATTACTTCTAATATGAAAGGTTTACACACACACACACACACACACACACACACACACAGAGAGAGAGAGAGAGAGAGAGAGAGAGAGAGAGAGAGAGAGAGAGAGAGAGAGAGTTATCCAAAACAGAATATACAGGATAATTTGAGAGTGGGATTTTGGAAGTGGACTCAGGCTAAGTTTAAAGATGGAATGGAGGGGTGGTATAATAAAAATGCATTGCACTCATGTACTAAATTCTTAAAAATACAAATGATGAAAGTATAGTCAACAACATAAATTATATACATATACTGTTTACTAAGTCATAAAGTACCTAAAATAAAAATTGTGACATGTGACACTTATTTGAACAAAGCAGTATTCTGTATTTCACAAAAATGTAGACAAAGGAAAATAAGAACAATAATAAAACAAGCACATCAAAACAAAAGAAAAAGAGTTCAGTTAACAAAATAATATGTTTCCAAAAAAATAGTATGTTTCCAAATAACAGAGTCCCTAAGATTGTCTTCTCTAAATATAAAGCTTCTTATAAATGTGACATTAAAGCAGATATCTAAACTAAATAAATGAATTCTCTAATGAAAATTTCAGCAAGTACCTACATTAAACATGAGGCAAAGCACATAAAAGTTATCAATATTTTGCTCTAAGGGTACAAGAGGTCTAAACAGCCTTGATTTATGAATCACATACCTAAGGATCATGCTGTAATATGGAGAAATAATTTTCAAAAACCAAAAGCATTAAGAAAGAACACATAAATGGCAGTAAGATACTTGGCTGTATATACTGGATTAATAGGTTTCTAAAGACCTGATTTTTATTTTCTGTCTCACAATTAGAAATGAGCACTACTCTCTTGTCCAGCCCCTCCCCACGATGTAATTCCCTAATCCAGAACAACTGTCGATCTAACTTCATCTTTATCCCTGTTCATGTTTATGAAAACCGGAATATGATCACACAGATGTCTCCTTAAGAATGGGTGAATACATTTAATAGTGAGGAATTGAAAATTTTTTACCCGTGCATTTGTGGGCACAGTTTTCTATACAGAGTAGTTCAATGACAGGCCAATAGTTTATGACTCATATTCATCTGACTGGGGTTTTTATTTCTTTCTGGGAATTGTAAAGGAAATTCAACCTCTGGGAAATTTTATTCCAGGGGAATTAGAGGGTCAAATTCAAATGTATTTTCCATTTTACCAGTGTTATGTATGATGATGTGGTCATTAGCACCTGGTTCTGAGCTAATCTAACATCATGTTGCAAGATTTATATGGATATTCTCTCTTCTTTGGTTCTGGGACAACTGTAAAAATCGACATTAATTTCCTTGTGAAACAAATCCCCTGTGTTCAAGGCTCCATGAAAGTCTAGAATAATTTTCCAGTTCTCTGAATGTCAATATGGTTGTGAGTATATGTGAGAAGTTGCTGCCTCACACTTGTGAAAATAATGCATAATGTAGTAGGTTGTACTGCAAGCATAGGAATAACAAAGTCACATGAATTATCATAAATATCATAAATATCAAAATCTGAAAAGTAAATTATTGACACTTCATAATCATGATTATGCTCCATGATTTAGCATTTATTTTGAGATTTATTTTCCATTTTCTGCAGTGAACTGTGAGATGGAATGGGTGGAAAAACCTGTGCATCTTCATATGTATTAAGAGGTCACTAAAGATGTGCTGCCCTCTTTCCAGGATCTAAGTCACAGGAGTCAGTTTTTCTTTTTCTTTCTTTCTTCTTTTTTTTTTTTTTGATTTTCGAGACAAGGTTTCTCTATAGCTTTTTGGTTCCTGTCCTGGAAGTAGCTCTTGTAGACCAGGCTGGCCTCAAACTCACAGAGATCCGCCTGCCTCTGCCTCCCGAGTGCTGGGATTAAAGGCGTGCACCACCACCGCCCGGCAGGAGTCAGTTTTTATATAAATGTACAGTGATGGTGGAGATAAACTAAACATACAGACAGTAAAGCACTGGTCCTGCCTGTGAGGTGCCATGAGGTTCAGTGTGTGCTCATTGGTGATCAGATTCCTGTTTTTGAGAAAATATACAATCCACATTACAGGCATCCACTACTATCGTTTGACCTCCTTGGACACCAGGCCTACATGTAGTGAACAAACATACTTGCAGGCCAAACACAAATAGACACACAATAAATAAATCTAAAACAGTTTTTCAGAAAAGGTAATTTCTGGAATTTTTGGATATGTAAAAAATATTCTGCTTCCTTCATAAACAAAGGGCAACAAGCCTATAGTTCAGGATTCTAGAGAAACTAAGTAATAAGGTGAACCCAAAGAAAAACAAATATAGACCCACCTGGAAATTGGAATCAGACAAAAATTTGGGAACAGGGGAGCAGGGAGTAGAGGCGGTGGAGAAGGGGGTTGAGGAGAACTTGAGGGAATGGGATGATCGAGACGGAGGAAGGACAGATATGAGAGCAAGGAAAGAGATATCTTGATTGAGGGAGCCATTATGGAGTTAGCAAGAAACCTGGCTCTAGAAAAATGCCCAAGAATTCATAGGGATGAACTCAGCTGAGACCCTAAGCAATAGAGGAGAGGGTTTCTGAACCGAGTTTACCCTGTAGCCAGACTGATGATTATCTTAAATATCACCATAGAACCTTCATCCAACAACAGATGGGAACAGAGGCAATGACCCACATCAGAGCACTGGACTGAGCTCCCAATATCCAGTTGAAGAGTGGAGGAAGTGAGAGTATGAGCAAGGAATTCAAGACTATGAGAGGGTCATCCTTGGAGACAGTTTGCTTGAGCTAATGGGAGCTCACCAACTCCAACTGGATTGGGAGTGAAAGAGCATAGGAAAAACCAAGCCCCTCTGAAATGGGTTGACAGCTGGGGAGACTGAGGGGCCACTGATAGTGACACTGGGATTTGTCTCTACTGCATATACAAGCTTCATGGGATCCTATTCTCTTTGGGTGTAAACAATGCTCAACCTAGAAGTAGTAGGGAGGGCCTTGCACTTTCCACAGGGTGGGGTGCATGGCTCTCCCTTACAGTTGGAGGGGTGGGGGAAGGGTCTGTGGAGGGAGAGGGAGGGGACTGGGGGGAGGGGAGGGAGTAGGAGTTTGGATATTTGGATTGGTATTTTTTAAGTAATAAAAAAGGAAAACAATAAAATAGAATACCATCAAAAAAACAAAAAAGAAAAAGAAAAGTTCAATGAGCAAGAATCAAAACTGACAGGAAGAGAAAACAGTAAACATTTTCACTGTGGGCTACAAAGTGAAAGAACTGGCAGTGATTAGACTTGTGATAAATTTCCAAAAGCTGGTTTCAATCCACTCAAGCAGAGACAAGGGAAAACAGAGTGTGGGGATCACCGCTGTTTTTTACATCAAGACCTCACAATGGAGAACAAAGGGGTGAAGCTCCAGTTAATGTTTAGGTCCCAGCCTCCAGGCACAGGGGCCCTCCATTCCCCAGCTCTACTGGTATTCAGTGAAAATGATTTCAGCAGTGTATCAGGGGCCTGAACACCACCTGGAGACTGTGCTAAATACAGATTCCACTCTACCACATTTACCACACACTAAATTGCATGAATCTTTAACTTAAGTGATTCTTTTAGGTTTTTCAACCATAGAACAACTGTAGACAGAAAAAAATATGGAAATATACCACATATAGTTAGTCAGTCAGTCAAAAAAATATTATAATACAAGGTGAACTGAATAAATTTGAGAGCCAAATATAAACAGTGTGTGTGTGTTCATGCTAATATATCCTTGTTCCTCCATGCTTGTAAAGATGCTTAAAAAAACAGACTTATAATATTCACTTTAAGAACAGCAGGGACAGATGACATGGACCAAAATTCCTTATTTCTTTATATGAAACATGAACAATATAACTCTTCTCCAGCTATCAATTGTTACATGTTAATATTGAAATGAAGCTTTAGGAGTTCAGCTGAACTGAACACAGTACTTTGCTCCTGAGGCACTAGTTTTCACTTAGAAACTTCTAAATGACCTTTCCTTATGCAACTTCATTTTGCAGGGCAGTAAGTGGCGCTGTGAGCACGGGAGTCACTGACTACCCAGAACATAATGAGCCATGGAAGTCTGACATTCACCTTTAAGGCAGTGATTCTCAAACTTCCTACACCTGTGATCCTTTACTAGCTCCTCATGTTATGGTGACCCCTGCAATCATAAAATTATTTAGCTTTTACTCTATAATGGTAACTTTGCTACCGTTATGAATGTTAATGTAAATGTCTGAATGCAGTAAAAATGATTTAAACCAAGATTTCTCATTGCATGGATGCAGAGAAAGATGACTCAATAAAAATGAGGGATCCAAGGCCAATGCTGAGGAACCTTCCAATGGCATCAGGCCAATTTACTACTCAGGCTTTCAAGCACTACCCTCTAATCTGTGCATAAGATGCTCAGTAGGAAGGAAGAAGGGATTTAAGACAGTGAGATTGGAATAGAGCACAGAGGTGAGAATAATAATGTATAATCCAAAAGAAAGTAGGAAGCCACTTTGACAGAGTACTTGGCCAGGGGCAAAGCAAGATGGAAGACCCTAGACGCTAGTTCCTAGAGAGTGGCAAGAAGAGGAGTCTAAATCAGATGTTTATCCTTACCTCTGACACCATGAAGGAGTTCCATGATTCCAAGGATCTACTAAGGCTCTTTAGGTGTGAGCTCTTCCCATTATCCAGCAAAGGACAATGCCAGCATCCTGCACTACACAACTTGTCTATTCAGTCCTAATCCTGCAGTATGATGGGAAGAGACAAGGTAATGTCCACATTCAAATCTGCATTTTATGTTTTCCAGAGCACAATGCTACTCTATACCGTTCTTTTAAGCAGTCAGCCTCAGATTTAATTGATCATTAACCATTGTGTTGTTTTGTGTATGACATGATAACAAATACGATCTCACATTAGTACACTGTCTGTTTATGAAGGCTTATACACATTAGATATCCCCTTTATAAATTAGGCATTAGGTTTTCCATTTGATGTGACTATGTAAATCCTGTTGCAATGAGCACAGTCATTTCATATTTTTTCACCTCTTCATTTCTTTTTTTTTCAACTTTTGATAGAGGGTTCTAGCCATCTTCCTGGTTTTTTGAAAGCTAGATGGCGCTGTGAGCACAGTGGTCATCAAGTATAGTTTGGCATGTGCTTTTAAGGGCAGCAATGTCCTCTGTGCTTAAAATGACTTGTCAACTTCTGTTATTTTAACAAGAGATCTATGCAGACAGAAAGGAGAATGTACACTGGGAACATATTTTTTTTTTCCTCACCATTTTCTTGTGCTGGATTTGTGTAGTCTCTTTACTTGATCTACCCTCATATTTTTAACTTTCCCTATCTGAATCTAACAAACTCCAGTTACCATCCCCCACCAATCAATCACACAGGTTAGTTAAATTCATTTAAAGACATTATTCTTAGAATGGATGACTTCATTTTTGATGATGAAAGGACAAAATTGTGTAACATTTATACATACTGCCAAGAAAATAATTTGTAGTGTCCCCTTGTGATGCATGTCTCAAAGAATGGGCTGCTTTGTCTGCTAAGGTTTCTCTCTGAATAGTAATCCTTCCATTGTCTTCCTTAGATTTGGTTTCCATGAATTGCACCTACTTATCTGTGATTATTCAACTATAAATTGCTTTTTCTAATGGCCCATAAAGGACTATTCAAATGCTGGTTTCACTTAAAGAATAAATAACAACCTTGGTCATCGTGGGTATGCATATCAAAATCACTTGCAGATGTCATTTTACACTAATCAGGATGGATAAGATCAATAAACAAACTACTGCACATGCCTGTGCCAGTGTAGAGCAAGGGGATCCTGATCAGCTGCTGGTGGAAATGAAAACTTGTATGCATACTATGGAAATCATTGTGCATGTCTGTTACATAATGAAATTATAAAGCTCACAGGTAAATAGATGGAAATAGAAAAAAAGAAACCATCCTGAGTGAGGTCCTCAGAATTGCAAAGGTGAATATGATATATATTCAATTATATTTGGAGGTTAGATTTTTAGCTTTACAAAGAAATTCAAGAATCCAAAGGTACATATAGAGTAAAGGCAAATATGAAGGCAGAAAGAATTTCCCATGAAAAAAGGAAATTCCATGTGCAATAATGAAGACACTTGTTTGGTCATGCTGGAGTGGGAACATTAGCTGGAGACAGTGTTGGAAGGCTGAGAGGAAAACTAAAACTATGGACTATGTAAAATGTGTTATAGAAACCTACTACAGCAGTGTTCTTAATATATAATATAAAAATGAAAGAAATATAAATCAAATCATCAAGTAACTGGGATAGAAATCCCCAACCACATTTCTCTCTCCATCACTTAAAATCTGCAGTCCCCGGTATGTGTTACATCTAATTGATTTCTTTCTTTCTATTTTTTTTTTGGTTATGAAAACGACAGCTATCTATTTGTTTACTTATTTTTAATTAATTAATTTATTTATTAAAGATTCTTGGACAAAGGCTTCACATGGAAACACACACAAAAAAAGTGATTCTATTGCTCAGGAAATTGGTTGCTCTACACAAATTAAGGATATGGACCTATCATTTCATATAACACCTACATATGTCATTAAACACAGAGAAGTTGAGCATGTGCCTTCCTGAAGTCTTCAAATCTACAGAATAGTAATGATGGTACTGGAAGATGTTCTCCATGCTTTTTAGGGAGAAACTTAAACATAAAGCAAGCTCAGAACTATTTGATCTACAATGGAAGTAAGCAAACACTATTTGACTGGATTTAAGGTCTCGAGAAAGAACACATTTCTCACATTTCTCATTTTTGCTTTTTTTTTTTCAAGACACGTTTTGTCTGTAGCTTTGTATCCTGTCCTGGAACTAGCACCTGTGTACCTAGGTGACCTTGAATTCACCTTGAATTCACAGGTATTTTCCTGCCTCTGCCTGCTGAATCTTTAAATTGAAGTCGTGCACCACCACTGCCTGGCCTGATATTGCTCTTGCATCCAATACCTGGGACTACTATAGCATGAACCTAGGGGAAAACCAGCTACGGTTGTTTTGCTAAAGAAATACAGCAATGCAGTGATTCTCAATGACATTTTGTTATATGCATGACCAGTGGGTTATTTAGTAATCATGAGAAAAGATACCACCTGCAGTAAATGGGAACAAATCCCGAGACCTGCTACTGAGCAATGTGCAGAGAATGTATCTTGGATCATCTAGTCATAAATGTCATGTTGCCAACCAAACCCTCCCTTCAGTGCTCAGAAAATTGCAGGAGAGGAGGTACATAGATTCTAAGAACTGGTGGGATTGGAGAAATGTCACCAAGGAAATAATGCTTATTGGACAAAACAGGACTGGTTCACCTTTGAACTCACAGACTGATTGTATTCACAAAGTATACACAGATTCAAGTCATTTGGGGGTCTCAGTACTGAGATGAGAAAGGGGACCTAATCTCTTATCTAAGATAACAAAGAAGCTATCTCCATTTGGCAAATGTTCCCAAAGGAAAAATTAGTTTACTCAGGTGGAGCTTCACTGGATGTTATCAACCATTCTCAGGTGGAAGCCCCATATCAAGCAATAGAGAGCTAACTCATATGACCTCAAGTATTTATTTATTTATTTATTTGTTTGTTTATTTATACATTGTCTCATAAAGCTCTGTTTTATTTGTTTTACTTTCTGGTAATTTTCTAATATAGTATGATTTCCAATTTTGTGGTTTTGTAGGTATTGTGTGATAGCATGTTTGCTTTTGCTTATTATGCTCTCCGTCTCTGTCTTGGCCTCTGTCTCTCACTCTCTTTTTCTGTTTCTTTACTTTGTTCTACTATGGTTATTTTTTTTAATTTGCCTGCATGTTTATATAAAGAGGGAAAAAAGTGAGGCGTTAGATGGCTTGTCAGGTGGCAAGCATAGAGGTGTTGTTGTCAAAATATATTGTCTGAAAAAAAAACTACTTTGAAAACAAGTAATAAATTATGGTTACATGTTCATTCATCTTAAGGCAGTAAAATTAAATTAATTTATGTATGATATTTTAATGTATGTATTTTAGTAGGTTAAAGGAAAATTTGAGGAAGTCAATTCTTTGTTTCTGTCATGAGGCTTTCTGGGATGCAACAATGGTTGTCAGGCTTGACTGGAAAGCCAAATTCTTTTTTTTTTTTTTTTTTTGGTTTTTCGAGACAGGGTTTCTCTGTGGTTTTGGAGCCTGTCCTGGAACTAGCTCTTGTAGACCAGGCTGGTCTCGAACTCACGAAAGCCAAATTCTACCTACCATTTTTCCCTAAAATTCAGCTTCAAACCTCATCCCCAAACATTTTCTTACATGAATTACCGAACTCCATAACTCTTTTAAAGGATAATACAATTCTGTGAGATGGAGGTGCATGCCTTGAACCTCAGAATCTCAGGTATATCAGGCAGATCTTTGAATTCAAGGCCATCTTGGTCCACAGAGCAAGTTCCAGAGTAGCCAAGGATAAAAAGGTAAACCCTATCTCAAAACAGAATAAAACAAGAGCAAAATACAACCCATGAAGCAAACCTTTCTCCTTTGTGTATATGAGTTTACAGCAAAATGAGTCTTTTTGCTGGTCTAGAAAGAAAGGCTGATGGTCAAGGAATATTCAAGGACCATCAACATTGAAATATTTAGCATCATCTTCAGGGAAGCTGTTTCCAGTGGCAAAACAGGATTTTTTTTTCAGTAAAATTGGAGAGATCATTATGTATATACACGTATCTCCAATTGCATATATGTATATAAACCTACTGATTCTTTTGTGTCAGAAAAATGCTATGCTACAAATATAATAAACATTTGTGATTTTCTAAAATATCAGAATATGTGGTATGACAATAGATTTCAAAAATCATCATCAATAATGTTGGCAGTAATTTTTTTCAATTAAATCCCAATATGCTTTTTAACAGGCCAATTGCAGTGCAAGATTATTCTTTAGATTTTATTTATTTTCATTTTATGTGTTTGTGTATTAGCATTTACCTAAAGTCTATATACCACACATCTGCAGTGTCAAAGGAGGCTAGAATAGTACTTCAGATCCCCTGGAACTAGAGACACAGATGGTTGTAATCTGACATATGGGTACTGCAAATTGAACCCAGGTCTTTTGGACAAGCAGCCAGTGTTCTTAACTGCTGAACTATTCTTATTCATGTCACAAGATAGTTTTTTAAGGATGACCTTAATCACTAATATTAACAATCAGGCACAGTGGGAACTGTTTTTGAGCAGAATATACGGTCTGAATGCTTCCATCACAGGCAGGGGATGCTGGAGACTGAAAAGTGTTTTGCTAATGTGGTGAGAAGAATATAAGGGGCCAGAGGTATGTAACATGTATACTTAGATAAGAGAAATAATTTCATCATCTGGTGAAAGAGACTCAAAACTAGATGATATCTCATCACTGTAAATTCTTGAGCCAGAGTCTCCCTTAGTGCTTAATAATTTTACATCCACTGATCCTTCACAGGCTCCTTGAGTACAAACAAATGCAAGAACGTATGTGTACTCTGATATAACCACCAACTCCTAAACAAGATAGTGAATTATGTTCCTATCGTAATGGTCATCTTTGCTTCCTTCTTTACCAGGAAGTTTTACTAGCTACAAACTTCTCTCTCTCTCTGTTCTGGTGGCATAATTTAAGATGTATTATGTTCCATGATACTTGAGAGTGAATTATATGGCACTGAAACAAATATCTCCTATAAAAGTATGTCTCTGGCTCTCCTTTTCTAGACGTATTGGTACAAAAAAATAATGGTAGAGATATAAGTAAAATATGTTAGACGTCCACAGAGTATTTAGGAATTCAAGTCTAACATATTTTTAAGCGACAAACCTGCTGAAAATTCAATGCATAATCTTCATTTTCTAAAAGACAGATGGTTGCATAAAATGAAGGTTTTCCCCCACAGAATTAACGCTAAGGTTAAAAGGCAAAAGACTCTCTTTAGATCTCACTTATAAGGCTACACCTGACATTAAGTTCATGATTTAAACGATTTAGAACTTAAACAATGAAATCCTAAAACTGAAAACGGAAAAAGAAACATGCTCAATGCCAAGCTTCTGCGACCTGGAAGTGTGATTGCGTTTACTGCTGGGGGAAACCGCAAATAAAGAGAAACTTTTATTCAAACAACAAAATTCCGAACCGAAAGATATGAGATCTCCTGCGACCTGGAGGTGCGACTGTGTTGGCTGGTGGGGGGAACCACAAATAAACAGAAATTTGATTTAAACAACAAAATTCCACACCGAAAGGTACGAGATCTCCTGCAACCTGGAAGTGCGACTCTGTTTGCTGCTCTGAAAAACCGCAAAGAAAAAACAAAACAAAACAACAACAACAACAAAAACCCCTTTCATTTAAACAATTAAATTTCATGTTCAAAGCTACTCAGCTGCAACCCTGAAGTGCGTCGGTATTTGCTGCTCGGGGGAAATCTCAAAGAGAGAGGAACTTTGGTCCCTGTGGTTCCCCCCCCTTTCCTTTGCAGCCGTGGCCGCGGGATCGTGACGCACTTCCGGTAGCGCATCTTTCCGAGGGATAAAGGGACTGTGAGAACCGTTAGCAGAGTTTGGGAGGGCATCGAAAGGTAAAGGAGGTCGGTTTCTAAATTCACGCCTCAGAATAATCTAGGAATGTGTTTAGAAAATAACGAAGTAGAACATCGCCTTAAAGAGCATCACAGTGTCTTGAACGGAAGGAGGGAGGCTGAAGAGGAAAGATGACTAGACTACAGGGAATGAAGTTTTCTTCATGGGATTTAGCTAAGCATCATCCTTGTGAGATATAGTTTATCTAGAAGTAATTAAGTTATCACTCACCAAAAATTATTATGCATAAAATATAATGTTATATTTTCCAATAAATTTTACTTATTTTGATATTTTAATGTAAATTTAAAATCATTCATTTTAACAAATACAACAAAGCACATAACTCAACCTTTAACAAATACCCGTGATTTACTCCTCTATCAGCTGTAGATTCTACATAGTAATGCAGAAAACAAATTGAAGCTTAGAAAGCAAAAGAAATACAGATCCTTCTCTCCTGTCTCAACACGACTACAAAAATCTAGCTTTTAAAGTGAAATTTTCATCCCCTGTGTGCTCAGACCTAGACTCTTAGGTCCATGGAAGCATCTTATGCCTCCCACTAGGCTATTTTCAGATATGCAGGAAGGTCATCTGATTTTGTAATTAAGAGCAATGGGTCTGTTGGATGGTCAAAAAAAGTTGTGAGAGGATTAAATGTCCTCTATGATGCCTCTGAGGTTGTTTTATACATTCTGTGTGTCAAGTGGAATTCAAGCACCTCGGAGGACCAAGACTTCAGAATTTTTTTTCTGAGAAAGTAGAATTAATAGGATTAGAATCTGAGGAACTTGGGGAGATTACTTAGGGATAGAAAAAGGAGGAGGGGCAGAAAAATATGGCTAATACAATAGAGAGAAAGCAGTAGGAAAGTCAGAATAATGAGCATAAATAGGAATAAAAAACAAGGAATAGAGAAAAGAGAGGAGAGAACATGAATGAAAGCAACAGCCTGGAACATGCCTTGAATCCAATGCTAATGGAGGCAGAGTCCCAGGGATCTCTGTGAGGACAAGGCCAGCCTGACTTACAGAGTCAGTTCTACAACAGCCAGAGATACACAGAGAAACCTTGTCTTGAAAATCAAAAACAGACAAACAAACAAACAAACAAAAACAAAACAAAAAAAAACAGCGAAGGCAAAAAGAAATGCAGTGTAAGAAAAGCTGAGAACCAAACAGGCAGGTTTAGGTCTAAGGGGTATGAAGTTGGGACAGGACACAGGCAAAAATCTGTTTAGAGCCAGTCTTGGCCTGGAAAGTATAGGCAGGCTATCAGAGATTGATTTCCAGGGTAGAAAATGGAAGAAGAATAAATTATGTTATTTTTATTTAATAGTGTTTATTGGTACATATTCTAAGCATAATTTGACCCCCACACTCCTGCAATCAGGCAAGAAAAGCTAATAAAGTTGTCTGCAGAGTGGGTTCCTATCAGTCAGGTTCTGGCTATGTTTATTGTCTCAGTTGCTCTTGAGTATAACCAATCTGTGACTGTACATTGTCGTAGGCTAGGCCGACTGTTCTTCACACATCCATGAGACAGAGCCCATAGAAATGAACAGAGTCAGGGATTGTTTGATTCCCTGTACTACAGGTCTTAGGAAATGCTCCTGTCACCTCTGAATCTACTGCTTCTCTTTAAGCGTGTGGTATCCCTGTCTCAGTATTGAGTGCCTCGTCTTTTGAAAGATAGATAACTCTGTTCATGATTTAGACTCTGACAAAGACTAGGGAAGTCCTTATCTTTCTCTCCCCTGGGAGAACCATTGTGAGAATGGCAAGGACATTGTAGATTTATTCAAGAAGGCTTAAAGTGACTGAATATTTCATCCAGTAATGTAAGCAGACACTACCCTGTCATCAATGTCTCTCAATGATCCATAATGTATATCCTATTTATGACATCAAACAGGGCAGGAGCTTTGTTGGAAATCAATTATTTCTTGATGATGGCAGAGAGGTATTACATATTTCTCTTGAAAATCATTAACAGACCAGATTTCTTTGTTCTTATGTGTGTCATTTTTGTATATTTTGAAAGAGTGAAGATCTCACCTTATGTCTTCTATATCAGACTCTAAATTTCTATGACCGGTAGTATAGTTGAACTTGAAAACTTTGGTACTTGGGAATCAACAACCAACTATTTTTCTGTTAAAATCTTTCTGCCATCTTTTAAAAATTAAAGTATGTGTCTTTCGCTGAGGGTATTTTGAAGGCATGAAACTTTTGTGGCTCTATAGAAGGACTTACCCTATATGTAGTTGTGTTATTTCCTAACTAGTGATTTAAGAAACATCTCTGACAAGTGTCAAGTCATGCAGAGATACATGGGCATGTCAATATGAGATCAGAGCTCATTTCATTTCTACAGAACTCTGGCAGAATGAAATAAATTATTTTAGTAGCCGTCTGGGCTTCATTTTAGTCCCAGTGTTGTGTCCAGTAAACAGTGTGTGGTATTGCTTCCACCTTATCATATTAAACATAAGCCTCATAATTACTTCATTTCAACACTAAATTTGGCCACTATGAAAAAAATACATGTGAAGATTGTTCACTACTGTCTATTTTCATACCTGTGCCTCATGAGATTGAGGATTTTTTTCCTGCAAATTTTAATCCATTAACATGGAGATGACTTTTCAGTTATATCCTGTATAGTCAAGTCCATGAAGATTCTAAACAACAGCAGATGGATTTCTGTTCTGTGATTAGATAAGTGTGTAGGAATTTCCAAAACAGGCTCTTGCCATCACATTAGTTGTAAGCTTCTTTTTGAGATGGTGTGTGAAGCTCCACTGTGACATGATAGACACAGATAGGCCAAGAAGCACAGCATATAACACCTCATTGACAACTGAATGAGAAAGCCATAATAGCCCTACATAGTATGAAATACTCAGTTTTCCCAGTAAGCTCCAAATATACCATGATGCATTGCAAGTGCTTTCTATTATTTACACAAGTTTATGAGTATGTGTATATGAGTTTGCTTAAGCATATGTATGTATTTGTGTATATATATATATATATATACATATGCATGCTTGTGTATACTCTCTTGACATAGTTTAGAGTTTCAAATATGAGTACTGTAATTTATACACACTTATTTTGTGTTCCCCTTCAACGAAATATCTACACTAAAAACGTCAGAATAAATACAATCACTTATTAAATTTAATATTATTTTATTTTTTGCAAATACAAATATACACCTAACTAACAGAGACTCTACACAAAATTAGGCAATTGTGTGTATTCATTTTTAAGCACTGAACTTGTGGGTTTATTTTTCATTAGAAAGGGATTTTCGGGCTGGGGGGAGACTTAATTGGGGGAGGGGGAGGGAAATGGGAGGCGGTGGAGGGGAAGAGACAGAAATCTTTAATAAATAAATAAATTTTAAAAAAAAGAAAGGGATTCTTTTTTCTTTCTTTTTTATTAGATTTTTTTTAAATACCAATCCAAATTTCCACTCACTCTCCCTCCTCCCATTACCTCCACACACCCTCCCACCCCACCCCCTCTAATCCTAAGAGAGGGTTAGGCATTTTGCTTTGGGGAACATCCAAGGCCCTTTCGACTATATCTAGGTTGAGCAAGGATCCATCCAAAGAAAATAGGATTCCCAAAAGTCAGTATGTGCAGTCTGAATAAATCCTGGTGCCACTGCCAGTGGCCTCTCAGTCTGACCCAGGCATACAACTGTCAGCACATTCAGAGGGACTAGTTTGGTCCTATGCTTGGTTCATTCCCAATCCAGCTGGAGTTAGTGAGCTCCCATTAGCTCAGGTAATTTGTTTCAGTGGAGGAACCTTTCATGGTCTTGACCTCTTTGTTCATATTCTCATTCCTTCTACTGAAAGAGATGCTTTTCATGCTTAAATCACATATTTGTCCTTGGCTTTCTCCTAAGTTGAAATTTGAGAGTTTCCCATCAGTGTGGTAATTAAAATTTGTGATGACATTGGGCTAATCTTTTTGGTTTTTTTCTTTGCTTTTTCTCATTTTGTGGTGGCATTCAAGATTTCTAAACAACTTGTTTCTTTCTTTTTGTTTTCCATTTTTTGTTTTTTTTTATTTATTTTTTCTCTTTTTTTAAATTTTTTTCCATTCAAAAATTTACACTTCCTCCCCTCCTCTCATTCCCCTTCTGCTCAACCACTCACCCTCCTCCCTCCCTCTCCCTCCTTAAGGTTTCCTGCCCTGTGGGAACACCAAGGTCCTCCCCCCTACATCCAGGCCTAGGAAGCTTGGATCCCAAAAAGCCAGTACATGCAGTAGAAACAAGTCCCAGTGACCTTTCTCAATGGCTTCTCATTCAGCACCCATTGTCAGCTATATTCAGAGAGTCTGGTTTGTTCACATGCTCATTCAGTCCAGGTACAGATGAATTTGGTGAGCTCCCATTAGAACAGGCACACTGTCTCAGTTGGTGGACCAAACCCTCCTGGTATAGACTTCCTTGCTCATCTTCTCCCTCCTTCTGTCTTTCAACTGGACCTTGGGAGCTCAGGCATTACTATGATGAGGGTCTCTGTCTCTATCCCCATCCATTAACCGGACGAAGATTTCATGGTGATATTCGAGATAATCATCGGTGTGATAGTGGGGTAAGGCCAGTTCAGGCACGCTCTACTCTGCAGGCCAAGGA